>NC_079148.1:75911752-76232560 GCF_945859685.1 Eupeodes corollae
CTTACAGATAATGGACTCAAATAGTTTGGGAATAACGGAAAGTTTGGCAATCGTCCGGTAATTCGTTATTTCATTCTTAGACCCTTTTTTATGAATCGGAGTTATCAATGCACTTTTCCATAATAGTGGGAATACTGAGCTTCTAAGAGATTCATTGAACAAAACAAACAGAGGGTACGATAAATGAGACACACATTTTTTTAAAACACATGATGGAACTCCATCAGGGCTAGGGTGAAAACAGTCATCAAGTTCTGAGACACAACGAACAATTGAATCCTCACATATTGTCAAGTCAAGTGAGTTAAGGTGTGGATAATTTTGGGCTGGAAAGAACAAATCGGGAATTTGAAAAGAAGGAGGCGCGTCGAAAGCATCAGAAATCATGACTTGTTGTGTTATTAAAAGACATAGAGTTTGGATAACCGTCAGTTTTTCTTTTAATTTTCACGAAATCCCAGAAGTTTTTTTGGGTCTGTTTCAATTCATTTTCAATTTTTATAATATAGTCAGAGTATAGAATATTGTAGTAGTCAATGAAAATATTTTTAAGTTCGGAGTAAATCCTGAAGTATTTTACTGCTCTAGTTTTGCTAAATTTTAGCCATGCCTTATTTCTTTTATTTTTTAAGTTTTTTAATTGAGTGTCAAACCATGGTGGAGTTTTAGATTTATAGCGAGATTTCCGTAATGGCGTAGTTTCATAAAAAATGCGTCATTCATTTAAGATGCGTCATAAAATAGTTTCTAGATAATTACATTTTTGTGGTTTTGGAATTGGAATTGGTATGGCAATAGTCCGTTGAGAACTAGGGCCTAGTGGCTTACAACTCTCAACCATTCCTGTGGGCGAGTACTGTTGTCAGGAATGGAGGGGACCTACAATTTTAAGGCGAATCCGAACGGATAATTTGAGAAAGCACTTTTCATGACAAGAATTATTTTTGGAGAATTTGTCAATTCCTGGCAAGATGCAGTACCCGTGACAAAAAAAACTTTGGATGGAATAGGCACTATTACGGCTACTGATATTTTTCTAAGCTTTATTAAAATTAAAAGAAAAAATATTCATCAAAAACATTTCTTCGAAATACGGAGTCAAGTAAATTTAGTAACATGATCATCTTTCCTCGGAAAAAATTAGTCCCTTTAAGCTTCAACAATGTTTTGAAACATTGGGAACTTATTTCGAGAGTGAGTTGTTTGAACTGAAATATTGACCAAAATAAAGAACCTGGTGTAAGAGCTTGTGGAAAAAGTTCGAAAGCCTGGTCTCCTAGGGTATAGAACTCATGGTTTTCGTCTTTGCTCACCCGGTACCCACAAAAAATGTGGCTATTGAAGCCATCGATTCAAAACACAAAATTTTACACACAAGGTTTGTGACGTGCCAAATTTTTCATTTCGCCGTCAACTAATTTGACCTTCCGAGGTACAATGTGTTTACCTATAGGTCAAAGTCTCGTAACTCTTTCGTTACTCATTTGGATAAAGGTATTAACAAACAAAATGTTTACACAACAAATAAAGAAATATTTTTGAATGCTTACTCGAATGTTAGCTTTACCATAATAAACGAAAAAAAAGATAATGTCAACAAGAACAAACAATTTACTATTTTCTTTGTTCATAGTACAAACTTTTATTCATGATTTATAAAGAATTTATAAGTAAGTTATATTAAAGCAGCGCAAGTTATTACAAGGATGAAATAATAAACAAAATATTCAATTAAAAATATAAGTTTTCGGAGAAGTTTCAAGGGTTTAGCTGACCGTATTGATTTGAAATCGATATCTAGTTTTTAAAATTTCCTTGAAATAAAAAAAAAAACATCAATAAAGTAATAAAACCATATCAACATTTAATGTTGTCTCATATTTGGTAAACAATAAAATTAAGATAAAAGTAATTTTATACAATACAACAATAAACTTGCACCATCGAAAACACTCTGTTTATTATTTTTAAACTTTAGAAAATACAATTTTGTATTATGCTAAACAAATATTTCATTTTTAAATATCAAAATATTTTAAACTTAAAACAAAACACACCACATGACGCAATGTGGGACAATAGTTTCAAATGCGATGAGAAAAAAATAAAAATAAATTTGTGTTGTTTATTATTTTCATTAAGAGATTTGTCGACATGGATGAAATGAAATTAAAAAAATGTAATTTCATAAAATGTTATGCTATTTTAAAAATGAAAAAATAAATAAATATTGAGTATACATACTTTCGGCATTTGGTTTTCTAAGACAAAAAGTCTATGGGACTTTTTTTAAACAGCTGTTCGATCGAAAGCAGGTCAACTTTGCCAAGTAACGAAGATTTTTCAAAAAACTTTTTAATCAAGGGTAAACCACAGGCCACTCATATCAATTTTCGTCTTTCGATTTTATTGTCATTTGGGATATCAAAAGATGAAATGAAAAGTACGACTGTTGTTCTTATATTTTTTACCTAACGATGTTCATGTTTGTTTTGTTTGCATAAACTCAAAATTATAGTTTTCATGTTCCGGTTTGAGTGATGAAGGATTTTCGACATTCTTATTCTTTCCCTTTTAAGTTTAAGGTTTATTAGCCTATAAATCAATGATTCTCTAACTGCGACGGTATTGAGCTTCAACAATTTAATTTGTTGAGTATTTTCTTTCACCAATCGTCACTTTGATCGCTTGAATGCCGAGCTTCTAGAGATAAGTTGGTTAGAAGCATGCACCATCTTATCTGTAGGATATGGTCGAAAGAAAGCATGTCCGATTAATTGAACGTCAGTATTGTTTGCCCGATCTTGAAAAAAGGAGACCCTCTAAACTGCACTAACTGTAGAGGAATCAAACTCACAAAATCTTCCCTGCCGTAATATGTGAACGTCTAAAGCCCATCGTCAACAACCTGATAGGTTTTTATCAGTGTGGACCAGGAAAGTGCACTGTCGATGAAATATTCACATTACGGCAGATCCTGGAAAAAACCCAAGAATACCAAATCGACACCCACCATCTTTTAATCGATTTCAAGGCCACATATGACAGCATCTGCAGGGACGAGCTGTATAGAGCCATGTCTAGTTTTGGCATCCCTGACAAACTCGTCCGTTTGTGTAAGATGACCATGGAGAATTCACGCTGCTCCATAAAGGTTGGAAACAACTTAGCAGAACATTTCGATGTCAAAAAAAAGGTTTTAGACAAGGTAATGCGCTGTCATGTGATTTTTTTTACAGCGTACTTGAAAGAATAGTGCAGAGCTCAAACGTCAACGCTAGAGCCACTATCTATCAAAAGCCTGTCCAATTACTGGCATATGCTGATGACATTGACATAATCGGAAGAACTAAGCGTGATGTCAATTGGGCTTTTGTGAGTATTGAGGCAGAGGCGGCAAAAACGGATTTTACGGTTAATGAGGGCAAAACAAAGTTCCTGCGCTGTCGTCAAGAAAGGACCTACAACATCGACGTCTTGGTCAAAACCATCGACGTCATCATCGACTTTGAGGTAGTCAAGGACTTCGTCTACCTAGACTCCGCTGTAAACGCAGAAAGAAACACCAGCGCTGAGATCAAACGAAGAATAACTCTTGCTAACCGCTGTTTCTTTGGGCTAAGAAATCAATTGAGTGGTAAAGTCTTCTCCCGAAAGACCAAAGTGTTGCTATATAAGACCCTTATCATTCCCGTCTTGCTATACGGTGCAGAAGCACGGACTATGACAAAACCGGATGAAAGTACCTTTGGTCGTTTCGATAGAAAAGTTCTTCGTGTGATCTACGGTCCCGTATGCATCGAAGGGGAGTGGAGGAAGAGATGGAACGACGAGTTGTACGGGCTGTAAAGCGACGTAGACTTAGCCAGAAGGGTAAAAGTTCAACGACTAAGATCACGACTTGGTCACGTAGAGCCCATGGAAACCAAAGCTCCGGCCCGGGAAGTCTTTGAATCCACACCCACAGTCAACGCAGTAGATAAAGATCTCGAATCAGGTCGCGCGTATAAGTAGAAAGTGACCTCACCCAACTTGGAGCTCGAAACTGGAGACATCTAGCTAGGGACCGAGCTAGATGGAGAAGTTTGTTGGGTAAGGCCCTAGTTTACACAGGACTGTAGCGCCGCCTTAAGTAAGTAAGTAATCCCCAATTTTGTCTCAGGGAGTAGTCAGATATGTATATTTTAACGTGAATATAATTTTTTTACGAATAAGCTTCAAAGTTTAGAATATGTATTCCGTAGTCCCTATTTACCGTTACATTACATAACGACCTTGGAATATCAGATTTTAAAAACAAATCCGTTGTTTCTTGCAGAAAAAATGATTTTTGATGGCCTTAAAAAATGTATTCGCTTAGCAAAGGCCGTCAGGGGTTAAGCTCTTTGTATTAGGGTTTAACAGTCCTATTTTATGTCGAAAGCTATAGCATTTTTTAAAAATTTTTGAAATTTTAAAAATATTTCACAAACATTTAAAAAATACTTCAGAACCATAAGTATTTTAGAAACATTTAAAAGCATTTTGGAAAAAGAACAACATTTATGAAATGTTTTCTTTGATCTTGAAGCTGAAAAAAAAAATCAGAAACATTTCTGAAATATTTTTTTAACAATGTTTGTTTTGTGTGGGGACACACAAAATCAAATCTGCTTAATTTTTTTAACGCGCAATGCACCCATTTTTGATCTTTGATTTTATTTTGAAAAATCAGATAAAAATATTTAAATACATTTTTTTTTGAGCTAGGGAGAGTCTGGTAGTGGATTTTTAAAAAAAAAAGTTAGTGCTCTAGCCAAAAATACATTTTTTAAATACATTTTTTTTTGAGCTAGGGAGAGTCTGGTAGTGGATTTTTGAAAAAAAAAGTTAGTGCTCTAGCCAAAAAAAACGGCATTTTCGTCTGCTTCAAGAACCTACATATATTGGAATAAAATTGTGTCCTTTTTTATCTCTATTGCACAGGTTCGAGTTGCTCGTATATGATGGTTTTCGCATATTTGTAGCCAAAGTCGTAGAGCTAATTACACCATCTCCTGTTACAGACTTCGGTTGCAACGTTAGTAGGTATTCCACCTTGAGGCAGGCCTATTCATTACTTTAATAGTCGCTAAAACTTAAATCTTTTCAAAGAATGTAGATACCACCTTCCTAGATAAACAGGAAACTTTTCCATAAAATTTCCTTAAACAAAACAATGAATAGCGTGAAAAATATTAAGAGAGCCTACCTAACATACCTATTCCTATGCTAAAACAAAAAATTTCATTCAAATGAAATTATAAAGTAGAGGCAACCAAACTCACCAGGCCCAACCTTCATTATAAAAAGGGCCAGGCGGGTGTTGTTTCAAAATAAAATTGAAAAAAAGAAGCCATTATCACCTCCTACTTCCTTTTTTTATAAAAAAAATATAAAAAACGGGAAGAGAAAAGGCACGTTAAATATAAAAATAACTCCGACTGCAGAGGAAACCAAACCACCTACACCGGGTACCTACCTATATAAAAACTATAATATTTGTACGGGTCTATCTACCTACGTATATAGGATAGAGGCTTAAAAAACTTCGAACTGTAAAAAAAAATTAAACTAGAACGGAGAGGGATTTTTTTTCTGCTGCTGCTGCTGTTCCTATAGTGCTTTTGCTAACATGGCATCAGTCCCTAAGCTATAGTCTTTACATGGTAGGTAGGTAGGTATCTATACCATCCCCTGACATCTTACCCTTTTAGCCTGAATGGAAAAACCAGCAAACTTATGCAGAAAATGGAATGGAAAATGAAAAATAAAGAAATATAAAAAAAAATAGAAAAGAGGAAACTAAACAAAAATGCCCGCACCCTTTCATGAGAATTTTCTTCTTTTTTTCAAAGTTTTGTGTTTTTTTATTTTTTATTTGAAGAGCAATATAACCATGCGTGTTTTTTATTTTTCATTTTTAGTAAAAAGCCCTCCAGCCATGAACTTTAATTATATATATGTACACGTATAGCAACAGAGAGAGAGAGCGGGAAGCGGAGTTGAACAAAAATATGAGTGTACTTTTGAAAGATAAAACAATTCATGGACTCAATTCTTTGGATGCAGAAATTAAATTGGCTGGAAACTTTATGATTTGTAGCGTACATAGTACGAACTTCTACTATTGTTTATTATTTTTAAAAAAAACTAAATTTTTTAAAAATAAATAATCAAATGTCAATGCTTAAGAAAAGAAGTGGTTTAGAGTTATAAAGGGCTTGTTGGTCTTGCTGTTTGAAAAATGTAGATGGCTCGGGGACAATTTCAAGTGATGAATCGCTGAACTTACTACTGGATACTTACTTTCCTGGTAGTTCTTAAACCGCAACTTGCAACAATCATAGTCGTTCAAGTTTCATTATAACATATCCACAAGGTCCGATCACAAGGGACAATCTAAAATGGGCTCTTAAAAGCTTCGAGCCATTGAAATCTGCAGGACCAGATTGGATAATATACAAGACGAACTACAAAAAACCTCAGACATACTTGCACCAATTCTTAAAGCAATTTTTAACCACTGTCTATTTCTGGTTCCCTCGGCAAGGAGAGAAGTTTAAGTTGTTTTTTATACCCAAAGCAGTTAAATTCTCTCAAGTCAACCCTAAAGATCCACGACCTATAAGTCTATCATCATTCTTTCTTAAGACCTTAGAAAGATTGATTGATATCCATTTAAGGGTAAGTATTGATACAAGACTTCTGTCTACGTCTCAACATGCCTACTGTAAGGTAAGTCGGTGGAAACGGCGGCGTAACACACACTTATACTGCCTCCAACATAGAGAGTTCACTTTGGCTGCTTTCCTGGACATCATAGGAGCTTTCAATAACGTGGATACATTTGCAATCATATCTGCACTTACATCTCTGAACGTAGAGAGTTTGCTTGGGAGTTAATTCATTCAGTGTTGACTAACAGAATAATTAACTGGGCACTGGTTATAAAAATCCTTACTTGTCTGGATGCGGAGTTTTAGAGTGATTGTCTTTGCAGATGACGTTGATGTAGCGGGTTCAGAAAAGCATCATAACACCCTTAAAGAAGTCTTACAAAATGACTTAGACAAATTAATATTTTGGGCTTATCGAATCACGCATTGGTTAAACACTTCGGAAATCAGACCAATTTTAATATACGGTATGGCAGTATTTTGGACTGATTAAGAAAAAGCTATTAACAACAACAAACTAAACGTCTAACGTTCAGCTTGCCTATGTATAAGCGGATTGCTTCGTACCATCCCATCTGCGGTACTGGACACCCTACTCTACGTAAAACCTCTTGATATATTTAGCAAACAAATAGCTGCAAGTTCTGCTATTCGTCTCAAAGCTTCATCGCAGTGGGTTAACAACAATATTTAGAATCAATTCCAAAGCACACAGACTACACCACCAACCAACTGCAATTTGACAGAAATGTCCAGATTTCCATATCTTCTAGATCTTTCTGGAAGAATAGGGCATTAATGATTGAAAGACGAGTCAGTCCACTTTTGTACAGATGGATCAAAAAAAAATGAATTGGTTGATGGAGGTGTGTACTCTGAAGAACTGAAATTAGGTTTCTCATTTTACCTTCCCAATCATTGCAGCGTGTTCCAGGCGGAACTTTTGACGATCAAATAAGTCTTGTCCTGATTTAAAGAAAACGTGATGTCAACATCTGTTATCCGCATTTTCTCATTAATCAGGAAGCTATCAAATCGCTGGACTCTGTCACTTCAAACTCTATAACAGTCCATCTCATCTCTAATGGAGATGGCACAATAGTTTAATATTCGCCTTTGCTGGTTGCTAAGCCTCAGAGACATATTAGGAAATTGTAAGGCAGATCAACTCGCCAGGAATGGTAATGGTTCTAACATTTTTGGCAAATGATGGCATAGCAATTGCTTCATGTAAACTATTGCTAATGCAGGACACTATAAAGAAAGCAAACACCACAAGTCAGTTCACAAAAAACATCCGGTGATCAAGGTGCTTGCCATCTCTAAGCAGATCGCATATAAGATCGATAACCAGAGTCACAACTAGGCACTGTCTTATAGGAAAGCACGCCACGCAGATAGGCGTATTTCAAATGACTTTTGCAGAAGCTGAATGGATAAGGAAAATGAGGGAACAGTTCTTCATCTCCTCTGTACATGCCCTGCTATAGCTCAAAAACGCAAGAATTATAAAAAGAAATTTTGAACTTGAATAAAAATACTTCACTTATGTCATTTGAAAAACGATCTGATAAAAAAATTAAATATTTGTCACTTTTCAAGAATATTTATGTACAGCCTGAAAATTACACCTCAATGAAGAAAATAATATTTTCCTCATCTAACCTTGAAAAACTCACTTTGTGTACACGATATGCTAATGGAATTTTCATCCATAAGTATATCTTCGTATTTTTTAAATAATAAAGAGTCTTCTAAAAAGGACTTAACAAATTGTGTAGTTGCAGAACGTACCAGTACGTGCGTCAAATGGTCCGTTGGCTTCAATTCTATTCACTTGGTCTTTGGATCTTTTGCTACAGACCGGACTTCAAACTTTAAATCTAGTCTTTCAAAATTTCCATCGGTGCTTTTTATTTTCATTTAAAGCCATTTAAAAATTTAAGAAAAAAATTGCATTTTTGACTTGTAATCGTTCGAATTCGTCGAATTATGTTTTTTAGAATTGCTAAGTTTTTTAAGGTCCATAAAATCTAAATCAAAGTTTTTTTGGAAAGATCACTTTGTGTGTGTGTGTGTACATACATTTTGACGTCCATACATTCGGGATATCATTTTTCGTCATCCGTATCTCGAAAACCAGTAGATATATCGAATTCAAATAAATGTTGTTTTACAGATACTAACAAAGAAAGATGCAGTTAGGAATAAAAAAAATGTGTATTTACTTTTTCTATGTAAATTTTGGAAAATAATAATATATTGATTTAGTTTCTAGATTTTTGGATAGAAAAACAATTACATGTTACCAATTTTTCAGGTGTTTATTTTTTCTTAGAAAACTGTCAACATTTTACTAGAAGTCAAAGATGCAATTTTTCGTAGTATAAAATTATTCAAAGTAAAAACAAGTTTTTTTCTTTACAACTTGATGTTATAATTTGTAAAGAAAAATGAAGGGCGAAAAAAGTACACAGGCAAGAACAAAAATCTCTCCAATAACTATGAGTTGAGATTGGGGGACCTTGGAAGTGAAGAAATGTGAAATGTTTCACCTCTACAAATAGGATCGCTAACAATAGCTCTCAGTGAGAGTACGTAAAAGCTTTGAGGAATTAAAGGAACAGATGTATTATGATTTTAAGTTTATTTATCTTTATAAATAATATTCCACAGATGAAAAATTGAATAAACAAATGAAAATTATTATACATTTGTCTCTGCTAGTAAATTCATCCATTTTTCTCCATTCATCAAAATCAAATCAACAAAGAATTACTGCAACTTCTCGAAAAATTAAACCCATTTTAAAATTCCTCTTATCTTCTTTATAAGAATAATAATTATTATCACACGAAATTTTATTACACAATCAAATTTCACGTCTAAAATTGCAGTTTTTTTTGGTTTAATCATTTCTGCAGCAAATGGAGTTTAGGAAGGTTTCTATATAATTTTCATTATATATCCGTTGCTGCAACAAGAGTAATTTTGCAAGGCAACACAATATTTATTGCTGCGAAGATAATAAATCTAAAATCTTTTAAAACAGTTTTTCTTATCGTTTACGGGTTGTTTGCTGGGAAAAGTAAACTTGTTTTCATTTTCGTTGTCAGGTATAGGAAATTTATAATAGCAAAAAAGTGTGAAATGAAATGGAGAAAACAAAACAAAAGACTGCCTAGAATCTATTCTGTTTAATGGACCTATACCTCCAACACTTTTAGCATTCGCACTATGGCATCTGGTTAAAGATACAATGCTGTGCAGTAAATTTGCAACAATCATAATATATAAAGTATGTTTTTTTAAAAAGTATCTGACTTAAGCATATATGCATTTATAGTTGATAAATATTAAAGGTTAATAATTAATCAAATTAGTAAGAGCTCCAAGAATGTCCCAGAGTTTTGTGATTAGCAAAGAAAATGTATCATCAATTAAAAGTTGTTTCATTTCATAATGAATAAAGTTTAAAGAAATAAACTTCAATATTTGTCAACTATTAATTGGTAATTGACACTGAAAAGGTATTTTAGAACTAAAACATGCGATTGTGTGGCGTCATGTTATTTAATTTCAAACTCAAAAAAAATAATTGCAATAATAGGTTCATTGGAGAAATATTATGAAACTTGATATTGCCAAAGCATTTGGTAAAACATCAAATTCTCTTGTCGAAAACGCAAAACTTCGTCCTGTCTCCGACTTTATTTATCATGTTTATGAATGACTCTCTATCTGATCCCTCATATTTTCATTATATGTTTTTTCACAACCTCTCTTTTTGGATGGACCTATTTCTTTGAATTAAAAAAATCGTGTAAAATTTAATGCGTCAAAATTTCAATGTTTTCTACTTAACGACTTAAAGCGTCATTTTGCCAATTACCATGAAAGGTTCTTTATCATCAAGGAAACTGAACATCAATAAGATTGAATATAATTTAATTTACTCAAATCTTTGGGCCATTATTCAAAGAAAAGCATTAAAAATTATTAGTGATTTATTTACGTCACTTTTTTATAGTTACTTAAATACTGGTACACGCAAAACATACTTTCTCAATACAAAAAAAATTGTCTGTCGTATTTTTTTTTTTAATTTACATATATAAATTAAGAAAAAATGGTCACTGGGACCAATCCACTTATTACAAGTCTTGCACCATTCTTCTGTCGATCTATTCGAGGCCCTGGTACAATGAGCGCACCTGCCAACTTGTCCCATCTTTAGTGTCAGATCGTGCTGTGTCTTTTCAGATGTGCCTAAAAGCATCTCAGTTCGAATTTTAGTAATAGTTTTATTAGATTGAGGCAAACTCCCCGAAAAAGTTGTTTTTCACAATTTGTTCAAACCTGGATTGCACATTTTACCAAGGATCCCAAAAATGTGATTATTTTCGGCTAGCATTCTTCAAGTAACCGCTGCATTGTAATGCGTGGTTGAAAGCAATGTGAACAACTTGTTCTTTTTTGGGACATAGGACAGAACTCGTGATTGTTCTAGACTTCTTTTGGTCTTTTGGACACAACTTTGATTTTCTTCTGCAGTAGTTTTCTAGCCAAGGGAAGATTTAAAAAAAAACATCCATAGTCACAAATTAGCCTTGTACTCTAAAAAGAATAAAAATAAACCAACTTAACTTTGTGCACAAACTTTCACACTTAACTGAAGTATGCTAGCCTGTTTACAAATGTTATTGATATATAGACTTTTATTTATTAAAAAAAAAGGTATGACAATATTTTTTGGTTAAGAATACGGACATGACAAAATTTGACGTCTACTTGACATGACATTTCATAAAAATAAAATATAAAGCAAAATTTTGAAGATTTGCAACTTAAAATCTTGTAATTTTAGATGATTTAAATCATAAAGCCTATCAATTTTAAGTTATTGAATAATATCTAATAACTTAAAAGCTATTACGATAGGTAAAGGTATGGTTACATAAACTTAACACAATGAACCAATCCCGTAGGCCATATAAAAGGGCTTAAATCGCATAAAGACTATTTAATGCGAGAAAAATTTCCTGAAAATAATCTTCGGACTTTGTAGAACATTCTAGAGGCTGATGATGATGATGCTCTGTAGATAGGCGCTGATCGATTATTTATTATTTCGTCGACTGCACACTTCTTACCGTGGTTTACTACAGCAGGTCATGCGTTTTAATAGGCTATACTCTATATTTTATACTCTAGCCCCTTGTATCCTTTTACTTAAATAATTCAACTTTAATACTCGCACAAAAGAGTTATAACTATTAAACCGAGTTCAACTTCCATCGTACTCTCAAGTAAAGAGATATTCATTATTATTATTATATTATTCATTATTCTTTATTCTAATAATCCGCAAACAAAACATATACATTTATCTGCACAGTACTGTAAAAGTAATTTCTTACAATTTGTATTTTAGCTAAAACTAAGTTTTTTTTAAAGTACTCAGGTACAAACATAAATACAATATACTTTTCAAAGAAAATAAGACCACCAACAAAAAAAAAAAAAAAAACTCACAACTTGGCACCTGTCTCTAAAGTTTTAAACAAAGGTACACCTAAGATACATAAATTCATTTGTCTCATTGCAATCGTAGAAGAGTCTTAATTTCAAAAGCGGATCTATGGTATTTATAGAAGGAAGACCATTATAAAATATATACCCATGTCTGTAAGTATGTATATATGTTAAAAATTTCACTATCTCTAAACGCACAGTTTATGCACTACATTGTTTAAACAATTGTTTTTATATATATGTATACCTACATTTCTTTCTATCCATACTTATACCTATTTACTTTTTGTTCTGTTTACATTCTCGATATAAAGTATACACCATGTACATTATATTTACAAGGTAAGAACTATCTGTGTTTAAATGAAAGGTCATTGTTCCGTTGTTCACTTTTAAATTACGATATCAATACTTAATTATAAAGGCATGTTTGGGTTTTGAAAAAAAAATAACAACATTTCATCGTTTAAACTTATTTTGCAAAGAAAAAATTTTACTCTTTAAGATACAATTTTCATCATTTTAGTATAAGTTATTTGACTCTATGATATGAAATTTTTAGGAAACTTGGAATTTGAAAGAAACTTGTTGGAATTAATTTGTAGTCCTGGTTTCAAGTTTTTAAAATATTCGTTTTCAACATTATTTTTACCAAATAGTCTGGTACAGGGTAAATCCGTGAGTTATCGAGTACTCAGGCCTAAGGAAACTTGGTTCATTTGTTTATTGGATGAAATTAAATAAAGTTCATTGAAGTTCATTTTTCATCACCCAATTTTTAGGAATATGTTTGAAAAACACACTTTGAAGCCTAGTACGCTGATAATGCGAAACGAAGTTTCCCATACAAAAAGGACATGAAATTTCGCTGTGCTTTTCGTTTTTCAGTACGCGAACTGTGTCATTTTAGTGAAAAGCTGTACTAGATTTCTTAGTACAATTTCGCTCTTTTCGTTCTAAATTTAATTGCCCGGCATATTAACTGCTTGCGAAATTTTGACGTTTAATTTATTTATTGAACAAAATTGTTTACAAATTAAAATTGAACAAATTGTTTACTCGTGACATTCGGTGTTTTGATTTGGATTTATCTTTGATTTAAAATTTAATAAAATGGATTTTTCTAATGTGTTCCAACATTACATTTCTGAATCGGAAATTTAGGATGTTATTGTTGGTGTTCAAGAAGTGATGAAGACAAACAGTGAACTTCAACTTTCAAAAAATAAGCCGAAGAAAAAAAATTGATTTCTGTTCGGAAAAAAAAGAAACTGGCCTCGTTGGTCAAAGCCAGTGAAGCTATTTGGAAGTTGGTGCAATGGCTTCACAAAAATAATTCAGCCTTTGGAAGTCTCTGGAGTAATATATGTATCTGCAGAAATGAAAAAAACATGTCCAACTGTTCAATATAATGTCAATAAATAGAATTCCGTATGTAAGCTTTTTTTATTCCAGTTGACTGTCAGAACTTGTCGATTGTTTTTTGCCAGCTGATAGAACACTTCACAAATATTTTTTCGGTGTGGTTTTCGTTTTCATTTTGGTCTGCACTTGGAGACCGCCGGAAAAATGAATTTCACTTCAGCTGCGTATTAGGCTTAAATCATCTATTTAAACTACAATATTTAATTTCTCAATAGGGGTTTCTTCATAAATATTGGGCTACGTTTTCTAAAACATATATAGCTGAACCTGAAATATCTCCATTTTCTACTACTGAATTTAGGAAAACAGATATTAAAATTGTGTTAAAAATAAAAGATGAATGAATAATAATGCTTTTGATTTCTTGAAATGTTTTCTTCAGTGGCCTGCCAGGAGATCCGACTATAGAAGAACTATACAAAAAACAGGACCCTATGTTACTCGAAATGTAGACAAAATTGGTATTATTTTAGGGACAAAAATAAAAAAGGATCAAAGAAATATTAAAAACGTTTCCCGGCAATATTTTATTATTTACAACACTTTTCGTAGATCTTTTCAACTTCTATTTTTTCTCAAGCTAATTTACGTGTTAAGCTTCAGCTAAAAACTTTACACCAACAAGACTGTCAAATGACCGGCGCCATGAGGAATCAAATAAGGAACGAGTTATAGCGATGATCGTTCTTTCGGGAGAGCTTCTAGAATTCGAAATTTTTAACATAGCTGAATTACACTGGTCGACAAAATTGAATTTTTTTTTCTGTCCCACGAAAAAAGTAGTCCTCTTTTAAATGATTAAGATGTCCTTAATTCGAATCTTATCTTCAAATTTTTCTATCACATCAAAAAACAACCAAAAACAGGGTTTCTAGGACTAATTTTAGACTTAAAATATCTCTTAACTTTAAGTTGTATGATGATTTTGAAAACTATACATTATCTCTTCTTAGTTTCTGGAAATTCTAATAAGTTATTTGAGTCTACATGAAACTTTGAGAAAACCTTGAATTTAATACTTTAATAGTTTTGAAAAATACGATTAGGACTTAATTTTTAGTGCTGATTTCGAATCCAAACTTTAATTTTAACTATTTGCTCAAGTTTTCAAAAATATTTTTATATTTTCTAAAATATTGCAAAAACCCGATATAATGGAATTGTTTAGACAATAAATTCGTTACAAGAATAAAACTTATTTTGAACAGTTTTGTCTTTTTCTGTTAAAAACCCTTTCAGCATAAATAATTTACCGTTCCTTTCAGATTTTTGTAAAATCTAACAGCTTATGAATTTGTTTCCATTGTTATATGAAATAATATAAATATTTTAACTGAATATTGAAGGAAAGGATTATAGATTTGGAAAACCATAGCGAATTATATTATATTAATTAAATTGGTTGGCGCAACAGTCTGTTGAGAACTAGGGTCTAGTGACTTACAACTTTCAACCATCTCTGTTCGAGTTCTGTTGTCAGGGATGGAGGGAACCTACAGTTTTAAGCCAAATCCAAACGGTTAATTTGAGAAAGCATTATTCATAAAAAGAACTACTCTTGGATAATTGCTCAAAGGAGGCAGTACCCGTGGAAAAAAAATCTTTAGATTGCATAGGCAGAGTTCGAACCAAAGACCAATGCACTAGCCATCAAGCCCCGGGCCCTATAGATATACGTTTTTTTTTTAATTTTAAAAACTAATATCTAAAAAACCTAACGTGATATTAATTTTAACGTCAAATCTGAATTAATGACACCAAAACCAATTGCAAAAGCGCATTTTAATGCCAGCAATCATACCTTGTCGAAAATTGTAATTGTTTTCAAATTTCTAAACCTTTTTCTTCTATGCAAAAAAAGTATTGGCACATTTTTTGTAGGAAATTTGATAGAGAACAATTTATTTTTAAAAATTTAAACTTATGATTTGAGTATAAAGCAAATTTGTACGAAAAACTATATTGGGGGCTTTTTAACCCCCACTCTCTTAGAACCAGAATTATTCGCCTTAAGGATTCCCACATTTTTCATAACTTTTTTTAAGATCAAATTCCTGAGACCCATTCGGACACATAAAACATTTTGTAGTACTCATCCTGAGCTTGAGCAAGTAGTTAATATCTCTATCTACTTAGGTACCATCGGGTAGTAGATACCAGGAAAAGGAAAGACAAGAAGTGCAATGTTGGAAACTTGATATATCTATGTATAGATACAACATTTTATATCTTCCTACCTATCTACATATGGTAGGTACCTATGTGCAGTTGGTAAACAAACCGATCGTTCTTCGATCTGAGATGGGTATTTTTTTTTGTGTAGACAATTCTTTGAAATGGATGGTGATTGTTCACCTGGAAGGGGTTTTTCCGATTCATAATGATTAATATATATTTTATCTTCCACATACTTTTTATAGGTATATACTTATAGATAGGTTAGGTATATAAGCATCTAGATACGTTTTGAATTTCAAATTCAAAGGAAGGCATAGGTAGACACACAGCATAAAAATTAATAATGATTGTGCGTTCGGCATAACGAAAGGGAAACGGATGTGATGCGTCACAGAGTGAGGTTTAATTTTGTACATAACCATTTCGTATAATTGTATGACTACATACATACATATGAATGTATGTGCCTTTTTGCATATATATTCATAAGTATGTATGCATTTTGAATTGGTTACAGGAACTGCCTTTATAATTCTTTTTTTTATTATTATTAATTTTCGTTCCTGTTTGATGAATGTATTTTTAGATTAAAAAGGGGAAACGAATATAAATTAGGTCAATATTAAAAGTGCGATGTTCTTTCTTTTTTTTTTTTTTGAAAGGATTTAATTTATTTTTAGAGACGAAGGTACACGTGTATGTGTGGATGTTGTTAAGGACGTAGCTAACCTTAGTAAGTCTGGGGATGTTGTCAAGTGATTTTAGTAGTGAATAGGGCACTGAACAGCTGCTAAAATTATCTTTAATTTACACAATATAAAAAATTGAAGAACTTATAGACGAGTCAGAAAGTTCCCTCTTATCAGTTCTGCAAAAAAGTGCTTCCAAACAGGATATGATTTAATTCTACTTAACTAGGGAATATAGATAAGATATCTTGATACATAAGTAGGTATAAGTTGACCAGGTTAAACTGATAGTAAATACCGAGAATTATTTTATTACTTCTCGAGAAATTTTCACGACTGCAGACAAAATATTTATGAATAGAACTTAATTTCATTCATATGGCCAGAAACTTTTCAGCTGCGCGTTTGCAGCGTTCGATTCGTTGGACTCAATTTTCGATGTGTCGGTCACACAATTCATTCGAAACGGCCCCTATTTCGAGTTAAATGTTGGCTATTTCAACGTCGATTTTTGGTTGGCTTAAATTAATGACTTAATGAAGAACCAAAGAAAAGAGTCCAGAGACGTTAAATCGCCAACCGAATGGTCCATTTATGAGATGACAAGATCATTAAACGTATCCTCTATATAAATCGATTGCAAGATGTGTTGCTGTGTGAATTATGGCACCATCCTATTAAAACCACATGTCGCCCAAGTCTATATTTTCCAATTCGACAAAAAAAAGTGCGACACGCCGACGGCATTCAAACAAATATTTTTTGGGAATGGAATAAAGTGGTGATTCGTAAAGTAAATGTTAATTTTGACACGACCAATAACGCATATTTTGCCCTTAAAATGAACTTCGTCAAACGCTATTAAAGTTGCGTCCACCGACTTTGAATTTATTTAGAATTAGATAAGTCAAAGGGTGCGTTAACAAATACAAATTGGCAAGTCCCTCATTTTCTAATCTTTTAACGAAAACGCTAACTTTCAGCAAAATTTCATGATTCTATTGAAATTAGGAAATTTAAAGATGTTTAAGTTTAAACACGTTGCAAGCGTTAGGCAAGGGATAAAGTGGAGTAAAATTTTAAATATTAAAATGAGAAGGAAAAACAGAGTTGGGTAAGGAATTGCACGGTTAAATACTTGACAATACATCCGAAATTAGGTAAAAAGAATTAACTGATGAGCATTCCTGAAAGTGCAATTAATACGTCTGAATTATTTGGGGGAGAAGGGTAGTTTGAATGCAACCGGATAATTGATTTTAAACAACTAATGGCATGAAAAATTGTTCGAGTGATGTAAATGGTTCAGTTATAGCTCTTTCACCTTTCATTTTCAAAGCTCCTATCCTATCCAAAAAACTTAAGCTCGTTTTATAGGCACCTACCCAAATATACTTCTTATATTTAAAATTTTGACGAATCAAAGTTTGCACCGTAGCAAAAATCCTGAGCACCTGAGCATTTCTGGCATTATCGAATATTTGATCATTCCATAAGAGGTTTTAAAAATCTTCATGTCTTCAGCAAAAATAAGATCTTCACTTAAGCGTAGACATGACGATACATCGTTAATAGACAGGATTAACAGAAAAGGACCAAAATGGCTTCCCTGGGGAACACCAGATTGAGTAACAAAAGGTTCTCAATGACAATTTCTAAATTTTACCTCATATGATCTGTTTTCAAGGTATGATTTGATCCAAGCTAAGAAAAGTCATGGAAAACCAAGAGCTTTAATTTTAAGTAAAATAATTCCGTGGCTAAGTCGGTCGAAAGCTTTAGAAAAGTCAACCTTATAACCTTGTTCTAAAGTGTTTGAACATAATGTTTAAGAATGTGAGGAGATTTGTAAAAAAAATACTACACTTTCACAAACAACCTGTTTAAACAATTTGGGAATGCAAAAAAGCTTTGCAGTGGGGCTGTAGTTGCTTATATCCGACTTGTTACCTTTCTTGAAAATTGGTGCTAGAAATGATTTCTTCCATATACTAGGAAATTTGCCTTCTTTTAGAGAAAGTTTGAATATGAGTGTAAAAGCATTACTACACCTTTCTAATACTATCGGGGAAATACCATCGGGACCGGCTGAGCATTCATCATTCAACGCAGATTAAAGATTAAGAAGCGTACTCTATAGAACAGAGATGTGACAACAGCTATTTTGCGAAAAGGATTGAAGATTTCGAAAATATACTTCATCAACTTCTTGAGGGCTATTAACAAATGACTCACGGAAATTCGTTGCGAAAGCGTTACAGATATCAACAGTTTTATTCTTGTATGTAAAGTTAACTGGAAAGCCATCTAAGCTTACCTGTTTCCAAAATTGTTTAGAATTCTCTTTCAAAGAGGTGCCCATATCAGTAACATAACTAGTGTATACAAAATTACAAAGAGACTTAAATTCATTAAAGAGTTCAACACAAAAAGAGAAGTTGATTGGAGCTTTGGAGTTTTTTGTTGACAGAGTTTTGAGATGAGCTTTCCAGCCCTTATTTCTTCTGTTACGCAGTACACGCAATTCTTCCGTACACCAAGGGTGTCCAAAGTTTGTATTTCTTCATTTCTTTAAAGGTAGTTTTTTTTCTAAACAATTATTAAGGATCTTCCAAAAATGGTTAAATCTTCAACCAACAATTCGAAATTTGCTCAAAACTATATAAGCAATTAAAGAAAACACTGTGTTTAGTGAGGTGACTACTTAAGTAAAGAAAAATATCCAAGGGATGTGATATTTATCAATATTAGTAACTCCTGATCTATATTCTACAAAAAAAAATGCTAATAATCAGAAGAAAACACTAAATCGAGAATTCGATTTTTTGAGTTTTTAATACAAAGTTTAGTTCCAATGGTGAGGAAGAGAGAGAGGCTTCAAGGTAAGATTCGTCTTCCGATGGAATCCAGTCAATGTGTATTAAAATCACTTAGACTTTCTCAAAAACGATGTAAAGATTTGTTCCACTGTTCGGTTAGATTAACCATTAAATCACTGGTAGACCTATTGCTACGAAAGTCATACTGCCGGTCATTTAGAAGTTTTCGGGATTATGTTTGTACTCAAATAGTTTCAGGAAATATTTCTGATTTGATTTAATTGATAAAGTTCTTGAAGGTGGGAATAGCGCGAATTGGTTCTGTTAAAAAGCATCGAATAAACTGCTTATCATCCCAAAAAGAAAAGAGACCACTGTATTTCCAATTACACTCTAGATTTAGGGATTCAAACAGAAAGTTCTTTAAACATTTAAGGCAAATATTGCGTAAAAGAGCTCCTTAAGATGAAAATAATAACAAGATTCAATCCAATTTAAGTTTTCAAAATATTGACGTTTTTATTTCTTATGTAGATAATTTATGTACTTTCTTAACTTTAAAATCTATATTTTTCACATGAAAAAAAAACCTTTAAACTTCCATGAGACTTTAATAACGTGCGTCCCAGCCATAAATTTGTTTTATTTTTATTATTTAATCTAATCTTCAACCCATGAAATAACGTAGATACATGAAGACATACATACAAATACATATTTTACCAATTTTAATCTTAAATTTGGCAAAATTTATTATCCTCATGTCATAAATAAAACCACATACATTTTTTTTTACTCTTCGACTAGATAAGTTTTGTTTAATAATAATTTTGTTTGGTGATATTATACCCGTTATTCTTGTTCGTCCCTCCACAATCGATTATAAAAGATTGATTAACGATTACGCACGTCAATATTATAATATTCATGACAGCATCGTCAGATTGTCGACTCCCATAATTAAATATATTTTTTTTTATAGCTACAAAAAGATATGTGTATGTGAGTAAATAAATAGGTACACATGTATATAGATATTTTTATTATAATTTTTATTATAAATGCGTTTTTATTTTAATATATTTTCATGACTAAGAGGTAAATTGTTGGTAAATATTTAATTAATAATCATTCTCATTCTATGGCGCTGTCATTAGTTAGAAGTGATTTGCTTGCTACCTACACAAAATACATTATCATTTATATGATAATAGGTATAGATATATTATAACTGTAAAGGCTGCTTAGTATTTGAAATAAGTTAAGAACATTCAACTTGTATAAGACTTAATAAGGTAAAGTAGAACGGTGGGTAGCGCGGCGGCGGCTGGGTGATTCTTAAAGTTTAATATTTTATAGTTTTATAGTCAAAGAGACAAAAAAGGTATTTGGTATATCTTGAAATTGTTTACACTGAGTAGGAAGAAGAAAAAATACTAATTTTGATAAACGATAGAAATATTGATTATTAAAAGAACAATAAATTATAAATTCACGTGAAGTTATTAGTCAAGTTTTATAAGCCCTTTTACTTTTTTTATGAAATTTTGTATTATTATAAATAATTTAAGTTAAAAACAACTTCTAAATGTTTGAGTTTGGTGAGATTAAGAGAGAGATATAGAAAATATTGAGTTTCGATTTTTCGTTTAAATTATTTATTTTATGTTCCTTTAAAAAAAGAAGCTAAACAACTTTTTTCCTTGGAGTGACCATACGAATTTTTTTTAACATGAAGTTCTGACTTCACCAATGAAAGATCGAAAGTTTTGATGGGGGGTACTCATTCAAACACTTAAAGCAGCACAAAAAAATTGTTTTTAATGTTCCAAAATTCAAACAGTTTTCTAAATATGGCTTATTTAAGAGATAAAATACGTAAGTTTGGAAAGTTTTCTGAATATTTTCTGCAAAAATGTACGTAATTGTGTTAAAACGTAGCATTTTCCCAAAAAAAATACATTCTCTTCTTATTGCCATTTCTACAAAAATGCAAAGAACACTGCAAAAATAAAGCCAGCAAAAATTTTGTCTTTTCTTTTTAGAAAAAATACATAAAAAAGTCTTATATTAAAACACTATTTTCGGTAGCTTACGTGTAGACTGGAGCTGAGCTTCAAAAAAAAAACAAACGTTTTAAGTGATTCTTTTGCAATTTTTGAAAAAAAAAAAGAATCAAGAAAACTTAAAAATTATAGAGACAAAAATTAATGTTTTTATTCTTGAAATTTATACTTGAATCTTAATTCTAGAGCATCCAAAGCAAATTCAAAACGTAGACTTCTTCAATTTTTTAGGATCTAAAAAAAAAGTTTTAATAGACAAATAAAAAAAAAACTAACACTCTTTATGTGCGTCAGAAAAAAAACAAGATGTAACGAGTTTCAGGAATTTAAAGGCAACTTCAAATTGTGTAATTTAATATATTACTATTAAACTCTTATTCAAGGTTTCTTCGATATGTTTTAAAGAATCGAAAATGCTTTAAAAAAATATTTGTGTGTACAAAATAATGCCATCGGATAATATTAATATTTCAGTTTTAATTTTATAAGTTCTAAGCCATTTTTACCTTGAATGAAAATTAACATATTGAATTTATTCGAAAACATTTCGACTCGTGGGTTGTTTTTGAGAGTTTTTAAAATGTTAAAATTTGAATCTTCTTATTACTATTAGAGATATCTCAATGCATTCGCTACTTACAAAGATACAGTTCTCCAGAAACAATTTATTAAATAAGAAAACCTGGAAAAATTACATTTACTTAATTTTTTAGCTTATTGACGGCTTTCGATCAACAGACATCGAAATACTATGCTTGAAAACTAAAATGGCAACAGGACACTTATTTATTGTATCAGCATATACATATACCTCCAAGCTTCAAGAATGAGGATTATGAAAAACCAAACAACTTTATAGAAAGTATTTAAATCATTTTGGAACCTGAAGACGAAGTATTGGTTGTTGGTGATTTTAATATACCCAATCTCAATTGGATTCAAATTGACGAACGATAACTTCTATGTTCCAATAAACGCATCATCTTCAAATGAGTTTTTATTAACAAATGGTATGTCTTCATGTGGCTTAAACGGTGTGAGAACCGTTTTGGAAAAACACTCGATCTGGTATTTTTCTCCAAAACCATATGCTCTGAAGCAGCTGTGAATTCTTCTGCTGGCAAAATTGTGGACGAAGATCGTCATCATGCTGCTTTAGACATAGCACTTAATTTAAACATGGCTTCACCTCATATGCTATCTGATAACAACAAAATAGAATTCAAGTTTAGTATTTACGATCAATTGGGATCACTTATTTAGTAACTTACATAAATATTGACGATATGTGCAAAACTTTTTATTTGACTCTTTTTGACTGTTTCCACAAAACTATTCAATTTAAAATTACTCGAAATAACTTGAGTATTCCACCATGGTTTGATTCTCACGTTAAAAACTTGAATAACAAAAGGAACAAAGTTTGGATATAGTATTATCAAACAGGAACTGATGATGGTTATAGGACGTTTACTATAATAAAACAACTTTTAACTGACTATATGATGACTCCATTCGGAAAATTGAAATAAACCTTTAAAATAATCCTGATAGTTTTTGTAAATTCGTTGATCGTAAGAAGAAAACATGCGGTTACCTTAACTTTATGACTGATTCGACATCAAATAGTAATGAGCCGAGAATAATTGCGAACATGTTTGCAAACTATTTCAAAGATGCTTTTGTAGATTATAAGACTATTATCAATTTCGTTATAAGTGAAGATATTGTCCTTAATAGTATCCTACAACTTGACGAATGTTTTAGTCCTGGTCCCGACGTTGTACCATCATCCATTTCACAGAAATGCGCTGCGTATTTAGCACACCCGTTATGTGTTCTTTCTTTATCTGAAAGAGCTCCTTCATAACACCAGTACACAAAAAAGGTCAAAATAACGAAATAATGAACTACCGACTTATTGCTAAACTATCTGTGATACCTAAACTGTTTGAGTCAATCGAATGTAGCGTCCTTTTTTTCACTATAGTTCAATTATCTGTGATAACCACCGAGGTTTTGTTAAAAACCGTTCATCTGTTTCACTTTACATCCTCTTGTTTATATGTTTTTGAAAAACGTGAACAAGTAGATTGT
Organism: Eupeodes corollae; assembly: GCF_945859685.1. NCBI lineage: Eukaryota > Metazoa > Arthropoda > Insecta > Diptera > Syrphidae > Eupeodes > Eupeodes corollae. Next base: position 75,935,260 of record NC_079148.1, read on the forward strand.
ATCTTTACCGATTTCAGCAAGGGCTTTGACAAATTGTGAGATAAAACATTACTTTTAAAACTATCGCAGAAAGGTTTTAACGACTATTTCATAAACTAGATCTCCTTATGTTTGCAAGATAGACGTTATAGTGTTAAATTTCGTAATGAGTGTTCAAGTTCATTTGTTGTGAATTCTGGTGTACCCCAGGGTAGTCACCTTGGTCCTATTCTATTTGTTTTATTTATAAATGATCTGATAAATGACTCTTGCAAGAAGACTTATTAATATTAAGGGAATGGTGCAAAGCACTTTTTCATGACAAGAATTACCCTTGGAGAATTTGTCAATTCCTCGCAAGAGGAAGTACCCGAGAATAAAACTCAAGGTGGCACGACAATGATCGAACCCAAGACCTTTCGCATGACAGTCCAATGCACTAAACATCATGCCACGGGTACTAAATACAACTTCATAGTTACAAAAGCGATTGGAGTTCTGGGTTTTTTAAGAGATTGGACCGTGATTTCCTTGATCCATATGTTTCAAGATTACTTTTTGTTTCATTTGTGAGACCAGTCCTGGAATATGCTTGTACATTATAGGCAACTTACTACGCCACACACGTCACAAGACTCAAAGCCAATCAGAAAAGATTTTTGCGTTTTTGTCCTATGATCCCTTCCGTAGTTACGTTACCGCCTTATTCACAAAGACTTTCGCTCATAAATCTTTCTTCTTTGACAAATCATAGGATGTACTTGCAGTTCTGTTTTGTTGTTGGAATAATAAACGGACAAATTTCATCACCATCAATTCTTGGTAGTTTAAACTTTAGTTATTCGTTCAAGTATAAGACTCCAGAAATTGAATACTAATTTTAGCAGATCAAACTATGGTGTACATAGTCCTTTAAATCAATTAATTGAAATCTATAATAAATGTCACTCATGTATTTATTCACCTAATGATAATATAAAAAGTATAAATTGCAAATTAATATTTTTCAACAATGTAGTTTGAGTTTTTAGATTTTAAATATATATTAAGAATTGTTAACGTTAATATTTAACGAATTATAATAATAAACTATAAAGTATTGAAGCTGGAACAAATACACACTAAGTATTGTATTTAACAAAAGTCTATTATTTTATAAATAAACAATACACACAAATTTCTCTTATCCGTTTACGAAACTCTGAAAGACGAAAATGGATACGATATAGACAGGAAACTTTTCTCTCTAACTTAAAATTCCTAAACAACAAGATTAAGAATGAGATATTTTCCTTTTAAAATAGAAAGTGGGACTCACTTTTATCAAGTTTTGATAAAGCCAGTAAGCCTTTCTGGAAAATAACTAAGGTAATAAAGAAAAAAGGCAATATCATTCTCCATCATTAAGGATTCAAAACGAGCTATTTATAACACAAAATGAGAAAGCAAATGTCAATGTCTCATCTTAGTGATAATATTACTGCAAGTGAGATCCAGGATCTTCTTTTAGAAATTCCAAAAATTCTCTATTTGGAATTTCTAAAAGAAGCAGCAATGACATTTGCAGATTGTTTTACCAACCATAAAACAGTGAAGCAACTCATAAAAGCAACTATCTCCAAAAAATCCCCAGGTGTAGACAACATCAACAACACTCTACTGAAAAAACTTCCAGTTAAGGGCACAAGATTCCTTATCGTCCTTCTAAACTCTTGCATCAAACTTAGTTATTTTCCCAGCAGTTGGAAAGTTGCAAAAGTTATACCCAATGCGAAACCAGGAAAACCACGTGAAAACCCACTAAGCTACAGACCCATAAGCCTACTTAACTGTTTGAGTAAAATCTTAGAAAAAAAATTATTAAAGACAAGATACAGTGCCTTGTCGATGACTTAAATCTTTACCCAGATTATCAGTTTGGTTTTAGACCTAGTCATTCAACTATACACCAAATTGTTAGAATTAAAAATTCAATAAAACAAAACCTTGGTGTAAAGAAATTTACAGGACACAGTCTGGCACAATGCCCTTATTTTCAAACTTGCCAAATTTAACTTTCCTATCCTAATCATAAAAATTATAAAAAGTTTTCTGGAAGACAGAAAATTTGCAGTCCATTTGGGAAACGCAAGATCCTCAAAATATGAAGTTCCCGCCGGCGTCCCGCAAGGATCTGTCTTGGGCACAATTTTATTCAATATTTTTTTTGTCTGATTTCCCGATTCCCAATGCTTAGCAATGTTTGCTGACGATACCGTTTTATTTGCCTCCGGTATTTTATTTCAAAATGTCTTTACCGAATTGCGAGAAGCCATAGTTCTTATTGAGAAATATTTTCACAAATGGAAAATTAAAGTCAACGGTACGAAGACAATAGCAACATGGTTTAAACGTCAAAGAAATTCTTGTTACTTACCGGACAAAAAACTAAAAATCTGTGCCAATGAAATCGAATGGTCGGACAACTGCAAATACCTCGGCATATTTTTAGATAAAAAGCTTACTTTCAAAACACACATATCTAATACAATTAACAAAATCAACTTAACAATAAAGCAAAATAAATTAATAATATTTATAACTATTTTCCAACCAATACTACTTTATGGAGCACCTGTTTGGTTTGATTCACTCGCACATTCAAAAACTTCAAGGAAGTCAAAATAAAGTTTTGAAAATGATGTTCGGATTCCCATGGCATTACTCAACTAAAAGACTCCATGATAAGGCTAATGCTTACACAGTTAAGAACCTTGTTAACAAACAACAAGAGACATTTTTCTTAAACTGCTCCTTCTCTGACAACAATCTTATCAGAAACGTATCTAACCAAAATAACACCTAAAATTACTGCCAACTTCTGCATTTTGTTGATAATGGGGCCTAAGCAATACTAGTTTTTATGATTCTAATAAGGGTTATTCTTAGTAGCGTTTTCCCTTGAACCATAAATTAATTTTAAATAACACTTCTCTTTATCATATATATTTGAATTAAAGATGTAAAGAATTAAAAGGTTCTAAACAACTTGCTACTGAAATAATTTAAAATTTAAAAGATATTGTATATTATGCTACAAATAAATAAATAAAAATACACACAAATTATTAAAAGAATGAATTCTGTTTTATACAAAAGATTCAAAAAGGATGAAAAAAATAAAAATATTTTTTAGTTTAATGAAATTAAAAACTTCCGAAGTATAAAATAAAAACAAAGTGTTATTCTAAACTTGAAAGTAACATACATAATTTCATAACTTCAACACTAAGCAGCCAAAAATAAACTATAACGTTATACCATTTTCACAAAAAAAAAAATAATAATTTAGATAGAAGTCTAGACAAGTTCTACCTATCTTAGTCATTTCAGAACATCGAAACAAGCAAAACAATATTTTTTTAATCATTTTTTTCGAAATTGGTTTTAAAAATAGAATGGTAACTTAACTACATATGTACATCTATCAAATGAAACCAGACGAACTCATAATTAGTTAAATTGGTTTCTACATATACGTTTTTCTAAAACAAAGCCGTTGGCTATAACAAGATTTGTCTTACCATATTGGCATTCAAATTATTTCGTTTAATTAAAATTTAAAAAATCTTTTAGCCTGAATATAAATAACGAATACGTTCCTATGTTCTCATGATAGGTGGAATTCTATCTTATAGACAACATTCCCCCCTTTGTCATGTTAAAGAAAATCTCATGCAAACAAATCGGTATAAGATATTCACTTATGTACATACATACATACTATGACTATGTATATGCAAATACGTACATAAATATTCGAAAAGAACCTTGACCGCTTATGTTTTTTTTTTTGTTTTCATTTAATTTTTATTTTTTTAATTTGCTATAAGCCACCCTTAAAAACTTCAAAAAGCTCCCCTCCTCATCAAGCCATCAATCTTTTCTTCATCTTAGATAACAACAACAACAAAAAATAAAATAAAATGAAAAACAAGACTGAACAACAACAAACCTTGATATTCATTTTCACTTCAACTGTTTGGCGCGCCGTTTTTCTTAACAGCATTCATATCTTTTTTTTTTAATTATCTAACATAAGATTTTTGGGGAAAGATACAACGAATAAAAATTATAAAATAAATAACAAACAAAAAAAAAAAACATTTCAATGGAATTTATTTTCTGAATTAATCAATTTCTTTGTTAGATATCGCAGAGACTCTGACTTCAGCCCAGAGACGGTCTGATGAAAAGCAAGAGGCTTGATTCTAGGTCTTTTTTATTTTTTGAGTTTTTATTTAGTATCTCATTCAAGTTTGATTGACTCATGCTTTTTGTGTTATTTCACTTTTGCTCGTTGGCTTTGTTAATTTTAATATTTTTGTTTGGTTTGCATTGCAGCAACAGCAATCAGCAAAAAGGCATATTTTTGTAATAGTCTTTGTTTGAAGCAGTATAATTTTTTGTTTTTAGATACAATTCAAGGATTCTGATAGGGTATATTCGTAAAAATGGGCTATACGAGATTAAAAATCATTCAGTATGTTATTCGCTAAATAAGTTCTAAAATTATTTTTAAAATAAATTGAGTATAATTTTGAAATGTAGTCAAAGGCCACTAAGGAATAGGTTCAGCGAAAAAGTGCACTAAAGACTGGCAAGATATTACAGGCTAAATGAGATTGCAAGCAAAAGAAGTCTGGAATTATGCGATAAAAAAAAATCCGCAAACAAACTTAAAATATTTGTCGAAGTAGACTTTTAGTGACAGATCTTATTTACATATTAGGAAAAGTTAAAGCTGTGTTATCAAAACATCTGCAACAACTTTTTGGCACAAAAGTCAGCTTTGGAAGGATTCTTCCTATCAAAATAAATTAAAGTGAACAAACATTATAGATGACGGGCACTCAAGGGGTTATTAATACCCTTAAAATGTTTAAAGTTTAAACAGAGTGCGAGTTTTAGGAAGGATTAAAGAGGTGATACCGATGCACATTGGTCTTAAAGTTTTGAATGTTACAATGATAGGAAACACAGAGTTGGGTAAAGCATTCCACATTCTCGATGTGCGGTTAAAAAAAGAATCTCTATACTTGACAGCACGTTCGAAACTTAGCTTACGGGTAAACTGATGAGCATATTTAGAAGTACGAGTATTACGGCTGAATTGTTTGAGGGGGAGGCGGGGAATGCAACTGGCTAATTCGACAGAACACTGTTTACAAAAGCATCGGTAGAACAACAAAAGGCATGAAACTTTGCGGCGGTGTTCAAATGAATTAATTGTGAATTGAACTCTTTTTTGGATCCTGTCCAAAATACTTAAACTTATTTTAGGGGCACCTGCCTAAATATGGGAGTTATATTTGAGTTTTGGACGAATGGTGGCTTTGTAAATTGCAGACAGATCAGAAGGGGTACAACATTTCTTGCACCGTCGGAGAAATCCTAAGCATCTAGCAGTAGTTTTGGCAATATCGAATATGTGATTATTCCATAAGATGCGTACTGAAAGTTGTTTAGTTTCCTGGATGCAAGTGCCACTCATAGATAGCGGCATCGTGGTGGGTTAAGCTTTAACGACAGGAGACAGCATTGAGTTTTTGAAGCATTAAATTTTTCACGGTTTATAATTCCCTGTTGGACAATAATGTCGAGATCAGAATTGAAGAGCTTATCCTACGCTGCCGTTGAATTTTAGAAGTGACAGATAAAAGATCGTTTATGATCGATCGTTAAGGAAGAGACTCGGAGATAAAACGGAGCCCTGGGAAACACCAGCATTTATTTTATGAATTTCAGACTTGAAACCAACGAATACAACTTGTATTGAACGGTTAGAAAGGTAATTTCTAATTCATAGAAGAAGAGATTCATCAATACCAAAAGCACGCATTTTCGGTAAAAGTGCTTGCTGCCAAACTCTATCAAATGCATTTGAAATATCAAGTGCAATAATCTTACTTTCTCCTAAACGATGTAAAGATTTGTTGCACTTTTTGGTAAGATAAACCATGAGATCACCAGTGGACCTATTGCTAGCCATACTGCCGATCATTAAAAAGCTTCCGTTCTTCGAGATATTTGTTAAGCTGTTAATTAATCAGCAATTCCATGACCTTGGAAAGAAGAGAAGTTAGTGCTGTTAGACGATAGTTAGAGGGGGGGAGGATTCGCCTTTTTTAGGGACAGGTTGAACATATGGATTTTTCCATCCTCTCAGAAAGAGACCTGTAGAATACGACGGATGGAAAAGCTTACGCAGTGGTTTTGCAAGCGTTGAAGAACAACTCTTCAGAACAATAGGGGGAATACTATCAGGGCCAACGGATTTGTGTATGTCAAGGTCTTTCAGTACTCTTGCAACTGTACGAGTGCGAAAGAATATTTGTCCCATAAAATCGTTTACGCTCTCAAGAACAGGAGGACTCATGACACTCTCAGGTAGCGTCGAATTAACAGCAAATTGTTTTGCAAGCAAATTTGCTTTATCAATCAACCTTGGCACTCAATTCCTAGGAAAAGTTGACCTTGTTGACTTTTTGGAATCAGAATTAACTTAATTGATAACTTCCATCCCATTTGTCGATTTGAATAAAATATTAACAAAATATTAACTATCAACAAATCTGAAGTCAATATCTTTCTTTCTTCGTCTAATACTGAAGTTGAGAACTATTTCTCATTCGTTTTTAGCTGTTTTTGTAAATTTTTGTGTTTTTTTAAAAAAATATGTCAATTTACTTTTTCTTAAGAAATAACAAAAGTTAGCAACAATATTTTTTGAAAAAAAAACGGTATAATAGATTTTCCTCAAAATGTTACTAGTTGCCAAAAACGTCATTCTTCGTACCGTACAATTATTTTGGAGGTAAAATCATTTTTGAGGTAATGAATATTTTTTTTTAGTTTTATTATCAGTACAAGAAAATTTATTTGAAGTGAGTGTCTATACTGGTTCTTGAACGAATCAACGCACTTTTCTCTAAGTGTTTGATTTAGATTCTAGGGACCTTAAAACGTCGAGAAATGTCAACATTTTCAATTCGACAAATCGAACCGATTACAATAACTTTGTATATATTATGGAAAGTTAAAAATTAAGTTGGCTAGTGTTTATTTTTTTGAACAACTTGTAAGGAAGCCTGCAGTAACAGGACTCAAACATTTTGATAGCCAATGTTTAAAACTAATTAGCAACAGTCCGTTGAGATCTTAGTGGCTAACAACTCTCAACCATTCCTGTGAGCGGGAACTGTTGTCAGGGATGGAGGGGATCTAAAGTTTAAGCCGAATCCGAACGGCTAATTTGAGAAATTACTTTTCATGACAAGAAATACTCTTGGAGAACTTGTCAACTAATCGTAAAAGGCAGTGGAAAAAACTTGTGGATGGTAGAGGCAAGGATTGAACTCAAGATCTCTGTCATGACAGCCCAGTGCACTAACCATAATGCCACGGGTACCAGCCAACATTGCTTTTTAAAAATCTTTAACTATAAAAACAATAAACAATATATGTAGAAATAAATTTAAATGTTTACATTTCATATTTGTTGCCTTAGTTTAGGGTGATCTATCAGTAATGGCCGAAAAGCATCTCACTTGGATTTCTTTGGATACATCAACAAGAATACTAAGGAAGATATTATCAAAATTAATGGTTTATTTCTATTTTATTGAGCATTGCGGGACAAACTTATCTTAAAGGTAGGAATCTAGTAAATTGTTTGAAAACGGCAAAGTTTTGGCTTTTATTTTTTATTATTTTATTTATGAAGCAAATTTTTATTTCCAAAACATTTGAAAATTAATACACAACACTTCTAAATTTTTTCTTTAGACTTCAATAAAGTAAAGGTAAGCACGAAATCGCTTGAATACAAATTTTATAATTTCAATAGGGTATATCAGAAATAAATACAAATTCAACTACGTATCTGTATTTTTTTTCTCAATTCTTCAATTTCATTTTCCATATCTTTAGATTATTCTCGCCTCTAAATATCAATTAAATTGAAAAAAAAAAAAATGTTCACTTAACATCTTTCAGTGTACATATGTATGTCGGTACAATGTACTTACATACTATGTATGCATTGCATATGAAGAATAAAAAAATAAATAAATGCTTGTTGGATTAACATTATACGAATATATACATTATAAAGTCAAGGCCAGTTCTAGTGCTATATAGTCAAGTCGGTGTTTTTTTCTTTTCTTCGGTTGTGCTAAAAAAAACCGACTTGTTTAAAATTCTATACTAACATATGGCGGATGTCTCGCTGAAGCCGCATACAAAAATGAGAAAAAAAATTAAATAAATAAATTGCAACATAAATCAAGTTTTCTTTTTTTTTCTTGGTCTTGTCTCTGTGAACTTTCAGTTCTTTACGCCACCGGAAATATTGTGATTGTGAAACATATAAAACATGCAATTGAAGAAAAGTACATTTCGCACAATTGCATTGTTTTGTGGTTGATACAAACATACATGCAGAATATACGCACTTGAGTTAAATTTTAAAATTGTTTTAATCTTACGTTAATAAAAATGTGCTCTTATTATAGAGATATCGTAGTCGTCTGTAGAAAGTCGGTCTGCTTTGCGAAAGATTGCTTAATAGATCATGAATTCATTGCATGATGGTTGGAATGCGAATGCCAATGGATTTGTGTATAGATAGCTATACAGATAGTTTCAGGCTAAGTTAAGTATGAAAAGTTTTAGATTGAGTTTAGTAAACCTTTTTCCTCTAAAAAGTTGATCTAGATAAACTAACTACTAACTGCACTGGTCGTCAAAAAATTTGCTCAAAACAAACAGAAACTTAACTTTAAACTTAAGTTTAAACTCAAAATATCTTTCAAAGTACAAATCCTTCTCTCCTAGATACAATTTAAATCATTTTGGCATCTTACTTTGTTTCTGGAAATTTCCATTAATTATGAGTCTTTATTTGACTCTTTATGAATTTTTGAGAAAATCTTGAATTTGATACTTTCACAGTTTTAAAAAGTACGTTTTGGAATTAATTTTTAGTGCTGATTTCGAATCCAAACGGTTATTTTAACTATTTCCTCAAGTTTATACCCGTTTGCAAATGATATAATAGAATTTTGACAACAGATTCGTTACAAAAGAAAAACTTACTTTGAAACCGATTCTTTCAGATTTTTTAAGACTGGTGAAATTTGTGAAACGTACGAAGGTTTTTCAAATATTATTATAATATAATAGTCAGTCGAAATATAAATATTTCAACTGAATATTGAAGATCGGGATTTAAGACTTGGACAAACTATCATGGATTTTATTGACAAAAAAGCTACTTCAAATATTTAGATTGCGTCAAAAATCCTTGTATAGGTGTTTTTCTTTCAAATTTTAAAAAGTAATATCTCAAAAACTTGACGTGATATATTAATTTCGAAGGTGGATTTGAAGTAAGACCATCAAAACCTCTTGTTTAAGTCCAATTTTATATCCAGGAAAAAATAATATGCTTTTAAAAATGATAGGATGGTTTTTGGAACTTACCTATGAATCGGTGATGCTCCTGATGGTATTCTTTGCTGATAGGCTGACATATTTCCTTGAGCCTGTGATGAAGATGGAGCACCTCCTTGTTGATTTTGTTGCTGCGACGATGGCCCGTTATCACTTCCGCCACCACCTCTTTGTCCGGGTGGCGGTGGACCACCGACCTGCACTGAAGACCGAATGGCTGCTTCCATTTCATGCCGACAGCGTAATCATATTATGAAGATACGCAAGTGATATCATATTTAAATTTTATTTTTTTTATATTTTATATTTTGTACATATTTTTTTTAATTTTATTTCAAGCACAAACACAACACACACTATTTTCTTCTTTTTTTTTTAATTTTATTTTAGGCTCTGCTTTTATTTTATTTTATGATTAAATACACAATTTTTCACAGACTTTATTTATATTTAAAATATAATAGAATATTTTTTTTTAAATATTTTGTTGTATATTCTGTTAAATAATTCTTATTTATTTTCTTTTTTAAATTGAATAAAAAAATTACTTGTAATTTTTACTTAAAAGTAGTAGACCATCATACACAGATATTTAATTTATAAATTTAAATATTATATTTTATTATATATAAAAACTGCACATAACTTTATTTTATTTTTAATTTTGTATTCGTTAAATTTATTTTTAAATCACTTTTATTTAATGAATATTTTGCGGTTGTTGCAAGGGATGCAGTGAATTTCTTTCTTTTTTTCATTCAGATTATTTTATTTATTTTTTTTTAGCTGTTGATCTTTTATTGAATTTGATATTATTTTTAACTGGTGATAAGAATATTTACATATTAAATATATAGAGGAGGATAATATTATTAAATATATTCTTATTTTTTTTATTTCTTTTTTAAATTATATTTTAGCTGTCGTCGTTTATTAAAAGACAGGATTTTGTGATAATATGCTTTATCTTAATATTTTGAATTATTATTAATTTACTGATTTTCATTTCCATTTATTTATTTCTTTATATATATTTTTTTTAATGGGAAAATTTTATGAAAATAACTTAAAAAAGTGGAACACAAGTTTCAAGCCAGCTATTTCACATCCTGTAAAAATAAATAAACAAATATTAACAAAAAAAAAACAATAAATATTGAGAATTGGATATGAATTAAAATTAAACCACGTTGATTTTAATTTGCGGGCTTTAAGTTTCGCACGTGTTAGTTTTATTAAAAAAAAGTTGAAGAATCCGATGCAAAAATTCGTGTTTCAATGTCTTTTAAAGTTAAATAAAAAATTAGCTATAATTAGTTGCAATTTAATAATAGTTTATGAATGTCGCTGTGCATGGAAAAATCGGGTTATTTTTTTCTGATAACGCGAATTTGATGAGGAATATCACAAGTTTTATTTTGAAAGTATAATTCGAGAAGTACGATTTGATTAGGGGGCGTTTTGTTTGAGATTTTTGTACGGTTTCGTAGTGAACTTTTGAATTGATTCGAATCTGTAAAGAGAAAAAAAGAAAATTGTTAAAAATAACTTTGTTTCTAAAATGAAATACAAAAGATTTAAATAGTGTGACTTAGTGTTGAACATTGTGTTCATGGGCGTTTCTGTTAAAGTTAGAGGAAGGAAATAACAATTTGAAAGATAAAATGTAGTTATTTTGCTTATAAACATCAAAGTTACTGTCACCTGATGAAAAAAATAAAAGACTAGGTTGCGTCATTCACAACTTTAAGCTGACAACTTTAAAGTAATAATTTAAGTTTAATTTAAAGAGCTAAGAAAAGTATTAAATCCAGAAATAGACGATAAGTTTTTTGTCCTTAAAAAATATTTATTAGTATTATTTTATTATTTTTATCGGTGTGCATTTTTTAAAAATTATATCAATTACAGGGTGAGCCATCAAATGGTTTCTTTGTTGAGGTGAAATAAACCCAAGACAAACTTTTAAAAATTGGACTTATCGCATTTTAAAGTGAAAGTTTTTGTAATTTGTAAGAAAAACAAATTCTTAGGCAGATGCTTATTCAATAATATTGAAGAACTCCAAGATAATCCTAGAAACAGTCTATTAGGTTTAATCAAAACCTCTAAATGGCAAAAACATAGGTTTAACCACTCTCTGTTAAGGAAATTCTATACTTCACAATGAATCAGGGTATCACAATAAATCCAGCATATGGAAAATTTACTGCGGCAAACATTTTACCAAGTTGTATGCTTAACAAATTTGTTGACACATTTCTAAAATCGTAGATAATCACGAAATAGCGGTTATCATTACTTCATAACTCACTAGGTGGGCACGGGGTTTTATGAGACTTTTTATCCAAGGTTTAGTACAGCAAAAGGAAGATAAAAAGAATTTTATTAGAGCTTTGACGACACTAGCCGCTGTTATGCGGGTCAAGCTCTAGTCTGAAGATAATTTTGCACAAAGATCTAATTTACAAGGTCCAATTGATTCAAACTTCAAAGTTTTGGCTTAGAGTAACTGAATTGAAGAACAAAATTGGATTCAATTACTACTGACCTCCGAACAGGAATGTTGATAAATTTTTTTAAAAATGGAATTCTCTTTTTTTGGTAAGCGTGAAAATATGAATGTCACTAAGAATTAAATTAGAACAAATGGGAATAACCTAATAAGACAATTTTTAGGGCATGACTTATGGCCCTTATATTATACCCACTTTGCTCTGATTAATACTTGATGAATTCTATACATCTGAACTCGAGTTTAAAAAGAGTTTAAAGATATCAAAGTCTTACTATATAAACGTTGATATTTTCAAAATATCTACTACAGGGTGATTTTTTTGAGGTTAGGATTTTCATGCATTAGTATTTGACAGATCACGCGGGATTTCAGACATGGTGTCAAAGAGAAAGATGCTAACTATGCTTTGACATTTCATCATGAATAGACTTACTAACGAGCAACGCTTGCAAATCATTGAACTTTATTACCAAAATCAGTGTTCGGTTCGAAATGTGTTTCGCGCTTTACGTCCGATTTATGGTCTACATAATCGACCAAGTGAGCAAACAATTAATGCGATTGTGACCAAGTTTCGCACTCAGTTTACTTTATTGGACATTAAACCAACCACACGAATGCGTACAGTGCGTACAGAAGAGAATATTGCGTCTGTTTCTGAGAGTGTTACTGAAGACCGTGAAATGTCGATTCGTCGCCGTTCGCAGCAATTGGGTTTGTGTTATTCGACCACATGGAAGATTACGCAAAGATCTTGGTGTAAAACCGTATAAAATACAGCTCGTGCAAGAACTGAAGCCGAACGATCTGCCACAACGTCGAATTTTCAGTGAATGGGCCTAGAAAAGTTGGCAGAAAATCTGCTTTTTTATCGACAAATTTTGTTCAGCGATGAGGCTCATTTCTGGTTGAATGGCTACGTAAATAAGCAAAATTGCCGCATTTGGAGTGAAGAGCAACCAGAAGCCGTTCAAGAACTGCCCATGCATCCCGAAAAATGGACTGCTTGGTGTGGTTTGTACGCTGGTGGAATCATTGGACCGTATTTTTTCAAAGATGCTGTTGGACGCAACGTTACGGTGAATGGCGATCGCTATCGTTCAATGCTAACAAACTTTTTGTTGCCAAAAATGGAAGAACTGAACTTGATTGACATGTGGTTTCAACAAGATGGCGCTACATGCCACACAGCTCGCGATTCTATAGCCATTTTGAGGGAAAACTTCGGAGAACAATTCATCTCAAGGAATGGACCGGTAAGTTGGCCACCAAGATCATGCAATTTGACGCCTTTAGACTATTTTTTGTAGGGCTACGTCAAGTCTAAAGTCTACACAAATAAGCCAGCAACTATTCCAGATTTGGAAGACAACATTTCCGAAGAAATTCGGGCTATTCCGGCCGAAATGCTCGAAAAAGTTACCCAAAATTGGACTTTCCGAATGGACCACCTAAGACGCAGCCGCGGTCAACATTTAAATGAAATTATCTTCAAAAAGTAAATGTCAATGTAAAAGTAAATAAAGAATCGATGAGATTTTGCAAATTTTATGCGTTTTTTTTAAAAGAAAAGTTCTCAAGCTCTTAAAAAATCACCGTTTATTAAAATATCTACTTCTATTTACTACGAATGTCCTTGAAAAGATTTATTCCAAACGAAAAATCATAACTTGGGTTCAAATACACAACTTACGTAAAAACTTCATGTTCCTTAAAAATAACTGATGGCAGACAATTAACTGACTAAAGACAATTAAGAATTTATGTTTTAATGAAGCTGCAGAAATATGTAGCGTTTCGTAACACACAATTTCATTATTTGAAAATCCCAATTTTTCAAGAACGTAAAGTTCATTTATAGAAATTGGTTCTTTATGTGATTTTTCATTTGGCAAACAGGGTAACCACTTTAATATTGGAACTGGTAATATTGTTAAGTTTATTTTCTAGGGGTCTATTGATTTAATCTATTTTGTGAGGAATAAGGCCACCAGTTATTAAAATATCAAACAAACATCATGACGCTGAAATGTAATGTCTTTGTAATGCTTTTAAACTCAACTATGAAGATGGTAGCTAAGTTACGGCTTTCCCAACATATGGTTAGTTTGCTTATAGGCGTTAAAGGCGGCTAAGGAGTTTTGCAGATCCAATCACAAATGCTCAATCGGGTTAAGATGGGGGGATTGAGAGATCAGGGCATCAAAGAGTTTCAATGATCGCGAAATCAAGCACTCAACAATTTTGAAGAGTTTTTCAGATAGCTAGCTTGTTAAAAATATCATCTAAGTTGCATATTGTCCGAACCATGCGAAAGCAATAGTTCATTTAAAGTATTACTATACGTTTGTTTGGTCATGATTATCAAGAATTTGAAAGTATACATTTTTTAAATAATTTAAATAAATTTGTATCTATATTTTTTATTATTTATCTTAATACCTTTTCATAAAATATAGATTGCTACAGTAAAAACTGCAAAGAGGGTGCTAATAATAATCCTTTATTTGCCTGTTTCGGTTCCTGTGGTAACCTTTACCAAGCAAAATACGTTGGTTCAACGAAGGCTTTCATTGAAAAAATAGGCATTTCGAAATTTGCTTACTGGTACTGTCACGACTGCTGTAAGCTCTCTGTATCTCAACTAGCTTTTAAAATGTCTTCTTTTAAGTCTTTCAACACTGCAGTTTGCAAATTAAATGCATACTCTGTAACCAACATCATGGTCGATAGTCAAAAAGAAGGTGTTTATTTGAAAACCAAGTCAAAAAACTTAACAGCCTTGCGCTCTTCTACCAAAACGTAAGGGGACATTTTCTTAACTGCCAATAATTTCCACACGACTTATTCGTTTTGACAGAAACTTGGCTTAATTCAAACTTTTCCGACACAGAACTTTTCAGTCAAGAGTTCGAAGCTTACAGAAACGATCGTCATGTTGGATTTAGGTGGAGGTGTTCTCATACCGGTAAAAAATACATATTCCTCTTCTTCTGTATCTTTTCTATTTGAATTATCAAATGAACTGGTATATCTAAAGATAATGGTACAGACTACGACTATTTTCATTTTAAACGTCTACATTCCTCCAAAAAGTTTAGAGTCTATTTATAACGACCTCTCCTTGGCATAAGACTATCTTATAAACTTGTCCAGCTCTGACACCAAGTTTTGAAAAAGCATCAGCATCTTCGAGCATTTTATAACACTAACGACTAATTACTTGACAAATTTTTGAACTCTGAAACTTAGTTTATTATCTTAGTTGAAATAGTACTTCGATTTATTAGACCTTCCAACTTGGGTGTTTATCAAACCAAATAAAAAACATTTTAAAAGCAAATAATTAAAAATAATATTGAGAATAAGAAAGAGCAAAAATAAAAATTAATTTAACTCAAAAATTTATAAACTGAAATCAATAGAAATTAATTTCCGAAAAATTAAACCTAGCATATATTCAATATTAAATTCATTGAAAGATTTCCAATAGCTTAAGCCCAAAAATTATACCGGTTCTATGAAAGAAGTGAGTAATTCGTTAAAACTTTGTTTTTTTAATAAGCGAGACCTAAACCCTTAAACCCTAAACACAATTATCAATTGTCAACCACTTCAAAGAGAGTAAGGAAATTCTTGAGTTTGAAATATTTTTAAAACCAAGTTTAAAAGATTAATTTAGAGCTATTGCATCCAAGTGGAGATCAAGAATGGGGGTCACACACTTTATATAAAGAACCGATCTGTAAAGGAGGCTGAATAAAATTTAATAACAGAATGTGTGTCTTAACATTAAAAACTTTAGTTATTAGATTATTTTAGAACATAAAATATGGTCTAACTATTTATTTTGGACGAATCCCTACACACAATAGCATTTCAAGATTCCAAAAGCTAAAATACAATAGTTTAGAGGATATTTGGTGCATTTCCCGTAGAAATGTTAGAAATTATGTTGAAACAAAGCTTTTTTCCAAAAATATTTTTTTTCTGTTCTTATTGGAATTTCTAATAATACGAAGAACGCTACAAAAATATAAAGATGCAGAAAAATTTCGCCAGAAAAATATGATAGTTAGAAGATGAAACACAATCTGATATGAAGAATTTTCAATCTTTATTTGACCTTTTTTTTGGACTCAATTTTCGAGAGTCTATTATTGCTATCTTTTTTAGTCTGGTTACACTTTTGCAGGTCATGCTAGAAGACTAATTCTAAAAAATTACAATTTTACGTGAACCTTTTGAAAATATTTTGATCTTGTCAACAGAACTTACAAATTTTAGAGAGAAAAATGTCTGGTTCTGTCTGGATTTAGGGACTGATTCAGCTAAACTTTTTCTGTCAGAAAAAAGATCTTATGAAAATAATTTAAAGCATTGGTGAAGTTTTTCTAAATTCTAAATTGTGTG
The DNA here is from genome assembly GCF_945859685.1 of Eupeodes corollae. Classification (NCBI taxonomy): domain Eukaryota; kingdom Metazoa; phylum Arthropoda; class Insecta; order Diptera; family Syrphidae; genus Eupeodes; species Eupeodes corollae. Next base: position 75,951,665 of record NC_079148.1, read on the forward strand.
AAAACAAAGACTTTAGTTGTTTTTAAAAGCAAACCGCATTTTGGTGAATATCGTTAAATTAGTAACAAATCTTTCAATGAAATCATTACTGATACAATTTAATTGTAATAGGTTTACAGCCCAAATATTCAAATAATCACCCCCCCCCCCCCAACGGTTAGGTAAAATATATATGTCCGAAATTAAAATGTAGCTTTGCAGAGCCATGTTCAGAGAGCAATTTGTAATTTTATAATTCACAAATTAAGGTCTATATTCAGGACCTCACAGCTTATTTGATACAGCTAATTTAGTGGACCTACGTTCTAAACCTTCACGCAATAGGTTGATATTTATTTTTATTTTCTGTTGTTAGGTTAGTTTGAGATCCATTTTTCATAATTAAGAGTGTAATTTTGTAAGCCAAAATAACAAATCAAGCCTTTGTTTCGAAATGGGTCGTCGCACAAAAATTAATAAAGTTCGCGAATTGGGAATTCACCACCATAAAAATGGACAGTATATTGGGCAAATTGCAAAATCTGTTAATTTGAGTGCCTCAACAGTGCAGCATATAAACGGTGATTTTTTAAGAGCTTGAGAACTTTAAAAAAAAAAAAAAACGCATAAAATTTGCAAAATCTCATCGATTCTTTATTTGAAACGTTAGATTGGTCCTGACATTTACTTTTTGAAGATAATTTTATTTAAATGTTGACCGCGGATGCGTCTTAGGTGGTCCATTCGGAAAGTCCAATTTTGGGTAACTTTTTCGAGCATTTCGGCCGGAATAGCCCGAATTTCTTCGGAAATGTTGTCTTCCAAAGCTGGAATAGTTGCTGGCTTATTTGTGTAGACTTTAGACTTGACGTAGCCCCACAAAAAATAGTCTAAAGGCGTCAAATCGCATGATCTTGGTGGCCAACTTACCGGTCCATTCCTTGAGATGAATTGTTCTCCGAAGTTTTCCCTCAAAATGGCCATAGAATCGCGAGCTGTGTGGCATGTAGCGCCATCTTGTTGAAACCACATGTCAACCAAGTTCAGTTCTTCCATTTTTGGCAACAAAAAGTTTGTTAGCATTGAACGATAGCGATCGCCATTCACCGTTACGTTGCGTCCAACAGCATCTTTGAAAAAATACGGTCCAATGATTCCACCAGCGTACAAACCACACCAAACAGTGCATTTTTCGGGATGCATGGGCAGTTCTTGAACGGCATCTGGTTGCTCTTCACTCCAAATGCGGCAGTTTTGCTTATTTACGTAGCCATTCAACCAGAAATGAGCCTCATCGCTGAACAAAATTTGTCGATAAAACACATTTCGAACCGAACACTGATTTTGGTAATAAAATTCAATGGTTTGCAAGCGTTGCTCGTTAGTAATTCTATTCATGATGAAATGTCAAAGCATACTGAGCATCTTTCTCTTTGACACCATGTCTGAAATCCCGCGTGATCTGTCAAATACTAATGCATGAAAATCCTAACCTCAAAAAAATCACCCTTTAAAAGAGAGATTTATTCATGAAAACTGTATTGAAGACAAGGGAAGAAACGCTTCGAACAAAATTTTCAACGCGTCTGATGGAAGATACTTTGTTCGAAAAATCAAAAACAATCCAAAGTTATTAGGATATTCGTAAAATTTTCCGATTTTATCAAGATAATGACCCGAAGCAGTAGTACCCGCAAATGATGGTTAGTGCGTTGGACTGTCATGCCAGAGGTCTGAGTTCGATCCCTGCCTATGTCATCTAAAGTTTTTTCACGGGTAGTGCCGCTTGCGAGGAATTGACAAATTCTCCAAGAGTACTTACTTCTTGTCATGAAAAATGCTCTCTTAAAATGTTCCGTTCGGATTCGGCTTAAAACTGTAGGTCCCCTTCATACCTGACAACAGTGCTAGCGCAAAAGAATGGTTGAGAGTTGTAAGTCACTAGGCCCTAGTTCTCAACGGACTGTTGCGCCACCCCATTAATTTTTTTAATGACCCGAATCATAATGTAAGTCAGGAATTGTGCAGACATGGCTCATTTGAAATTGTCTTCACTTGATGACACCACTGGGGCAGTCACCAGATACGAACATGATAGAAAATTTGTGGACTCTGTTGGACATTATTATACAAAGACATAACATTTCTAACAAAAATGATCTGAAAAAGACCCTTCTAGAAGAATTGCAGAAAATTACACCGGAAATAACAAAGAAGCTTATTGATTCCATGCCAAAAAGATTACAAGCTCTTTAAAAGTTAAAACGTTACCACACTAAGTATTGAAATGATAAGGATTCTTAAAACTCACAAGTTTTTTTCTAAAACAAACGATCTTGTAGCAAATAAGCTGTGGCGTGAAAAGTATTGTTTTTTTTAGTTTTTTAGTTGTTACTTTCTTAAATACCAATATTTTTAGATAAGCCACTGTATGTTCTTGGTCCAGTCCTCAGTTTAAAGTAGTACCTCCCCCCCCCCCCCACACACAAACTTGGATTAGCCATTGAGTCGATCGAGTGTTTTAAATTGATTTCAGAATTTTTTCTAGGAATTGGCTGAAAATATACACAAATTCACTTTTATTTGTACAGCTGAAGAAATTTGACATAAAATGCTTATTCTCAACAATGAGAATAAAAAAAAGTATTTATTAATTAAGAATTAATAACTGATAGATAGATAAGTAAGTAAGTAAGTAATGTATAAAACTCCAAATAAAAAATATGATTAAGAGAATTTTCCACAGCGCTGTAGTTTTCCAACGTGATTTCAATTACATGACGCCGATTAGATTATTAAACTCATGGTTCATGGATTAACCTATGTTACTTTTGTACTTTCGCACTTTTATTATGTGGACAATTCAAGCCAAGGGCCATTTTTATGTACATACATACGTACATATACAATATAACAAAACTTTCTCTACTTTAATGCGCATCTTAACGTGCACATTTACCCTATAATAAGAACCTAATGCAAACCACGTGATAAACCAACAAATACCTGAATTCATATAAATATTCAAACAACACGATAAACGACCAACAACGATTAGATCAAGTCACGACTTAAATAAATACAAAAAAAATAATGTTAATAATAGAAATAAATATTTACCAACACACATAAATTTATATGATCTTTTTTTTTTTTCTTCTGTAAGTTTTTGAAGTGTCGCATTTATTAAAATAAAAAAAACAACAACAACAAAAAGACCAATTCAATAAAACAGCTTTAAAATAGGAGTAGCTTTGTAGGTAGGTTAGGTAGATATAAGGTAGGACTTGAAACTCAACAAAACAAAAACTCACTTGACAACACAAAAGAACAAAAATAAAAAAAATTAATTATTTAAAAAAATAATAATAATAAATAATAATTGTATATTTCAAACTACAAAAAAAAAAAAAACCAAAGTAAAATAAAGTAAAGAGAGAAAATAATATTCCATTTCCGCTGCTACATAGTCACGGCTTGTTACGCGATGATGTTTTCGAAGTATCAGACAGCCACCTCTAGAAACGACCGCGACAGCCGCGTGATGTAAAAATAAATAATATTATCGTTGCGGACTGTTATTATTATTATTTTTTTATATTTTTTTCTTAGGGTTTTATTAGTTTTATTGGACGAATGACTTTTGTTTGTGTTGTTGTTGTTGTTGTTTTTTGTTAAGTTGTTTATTTAATGTAACGATCTCGCGCGCATTTTTATTTTATTGTGTTATGTATTAAATTATTGTGGAATATGGAAGCTTGTAGGTCAATGAGCTGTGCTCTCTCGTCGCATTGAATTGCCGGTTGACATGAATCGATAGTAAAATAAATTATTATTAGTTTAGAAGATAAATAAAAGTTGTACGTCAAAGTTATCAGGTATAGTAGTTTACTGTTATCAGTGGTGTTTTGTTTGTTTTAAATAAAGGTAAATCAATAATTTGATTGGCATATCTTTAACTATTACCTAACCGAATTCGATTTTATTTTACGTTCTTCTTATCGAGTTTTTATACATTTAGTTTTATATTAAAAGATAAAAGGCTTAAAAATCTAGATTCATACTTTGTTTTTATTGTTTGGTAGATGTTGTTTCAAGAAAGACTCATGTTGTTCTAAATATTGCTGTAAATTATGCAATAATTGATAATTTCAAATTTTGGTCATTTACTTATTTTTAGCTGCTATTTCTACTCTTTATTTAAATATGCCTTTTTTGTCTATCTTTGAATTATCCAGCGTTACAAAAATAGAGGAAAGGAGTTTTGAAAAGTTTTTTAAGTTCTTGCAACTTAAATTACTCGTACAGAAATGATTTCACAGCATAGTTTTGTTTTATAGGATTATATGCAGATAGCAAGGAAAGTTATAAAATAATGTTTCACCGGTTTTGATATTGCTCAATCTTTAAATGTGCCATTTTCTTTAACTTCCCATAGGAAGTTATTGTAATGGGTTCAATTTATAAAATTGAAAATTTTGACATTTCTCGACGTTTCAAGGCGTTTCCCTAAAGTCAAAATAAAAGATTTTTAGAAAGATGTCTGTGCGTTCGCGACGTTTTTTTCGTCTTCCATAGTTCAAGAACCAGAAGAGATATCGACTTCAAATAATTTTTTTTATACAGATCATAAGGCAGAAAGATGCAGAAAGGGCTCTCAAGAAAATTACGTTTATTATGTTTACCAAAGAAGTTTTAAAAAAAGGTAACAAATTTTGTTTAACCCTAAATATCTCACGAACCAAAAACGCTAGAGACTTGAAATAAATTTCATATTATATACAGTATTGTGCTACTAAACAAGTACATTTTTTGAAAAAAATCCAATTAACGGTTTTTTATAAATCAAAAAAACTGAAACAAAAATTTGTCACCTCGAAAATTTTACGAATACAAAATGATTTTATCCCCAAAACAGTTTTGTGCTTTTAAAATCTAATACAATTTTGAGAAAAATCGAATTGACAGTTTTTTTTTATAAAAAATAAAAACTTAAAAAAACATTACTCAAAGTTGGTAAAAATTCAATTTCGACACAAATATCTTTTCAAAAATTTTAGATTATGGCTAGCAATTAATTTTAACTTATAAAAATTATTGTTTTCAACATTTTGAAAAAATTTGAGAAAAATCGAATTAACAGTTTTTTTTACAAAAAAGAAAAACCTAAACAAAAAAAATTAATAAAAGTTGGTAAATATTGATTTTCGGCTAAAATATCTTTTTAAAGCTTTGAGATATTGGATTTAAACTACTTTAGTCTTTTAAAAATTTGTGTTGTCAACATTCAGTAAAATTTTGATAAAAATCGAATTGACACTTTTTTTCCAAAGAATTAAAACTTAAAATGAAAATTTAACAAAGGTTGGTAAAAATTGATTTTCGACTCAAAAACTTTTTCAAAATTTGAGATTATATCTTTCAACTAATTTTCAATTATAAGAAATATTGTTTTCAACATTTGGACAAATTTTGAGAAAAATCGAATTGGCAGTTTTTTTTTTTTAAATAAAAACCTAAACAAAAAAATTAATAAAAGTTGGTAAAAATTGATTTTTAAACTCAAATAACTTTTCAAAACTTTAAGATATTGGATTTAAACTACTTTAGTCTTTTAAAAAATATTGTTGTCAACATTCAGTAAAATTTTGAGAAAAATCTAATTGACAGTTTTTTTTAATATTATAAAAAAACATTACTCAAAGTTGGTAAAAATTCAATTTTGGATTATGGCTTGCAATTAATTTTTACTTATAAGAAATATTGTTTTCAACATTCGAAAAAAATTTGAGATAAATCGAATTGACAGTTTTTTTTTACAAACAATAAAAACCTAAACAAAAAAATTGATAAAAGTTGGTAAAAATTGATTTTCGACTCAAATATCTTTTCAAAGCTTTGAGATATTGGATTTAAACTATTTTAATCTTTTTAAAAATATTGTACCATTAAGTAAAATTTTGAGAAAAATCTAATTGACACTTTTTTTTACAAAAAAAAGAAAACCTAAAAAAAAACATTATTCAAATTTAGTAAAAATTCAATAACGACTCAAATATCTTTTCAAATAAATTAAAATTTAAAAGAAAATTTAACAAAAGTTTGTAAAAATTGATTTTCGACTCAAAAATCTTTACAAAATTTGTGATTATATCTTCCAACTAATTTTCAATAAGAAATATTGTTATCAACATTCGGAAAAAAATTGATAAAAATCTAATTGACAGTTTTTTTTACAAAAAATAAAATCCTAACAGAAAAAACAATACTAAAACTTAGTAACAATTTACTTTCGACTCAAATAGTTTTTCAAAAATGTTAAATATTGGCTTCAAACTTTTTTTATATCACAGAAAATATTGTTTTCAGTTTTTTTTTTATAAAAAGTAGTTTTTTTTTTATAAAAATCCAACAGTCCGTTTTTTTTTCATAAAAAAAAAAATAAAATCTACAAGAAAAAGTACGGAAGTTTGGTAAAAATTGATGTTCGGTTCTTGATATCTCTCAAATTAATTTTATTCATCCAATTTGTAAAAAAATTAAGAAATGATACTAAAATTGGTAAAAATTTGTTTTCGACTAAAAATCTATTTAACAAAACTAGATTTTCAAACTTAACTATTTCTTTATATAAAAAATACTGTTGGTAATTTTAAATTTTTTAAGAATAATTCAACTAACAACTTTTTTAACCTAAAACGAAAAGCTACAAACTTTTAAGTAAGACAAATCGACAGACGGCATGGAAAGTTATCAGTGTGGGTCGCATCATAGCCTCTGTTTTTTAAGTTTGTCCTATAGAATTTCCTTATGATTTTTGAATCACAGAGATGCTTATAAATATTAATATTTTACATGATTTTTTAATAAACAAACTTAATTTGTTTTAGTTAAAAAAAAAAGTAAAAGAACTGTTAAATTTTCTTTTATCTGTTGGAACCACTAGGGTAGATTATTTCAGCAATCAGAAATTGGAGAAGTTCAATCATTTTTGCACTTGACATTTTAAATAAAAATGTAATTTCTAATTTGGAAGGCGTGTGTGAACTAGTTCATCATCCAATCTCCATTTATAGCACGATCCCTCTCTAGACATCTACAGTTGCGGACTCCAAGATGAGTGAGGTTATTTTCTACTTGTGAGCTCTACCTGATCTACGGCATAACAATTGACTCCTTACTACATATTGACAAATTTGTCTCTACAGCAAATACATCTCAAACTTATCCATTGATTTCGTCAAAGCCTTCGACCGTATAGGCATCCATGTTGTGTTGAACAAACTAACAAAATGGAGAATTGGGCCTAAGATATTCAATTTTGTAAAATCCTTTTTTACGAATTGTAAGTCTGGAGTTAAAGTAAATAACATCTTTTCAGACATCTACAACCTGAAAAACGGTATACCTCAGGGATCGCCTCTATCTTTTGTTATCTTTATCATAGCCTACAACGATATATGTGAAACAATTTTGCAATCCAAGAACATTGATTAAACCCTGTACACTGACGACCTCTAAAATCCTTTCAAGACAAGTCCTTTAAAAAATATCTTAGTTGAGGAAGGTTTTTCGTCCATCACAGAAAGAAAAGAAGTCCTTACATCAAGACTTGTGGGAAAAGTACTTCAATCCTATGACTCTCCAATTCTTTTGGACTCTACGAAAATCCTAAAACGCTTAAAGACACCTAAAAAACCATCAGCTCTCTACATAACTTTAACGTATGCGAGAAATCTCGGCATTGAACGAAAAATAAAATAAAAAAGATGTCGAGTGTAGTCCTTCTTGACTATGCCCGAAGGAATCCATCAACACAATTCTTCCATCAACCAAAATTGCAGCCAAGTTATCTACCCCAATTCCACGCCTGCAATCATGAACAAATGCTTCACTAGGTTGAGGATTGGACACACCCAGCTCACCCACAGTCACCTTCTCAACAAAGATACCCCACCAATTTGCCACCTCAATATCCAGCTGACCATCAACCATATAACTACAGACTGCCCGAAAATCAAAGAAATCAACCAAAAAATTTGCTTTTAGTTCCTTCCTAACAAAACCATACAAAATATTTTCAAAATTTTAAAACTTTCAAATCTTTATCAGAATATTTAACATTTATTTATTAAAAACCCTTGCGTGGCCCGCCGGAGTAAGTCAGACCTATTACTCTTACTTACTTCGACTGCCCCCTGCATTTGGCAAATTTAAATAATTTTAACATCCTTAATACTTTAATAATTTCAGCTAGAAGCCATGGTAGTTATTAGCTTTTAAGTATTGTTTTTTACGTTTAGGAATAGTTCAATAAATAGTAATAATGATCTACGGTCTTTTTCTACTGCGCTATTGGTTTTCATGCGCTCTACGTGACCCAGCCATCTCAGGTTTGGACTTTTACCTCCTCGCTATTCTAAGATCATGACGAGCTTTTCTTTAGAAACAACCATCTACTTTGATCGTACCAGACGGAGAAGACAAGGGTGCTACTGTGTTACTCAATTCCTTTCTTAGCCTACAAAATAGCTTCCTGAAAGTTACATCCATCTATAATGACGTTTTGACCGAGACTTCGGTGTTGAAAGTCCTTTCTTGATGACAGCATGCACTTTGTTTTGCCCTATTTAACAGCTAAACCTATTTTTGGCGCTCAGTCTTAATACTCACAAAAGCCACAATAAGTTCTTCCGAAAATGTCAATGCACGAGTAATTGGAGACTTTTGTAAGATAGTGTTTCTAGTGTTTAACTTCGAATTGTTCTGCACTCTCACGACGATGTTAAAGAAATCAATTGACAACTTATTACATTTTTTAAAGCCTGTTTGTAAAAAGTTAGGTTAAATTGATTCCAATATTTATAGAACTGCACGAATTTTCCATGACCATCCGAAGGAGTCGATTATCATGAAGTTCTGGTTTTTTTTGGAATCAGCTGTAATGAGAATAATCGTTCGATTGTGGAGACTCCTGGTTTGTAGCTGCATTGATAATGATTTATGAGGTGAAGACGAGTTTTAGACGATCGCATATTACTGGAGACAAAATGTTGCACGAGATATTGAAGAGACTAATTCATCTAGAATAGTGCAGTTTAGAGGGCCTGTTTCTTTGTTGTTGGTCTTATCTTATATCCATGATTATTCCAACTCGTACACTTGTCAATCAATTTTGTAATGAATACAATTCATTGTTGGATGTGTTAATTATGGTCTAAGATAATCAGCGGCTTCCGACTGATTTGATCCATTGAACCAGAACTTCTGGAACCTTTCTTAAAAACTTAACCCAATACGAATAAGCTATATCCCTTACAATACCATTTCAATCAACTAGGGACAAGATTCCGACGAGTATTTGAGATGTCTGTAAACCTAAACTAGAAAGAGCGCCATCCACCCATTAACTATAGCTCTTAAATGTCAAGAACACAAAATGCATCACTGCAAATCTTGTGATTAAAAAAAATTATAAAAACTTCCATAGACATTAATTTACTCAAACAAAAAAATACTCATTATTATGAACATGTGTTCAAAACAATTTTTTCATTAAATATTTCTTTTATTTATTTATTTATTTCTTTTTTTGTTTCTGTATTTAACAATTTTTAACCCAAACATCTGCACTAATTGACGGCGACGACGATGAAAACGCCGACGGCGGCGGCTACGGCCATGACGTCAGTTTTTTAGTTTGCCCCAACAACACAAAATTTTAAAAACATAAAATCCCACACCACGTCAATTTATCATCCAGCAACAATCAATCAACCAAGTGTAATAAGTTTTTAAAAAAATAATAAAAAATAAAACAGAGAAAGAAAAACCTGAAAATTAAATAAAGAAAAAATAATATGTACATTGTACATGTACACAGTACAGTGTACAGTGTACAGTGTACAATGTACAGTACATACCTACGAGTATACTTTCAAGACATAAATTGCAAACAACGGGTTAGTTCAAGAAGTGAAAATAAAACAACAAAATAAAAACCAAACAAAAATTAAGTAAAATGGATAAATTACTTTGTATAGAGAAGGCGTCAATTGAGATGTGCATTGCAACGCGTTTTGAATCTAACATACACTCTGAATCAATGGATTGACGATTTTAATAATAGATTAAAATTTAGCATAGTTAAAAATTGGTAAACATTAATTTTCTGCTCGAATGTCTTTTGAAGAAATAGATTCAAAATAATTGTACGTTTCCGTAAAATTCCGTAAAATTTTAATAAAAATCCAGTCATTTTTTTCATGCAAATTAAAATCTACAAAAAAATTCTTAAAATTGAATAAATGAAGTTATTGACTTATTGGTACTAGACAAATCCAATCTGTATTCTTTACATAAGAAGTAAAAACTTTCAAAAAATGTTACCAAAATAAGTAAAAATCTCGTTTACAAAAACTCATTTTTTCATATGCAAAATATTGTTTCTAAATTTTTAGTTCATTTTTTCGGAAAATTCCATTGACAATTTGCCTTACAAAGCAGTAAAACTTACTAAAAAAAAAAACAAAAAACTGATAAAAATTGGATTTTGACTCAAGTACTATGAAAACATAGAAAGAAATCGACTTCAATATTTTGTATCTCACACAAAAAAAGTGTTATTCAAATATTGAAAATGTTTTGGAAAAATCGACAGACGGAAGTAATCACATTCCAGACTCTTTTGAAATTGAATTCAGCATTCTAGTACATTTTTTTAAAACATAGTTTACATATTTTTCAAGATCAAAAGCAAAATAGTTATTTTTAAATTAAATTTGAAAATTTTACTTAAAAGTTAAAAAATAAAATAGTAAATAAGTTACAATTCCTAAAAATTCAATTGATGGTTTTTGGTTACAAAATGTATTTAGTCTTATTATTTAGAATGTCTAAAGTTTAAAACTATTATTTCTTCCAGTTTATTTACCTTGAAAAACAAACTATGGATTTTCAAAAAATTAAAAGAAAAGTGTGAATATTGTGTAGTAGCCCTTTTCAACTTTGTCGGCCAATTAAGTCTTCATTAGTCAGTCTATATGTTAAGTTATACATTTTGATCAAAGTATGCAATTATCATAAGCAATTAAACAAAAAATATATTGTATCCCTTCTTTGCTATCAACTTATTACAAAATGTTTCAAAGAAAACTTAAACTACTTTAAAGCGTGGAAATAAACTTTTGCATTTCGAAGTTTTTATAAATTTTCCATACTCAAGAGGTAGCTTTTAAAGTACTTAATTTTGCCTGGGAAGTACCTGAAATAACGAATACCTTGGTACTTGAAGTTTAAGAGTTTTACCCAGGTAGATACTGGGTCTAAAGGAATTTGGATTATCACTCATTTACTTATATGAAACTTGAAGTAATGTCTATTCTCACGTTATTGAATGGAATTAAAAATATTGCGTTCATTGTGTTTTATTCAAATTCATTGAAGGCTTTTTTTCTTAACAAATTTTTTAAGACTTTCACTAAAGGTTTATGTTTAAAAACACGCTTTTAAACTACCACATTCAAATTCTTAATCTGGGTGACCCTAAAATAACCTCTCTTTTCTGGTTAATCTTCTAGTTTTGCATAGCTAAAAAAGTTCACCGACTACTGAATTTAGGAAAACAGATATAAAAATGAGATGTTCAAATGGTAGACATGTGCATTCAAGAGGACACACGCGTCCACAGGTTTTTCTTAAAACCAACCTCTGTCTATCAACTCCTACTCTCACCTCCAAGTGGTGAACATCGGGTGCCTAGTACCTCAACTGGAGATTGGGTTCCAACCCCAGTGGAAAGTTGTTGGGGGCAGAAAACGAGAGAGGGGGAGAGGTGTTTCCACTAAGGCACCTCTCCTTATCCAGACGGCAGCGGAGGAATTCCCGAGATGGAATCAACGGTGGCGTCTACAGTTCCAGTAAGGTTGAATTACTTAGTGAACACCTTATAGGGCTTCTTCGACTTATTCGGAGCCCAGGCCTGTAAGGAGCCAACTCCAGGTTGGGGGTTGTGCGTCGGGGTGACTTTCTGGCCACGTAAAAACTTTCATAGTTGCGAAACACCAACAAGCCTAGTATACGGACGGATTGACTGTTGACAACCAACGCAAACGAATAAAGGACAACGAACTTCGGATATGCACGTGGAATATTAGGTCCCTTAACAGACCACGTGCGGCCGAAGAATCAGCGGGGCCCTAGACCGCTATAAAGCAGATATTACCCCTATCCAGGAAATACGATGGGATGGGCCGGGCAAAAAGAGGATGAAAAACTGCGATATTTACTATGGTGACTGCTACCACGAAAACCAACAGCGCTTATTTGGATGCGGATTCGTCATCGGAGCCAGAATTAGGCAAGAAGTCTTGAGCTATAGGTGCATCAATGAGCGCCTCATGAACATACGCATCAAGGCTAAATTCGGCAACATTAGCCTGATATGCGCGCACGCCCCCACAGAAGAGAAAGACGACAACACCAAAGATATGTTCTTCGAGCTCTTAGACAAAACATATGAGCAGTGCCCTAGCTACGATATTAAAATAGTCCTGGGCGATTTTAATGCCAAGCTAGGAAGGGAAGACATCTTTGGTGGAATAATCGGGAAGAACAGCCTGCACGACAACACTTCCGACAATGGATTCAGGCTCATAGATTTTGCTGCGGGGCGAAACGTAATGGTAGCCAGTACGCGTTTTCCACACCTCAACATCCACAAAGGAACTTGGTCTTCTCCAGATCAATCTACCGTCAACCAGATTGACCATATTGCGATCGACGCCAGACGCGCTTCCAGCATCATGGATGTACGAACTTTCCGAGGAACTAACATCGACTCGTACCACTACCTCGTTGTAGCCAAGGTAGCACTTCGGATTTCCAGACCCAAGGCAAGACAGGGAGGTGCTGGGAGAAGATACAACGTCGAACGGCTACAATCGCCAGAGATCGCCAAATCCTTTTCCCACCGAGTTACAAGTAACTTCTCTCGAAGTTCTCTGCCGCCAACACAATGTATCGAAAACCAGTGGCAACATTGCCAAGATGCAATCAGAGAAGCCGCCTCTTTTTGATGAGGAATGTCGGCAGGCAAATGCAGCCAAACAAGAGGCACGCAAAGCGGCGCTGCATAAAAGACGAGAGCTGCTCGTGAGCTCTATGAGCAGAAGAGGCGAGAGGAACGCCGACTTCTCAGAAGGAAAAAGAGAGGGCATGAGAAGCGTGCGGTCGAAGATGTTGAGAGGTATAAAAGCAGGAATGAGGTTCGAAAGTTTTATGAACAGGTGAAACGAAATTCACAGGTACATAAACCTAGAACCGAAGGCTGCAAAGACGAAAGTGGAAACATCATAGTTTAACCGGAGTCAATGCTGAGGATATGGAAGGACCACTTCTGCAGACTGTATAACGGCGATGAAGAAGTAAGTAAGTAAGATATAAAAATGAAAAACAAAATTAATTAAGCTTTTGATTTGTGTAAATGTTTTCTTTAGTGGCCTGCCAAGAGAACCGACTACAGAAGAGTTGTAAAAAAAACATGTCTTCTAGGGTTGGCCTATCCGTTTATCAAAATGTAGATAAAAAATGATAATATTTTAGGGAAAAAACTTAAAAAGTTACTTCTTGTCAATATTTTATTATTTACAATACGTTTTGTAGATCACTTCCATTATTTTATTCTTAAGCAAATTTACGTGTTACACTTCTAACAAAAAATTGACACCAACGAGATTTTCTAGCTGGGATACCCTAAGCTGCAATCTCTAATTTTGTTTAACAAGCCATTGAAAAACAGTGAAGACTTTGAAAAAAAAAGTTTAAGATCAAAATTTAAGAGTTAGTGACCGACTACTGGTGGTGGCCGACCTTTCGTGCAATTGTGTAAATGGTGTCCCAAAATGTTCGAAAGACCTCGACTAGGTGCCGACGATTATCAGAGATAAATACATTACGTTACGTCTATACACAACTTTGAGAAAATTTGTCTCAAGAGTCAGAACGTTTCTCGAAATTTCACAGAAATTTGTAAGCTCACACGATTGTAAGACATTTGGAACATTTCTTTTAAGTGGAAAAATAATCCTTACCCGTTTCGTGTTGCTAAAAATGAAGTTTTGCATGAGAGTGCAACTTGTTCTTATTTTTGAACAATTTACAAAACCAATGAAAAAATAAAAATTAAATAGGAAAAGTATGTCACTAACTTAGTGACGCAAAGTGTTTGTTTTCAAATAAGCAAAAAATACAAAAAATATGTATTTTTATCTACCTACATCTGTATCTAGTGTTTGCAGAAAGCTGGAAACAAAATTCAAATTGCACTTAGTCATCGCATGTGGCTTAGCTTTTTTTTTGAATTTTTATTTGACTGTTATGTACAAAAATGTAGATACACCAAAGGAAATTCAAAAAATTAAAATAAAAGATAGAAAAACAAACAAAAAAAGCGACAATGAATGGCCATTAAGTTGATCTTTGGCGCGATTTTTTCTGTGAGATTGTTTGTAAAGCTCGAGCCCAGAGATGGATTGGTTATACCTAAAGACGACGAAGACGTCCATTTTTGAGAGGAATTGTCTGTAACTTTAATTTAGGCAGAAGTTTGAAACATATTATTGTTATTGCAAAAGTTATCCCTCAAAAACTGTGTGAATTTTCCCAATTAGTTAAGTTTTTTTCTGGTTTAAGGCGCTTAATTTACCTCAGACCGACACTGAATTTAACTGATTTTCGCCCATTAAGTTAAGTATTTTGTCATGTGTGTTCTCCTAATTTACAAACAGACAAGAAGAAGAATGAACAAAATAAAAGAATATCTAAAGATTGTGTATTTTTCTTTTGTAAAGTTTGCTCATGCAGAATAACGAACAGTTTCTCGGAATAAGACGTTAAGTATTAATGAGAACCATTCAGCTTTTTGAAGTGACTCCCCTAAGCCGGCAATTTTTGTTAAGTGCTTTAAAGAATTGAAGATCTTTATATGTGTCGGGAAAACATGTTATGTGAACAATAACGTTTGAATTTATCCATCGAACTGTGTTAAACCACACAATTTATGTTTTCTATGATAGATAGATCAACTTTTAAAAGGTTCCTTCAATTTGCTTCCCAAAAGAGTCTGTTTCGAGTATCAACTGCTATTTTAAGTTAAGCATCTTTTTGCGATATATCGAGTTTTCTAATAGGGACTCACTAATCATCGAACTGTCAACTAGCAACGTCTTAAAAATTTTAACAGTCGGGGACTGCAACTGTCAGTTAACTCGAAATATTTTTTAATTCAACAATTTGAGTCTAAATATTCCCTCTGTGATGTTACGGTGTCAGAGAGGTAACGAGTTTCGATAATATCGCAGTCTTCCATAACATTGAGCATCGCTCAGACCACATTATAGCGTATTTTTAGAATCTAAATTAACATTATACAAGATCAAGCTGACTCATTGATTGGTTGGACAAAGTTGTCAAGTCTTTACTGGGTACCCATTAAATATGTATAGTTTTTATATTAATTTTATACTTTTTATTTTTCCAATTATACATTATTTAAAAAATATATAAAGATTTTATTAAATTTTAAAACTTTTTGCTTTAAAATTGGTAAATTAATGTTGGAAAATTGTTGTGAGAAACCTAACTTTTATGTTCCTTTGGAATTTTTTTATAACTGCGGTAATATTAAAGGGTAAAAAAATGTAAAATTTGAATACCTACATATTCAGGATTTTGTGTATAATGCTCGGTTTGATCCAATTTAAATTTATTTGAGACTGTGATCTTCTCCAGTAAATAAAGTGCGCATTGTGGGAAAAGTTTAGGAATTAACTATTGAAACTCGATCTGCGATTATGACCCTTATTGAAGAAGGCTATTCGCAAAGAGAAATCGCCACAAGACTGAAGACATCCAAAGGAGTAGTTCACAGGACCATTCAGCGTTACTCTAGTACCGGCGGTTTTAAGGATAAACCAAGGTCAGGACGACCTAGAGTTACGACGAAAACCGAAGATCTGCATATCATCACCATAAGCAAGCGATCTAGGAAGAAAACAGCATCAGAAATACGCGCCGAGATCAATGAAATCCGGGATAATCTGTATCAACGATACAACGAAGGGTAAGGCATGCTGGACTTTTTGGGCGCGTTGTAGTGCGGAAACCACTTCTACGACCCCAAAACAAGATCAAACTGTTGGAATGGGCCAAAACCCATAAGGATTGGACAGATGAAGACTTCAACAGAGTCTTATGCAGCGATGAGTCCAAGTTTGACATATTTGGCTCAAATCGCAGAGTGTATGCCAGGCGCAGTGCTGAACAGAAGATGCTACCAGACTGTTTGGTAACAACTGTAAAGCATGGAGGCGGGTCAGTAATGGTTTTTTAATTCGATGGAGTAGGAGATCTAACACGAGTGATCGGAAGAATGGATAAAGAAGTCTATAAAACGATATTGGAAGACCACGTTTTGGTATCTGCACTCCGGTGAATGTTTTGTATTCCAGCAAGACTTGGACCCGAAACACACTTCAAAACTTTGCCGGGGATACCTGAAACAAAAAGAAAATATGGAAAATCTAAAAGTAATGGTATGGTCACCGCAGTCTCCAGATATTAACCCCATTGAGCTCTTATGGGAAGAGCTTGACAGAAATGTCCGAAATCACCACATAACATCGGAATCTGCTCTTTGGGAAACTACAAAATTGCTGGAATAATATTCCACAAGAAAAAATAAAACACCTTGTAAGAAGATTGCCCAGAATTGTAAAAATAAATTATTGAATTTAAAGGAAGTTTTTTTTTTGATGAAAACTGAATTTAGAGCTTTTATTGGTTTTTTTAAATAAATAATTTAGGTTTAGTACAAAACTAGTTTATATTTTTCTATCATTTACAACTAGACATGCTCTTCAATTTTTTCACATATTATTTTTTTCTAAATCTTCAATTTAGGGTTTAAAACTCGATATTTCTCAAATTTCAGAGGTGGTCTCAAACTTTTGACCGGTAGTGTAAGTCTTCAATAATAGGCTTTTCACACCAATTCCAAAACCCGGTTTTCGCGAAATTATCTGTTTTCACCGAAAACCTACATACATCGAAAACTCAAGTTTTTCCATACATTTTTGGTAAACCACAAGTTTTCGTAAACCACAAGTTTTATATTTAAATCTCTCGAAGAGAAAATAAAACAAAAAAAGGAAACTTTGGGGAAGCTGCGTGGCAAATTTTGGGAAAATTTTCAATAAAAGCCGCCGGTGACTATTTGGGGCACTGGCGGTTCTTTAATGATCCTCCAGAGTTTCAAAGGCTCTTTGTTAAGCGAGGAACCGGAATTCACTATGGCTACTGGCGTAGGACCAGGAAGGCTTACTCATAGTTCGTTATGACGTTTCCAAGGGATGCGTCTTTGAACTCTTCGTCAAAAATATGTTCGACGCTTTTGCTTACTACCTGGAGAAAGAGTTTCCTGTAACTCCGTTCAATCACAAGAATTTGGGAGATATGAGAAAGGCGATAAGTTCATTTGTGGAGGAGAATAAGTATGAAAGAGGAGGCTAAGTCACAGCGGGCTAAGAAAATTTGCGCCAAAACATTCCACAATGTTGGAATCGTTGTTTCATTGGGCTATCGCAACTTGATGAACAGCGATGCTAACATCAAGAAGATCCTCAGTGCAGTGGACAAACCAGGCGAGTCCAGGAGGAATTGCAGACCCTCATAGCAGATTCAAAGGTCGCTTGAGATGAGTGTGATTTTGGTACGAATCAGGAACAAGGAATTGACCTTTTCTGCTCCGGCCATAAGTACCTACATAAAATCGTTCAGAATCTTCTCAACCCCGCCTATAAGTTGTTCGGACGGCTACAATATATGGCGATTCTGAAGGCAGTTTTGGCCAACAGCAGCAATAGTCATAAGCTCAGTATTTTGGATTGAATTAGTTGTGAAAGAAGAAGAAAATGTTTTAAATAAAATTAATTTTTACTGTAACAGTTTTGTTTGTTGTTGATTCTATGATATATTTTCTACACAATTAGCTTCTCCTTAGTGAACTGATTGGACCGGTTGAAGTGGACTAAGGGAATAGCTGCAGCAAAGCGAGCTTGTAGTTCTTGTTGGTTCATGTCGTGAGCCCATTCCACCCATCCCCAGAACTTCTGTTGAAACGCTTTTTCTAGACGAGGCAGTGTTACGTTAAAATCAAGAATTAATTTTATTTTCACAAATAATTTGAGAAGAACAAAAAATTTTACTCAAAAATTTGTGCATCAATACAAAATTTGACAGCAGGTGTTTAACAAATTTAAATGTCAAATGAAAACGTGTAAATGTTCATTGTGAACGATTTTCGTGTTTTAGAAAACAATTTGCCGAGAATTTAGTTTTGGGTTTGTTGTGAATAGGCCTTTTTCATCACTGCATTCTGCCATTTTCTTGCATTCAGCACGGTTTTTGTCATAAAAAATGCAATATATAATTTAATGAACTGTCAAATCAAAAGTATGTCCTTATTTATTTTAACTTGGCGGAAAAATATTTCTAACTTTGAAAATATTCATGTAGTTATTTATTAATGTTTAAAATCGGCCTTTTTTAAATTTTCTTTGTGTCATTAATGAAAAACTCTAAAATCAAACATTTTAATGGATTGACGTATTGATATATGTCACATCACTAGCGTCACAGTGGCCTCCATATCAAGTGAATTAATTAATTTATCCGAAAATTAAGCCACAATAACAATTATGATGTAGGTACCACTTCGAAGCAAATGCCTAACTGGAAAAAGATCAGGTACTTAATTCTGAGATCAAATTTGAAAAATGTATAGATGCCCAACTAACGTAACTTTCGAAATGTTTTAAAGATATACAATAAAAATCATCAAATTACCTTTTAGCTATTTAATATATTTTATTCAAAACCGGAATTATTAAAAAATAAAAAAGAAAAGAAAAAAAAAACAACTCTAAATCGAAAATTATTGAATTTTTAAAATATTTTATTTCAAGAACCAAGAACCTGACACTCCAGATTTCGTTTCGACGATAATAATTTATTTAAATGAGTTGTCTTACTTTTTAAAATTCCTTCAGCCACTGGTTGGCATTGAACCGCAAAAAAAAAAAATTTACAATAACAAAAATTCAGACAAAAATCGAGTTACTCACCTCTGCGTCGCGTCGACGTCGACGGCTAAAACGACAACGTTAACGAGCGACGACGGCAAAACGGCAACGACGATTCCATTAACCTTTTATCTTTTGTTTGACCTTAGCTTGAGTTTTCAAGTTCGGCATAGTCGCACTTCGTTCAATAATAATTTTTTGTTTGTTCAATTATTTTCTCATTTTGATATCTATATAAATATCTATAACGATGTATGGATACAAAAATACACCCATGTAGATATAATTATTTTTGTTTATAGATACACGTCGCGTCGCGTCGGTCGGTCGGTCGTCGTTTATATTTTCAGTGTTCACCATTAACATCACCTCTACTGTTACCTACATATTTCTACCCCTTACCCCAACCCTCCGCCCCTTCCATATTATTTTTATACAAGTTTTCGACATAGCTCGAGCTATAGGTTTGTTTATTTTTAAAATAAGTACATGGTGTTTGTATGTGTGAATGTTAAAGGAGCGGTAGCTATGGATAGCTTGAGCTCACAAATTAATTTCGATTAATTATTCTCAAGGTGGTTAAATATAAATTTCATTCATACTGCACACATTACATACAAATTTAACCAATTGCTCCTGTGCGTACCGTACCACCGTGCACAGTGCTGTCTTTTTTATTGAATATATGAAATTTGGCTACATTTTCCAGCAAAAAAGTAGTAAAACAAGTATCATAGAAAAGTCAACAAAAAAAACATGAAATATGAACACTAATCAATCAATGGTGTTTGATGAAAAGTCGTGTAAAGATAAAGGATATGTTTAAGAAGTTTTAACAAAATTTGAACTATAAACATTCTGCTTGTAATTACAAATTCTAAATGTGATGGATGCAATTTTATGTGTAACATGAGCAGGATCATGAAACGTTCCTAGTAATATTAGATTCCTTCAAGACTTTTGACATGGTTAAGCTTCTTTACAAGTTTTCTCCAAATGCGATTTATCATATCTGATAAATTATCGGATCTTTGGAAAATGCCAATGGAGTTCTTCAGGAATGCATTCTTGGACCACTGCTGTTTTCAATGCACGTAAATAAACTCCCTTCTATAGTAAAAACTTGTTCAATTCAGTAATACGCTGATGATACTTAATTATACATAAGCTGTCTCTTGCTTGGATACCAGTGGCTTGTATTAATTAGACTTGAAGCACAGAACTTAAGCGTTGATCCTACAATAATGTTTTTTTTTTTATAAATCCAAACAAATCCAAATGTTTAATAATCTTAAAGAGTAAGTAACTTAGATCTGTCTTACTTTCCATCCATTTTCTTTGATAATTTTCTCATTGAGTTTGTAGACACGGCAATAAACTTAGGTGCGATTTTAAACCACAATTTTATTTTGAAAATCACGTTCTTTAGATATAAGACAAGACAAATGTAGTTTTCCGGAGATTGTGGACAACGCAGTTTTTCACATATGTACTTTAAAATACGGACATTACTTGCAAAAAAAAAACAATCTCATTACCATTTATGACTTACAGTTGTGAAAACTTCTGTAATTAAAACTTTCAAAGGAACTTTCATAAGGTTTGTATTGGCAATTTTTATCAGACAGATCAAAGTAAAGGGTATTTTTTGAAAAGATTCAAACGCACATAATTAAATGTTATGGCCAGGAATTAAGCTTTATTACAAAGGTAATAATGTAACTGGCGATACGTCTAATTTTGAACCCTTTTTGTCGTTTAGGAGAAGTATGTCAGCAATAACAAGGCGAATATTTTCTTCCAAGGCGTCAATCGTTATATACGTAGGAAAGAGACTCCACGTAACCCCAAAACAAAATATTCCAGTAGTGATTGCACGATCTAGGAGGCAACGCCATCCACATGCCTTCTGCACAAGATAATGTGCTAACTAAAAGTTGAATTCAATAAATTGATGCGTTGTCCGAATTCAATAATAATATATACCAAGCTCGGAGTAGAGAACTGAACTGTAAAAAAAATATCTTTTTCTTTCAGAGCGCTTGGTTTGGGTTTCTTTTTTCAGTCAGAGCTACTTTGGAACGCCTTCTATGAACTCTAAATAAAATGACCGAGCTAGAAGTACAAATCTGAGCGTTACTGACTTCCTATTTTTTTCGTGTGGTTCTCCAGTGTATTTCATTAATATGTCAGAGAGCTTAGACTCTACTAATACAAACTGAGCATATTTCAAGTGACAGCTGTCAAAAGGACCAACTTCAAAACAAAAAAAAATATTATTATCCGATTAAAAACTACAAGTCTGAAAAATAAACCCGTTATACCATATACACAACATCTGCCTCCCAGACATTTAAAGTAAGATACAAAAAATTATACAATCCCAAATTTTCTGAATTCCGAAAATCCCTTGGTTGAGAAAATGTTTGTACTTTGCGGTAATTAAAAAGTTTCCAAATCTCCGGACAAATTTAATATTCAATCATTCAAAATCATAATGTTACACTCAAAAGCTTAATCTTGAAAATAATTAAAATTCTATATGATACGAGAAAATATTCGATGCACATGTAATATTTGCCTTACATTTAAATAACATTACATACTTAATTTTTTCCAAATAATTAGTTCTTACAATTATTTTTTCTAATTTATTGTGTTATTTTTGTCTTTAGGATTCTGTGTACAAAATCATTACAAATTTAATCGATAACAACTTAAACAACAATTAAAATCCACTTTGGTGTAAAACAAATTCTACCAACTTAACAAGTAGCAGAAATATTACTTTGTATAGTAGTAGTAATATATTCGACAGCTGTGTTTAACATAATTCTTTGAAAATCGAATAAATTAAGGTGCGATTGGGTATTTTTTTTTTTAGCTTTACCTAGAAAAATATGAAACAAAAAAATGTCTATTTATAAAATACTTAATTCCTCTATTCTTAACTTTTTTGTTTCTCCTTTAAACAAATTTGATTGCACCGTGCATGTGTGTCTCTAAGAAATTTGAATAATATGTTGTGATGGCAGAGCAGAGAATGGTTTAAAGCCCATACTAGTTCGCGTAGTTGTTTTTTTTCCTGAATGCTTAAAGACTATTAAATAGAACTTATTTGTATGGTTTGTAAACAAAAGATTATAAAAATAGGAATAATATTTATATTATAAAAGTAAGCACAAACTTCATTTACACAAGACACTAGAAATGCTGATTCTCTTCCTGGAGTATGTTGTCTATCAAGTTGAAATTTTTCATTAGCACTTTATTCAATATTGATTTAATTTTATATTTTTGCATACGAAGATAAAATTCTAAGGTTAAGTTTTCTTTTTTTTTCGTGAGTTAGATATTAGAGTAAGTTTAATCGCGTACCTAATAAACAAATCAATACGGAAAATTCTATGAGGAGAAACTATTCAAAGATATTGGAATTTTAGTTTAACAGAATTATCCATAGAATTTTGTAATGTGCGGGGTATTTTTGAAATTCGAACAATCTGGCACATAAATTAAAGCATTAAAGCAATTATCAACATAAATTAAAGCATTAAAGCAATTATCAACTAATTTCGACTTAAAATGTGATACTTTTGTTGTTTTTTCGTAGTAAAAGTTGAATTTTTGTTTATTATTTGGTTAATTTATAAATTAGTATATTATTCCCTAAATATGTCATTACAAAAATTTTTTGCAATCACTTAACTGCATTAAGATGTACGACAAACAACACAAAAAGGACACATGTAAGCGCTTCATTAATATTCGGTTTTTTGTTTTCTTTGCTGAGTTTGACATTTGCTCCGATTAACAATTGTTGTGTCTATTCAAGAGTACCGTTAAAATAAAATTTTGACTAGACGTTTGCATACATTTTTAAAACGATTTAGCGTAAGATCGTTTGGTTTTATTTAAAAAGTTAATCATAGGGCGCAAAGGAAAAAATGCAAGCTTTGAAAAAAAACTTGTTATTTTTCACCATAGTAAAGGTGAAACATACAAAAAAAAATTGCTGGTATTTTAGACATAAGGCCAAACACTGTCGGTGATATTGTGCGGAGGTATAAAAGAGAAGGAATGATCGAACCAAAGAAGCAGATGGGTCAACCAGAAAAGTTAACAATGAAAGAAGAACGGCTTATAGTAAGAAAAATTTGAGCAAATCCTAGTTTAAGTGCACCAAAAATTGTGCAAGAAGTTCTAATGGAATGCAACGGCACGCCGAACCATAAAGATAATGGTAGTGTTGTCCGATAAAAGCCATTTATCAATATGCGCGGTTAAATTTGCGAGGTAACACAAAAATAATGATGCAACTTGGTGGGATGATGTAATATTTGCTGACGAGAGTAAGTATAACCTCTTTGGATCGGATGAAAGAGTTATGGTGTGGCTCAAGCCAAATGAAGAGCTTAAAATCAGGAACACATAGAAAACAGTGAAGCATGGAGGCGAACACATCATGGTTTGGCGTGCATTTCGGCAAAAGGCATGAGAAATTTAGTATTCATCGACGGTATATTGAAAAAGAAATACTATTTAAGGGATCCTAAAAGACAAAGTGCTGAGAAAATGGGCATTTTAAGGTATTTCAAATTTTATCAGGACAACGACCCGAAGCGCAAGGCGTATGCTGTAAGGGAATGGCTTCTGTATAACTCGCCAAAAGTTATCCAAACACTTCAACAATTTCCAGACCTTAACCCAATCGAGAATTTGTCGGATGAATTGGACCGTGAAGTTCGGAAAAACCCTGTCTCTTCGATAAGCGCTCTAAAGCAACGGCTTCAAAAAGAATGAAGCAAAATAGACATTGAATACCTTCAAACAATTATAAAAAATATACATAAGCGGCTGGATGGAGTTTTAGCCAATTAAGGGTATCCAACAAAATATTAAAATCAATGGTAAGAAAGATTAATTAAAAAGTTTAAAAAACAATATTTATAAAGAAAAGCTTAATAACTTTACACACCCGGTTCAAAATTTTAAGCTCGGCCTTCTTATTTAACACAGCTTTAAATTTTAGACATACATTTTAAATGGGGATAATGCGGAAAATTAACCTTAAGCTTGAATAATTTAACAGGACAATTAGCCAAAGCATTGTTGTCGAGTCCTAAAATTCTGGTTTGAATTGAATTCCATTAAAGTCTGGCAATATAGAAAATCATAAAAAAGACAGAGTTATGTGCATCGCTAAAAGATAAAACAAATTAATAGAACATTTAAAAGCATGGTAGATTGGTCTTTAGTACATTTTTAATAATATTCTTACTCATGCCAAATCAAATAGGTTTGAGTTCGTATTTAAGTTTAGGTTACTACGGGTAGTGTGGTTACCTACGGGTAATGTGGTGGTAGTTAAAACTTATAACATTTAATAAATCAAGTGCATTAATTACACCACTTAAAAGTTCATGAATAGAGCCAATATCTTTATTAACCCTCCTTTGCTATAGAGTCTGCATTTGAAAAAGCTTTATCCGATGTTCATAAGGAGGAAAATTATAAGGATTGACCAAGGTAACCCTCATAAGGCGACGCGTATGAACTTTCTTGTGAATCTCTTAAAAAAGAGTTCATACCTGAGATGCATACTCAAAATGCGGGCTGCCCAAAGTATTAAATAGATCGAGAGTAACATAGGGATCCTGAGATTCTTTTTACCAACATTTAATAAATCCTAACATAGAGTTGGCTTTAGTAATGATCGAATTATTATGCTTCGTGAAATCAAGATTGGAATTTAAAAAGAACTCCTTGATCTTTAAAACTATGAACGCAATGTATTGAAAGCTTCGATGTATTATAGCCAAAGAAACTAGAAGTACGTTTTCTTTGAGAAAGTCATTGCATGATATTTAATTGGATTGATATTAAGCATATTTTTAATTGCACCAAATAAGTCTTCAAGATAAAAATGTTACTGTATCGTAAACAAAGGGTAACATCATTTATAGGGGAGCGTATCGGAATCCCGCTTTTTGAAATACCAAAAGAAAGTTTCAAAATCACGTCTTCTAAATTACCGAATTTTTGAAATCCCGTTTTTTTAAATAACGCTTATTTAAAAACGCGATCGATTACAATCCCGCTTTTTAATATCCCGTAAAATTCCGAAAATCCCGTTTTTTTTTTACAAAATACGTGCATTAAACTAAATGACAATAGCAGTCCAAGGTTTAAATGTTAAATTACTTGACTAAAATATAAAAATATCGGCGACAAGATCTTACAACGGATTTATATAGAACATTTAAAAGCAAGCATTTTTTACTATGGGAGGGGGTCTATCTCCCTCCGTTTAGGCAGGAGGGGTATTTTAAAAAAAGATTATTTAAAATGGAAAAAAATAGTTAAATAATAATGGCAATACTTTTTTATTTAAAGTCAACATTCTGATCTATTAGCCAGTTTTTAAATCAAGTCAAAACTACATATGTATGTTTAGTTTTTGAAAGAAAATAATTTTAAACTCAAAATTTGAGTAAAAAAAGTTAAAAAAAGGTTTGAAGTGTAATTTTTCAATACTCAAGATTATCTATTATATTATTGTTTTAATTTTAGAATGTATTACTCTTATTTGTTTTTGATCAAAAATTGAAATCTAGATGATTGTATGTCTTTTAGTTCTTGAGAAAATTAAAAATTACCAACAAAATAGACAAACGTTTTGGCTTTAAAAAAATGTATAAAACTTAGTTGTAAGTATTACCAATATTATTTAATAATTTTTTTTTGTCATGTAACGTACATTTTTTTTTGCCCCTACCGCCTAAACGGGGGGAGATAGACCCCCCAGTGAAAAAATACTTGTTTTTAACTGTTCTACATAGATCCGTCATTAAACTTTGTCGCCTGAGTTATCGTACTCTCCACTTGATTTGTTTTACTTTATATCTGTATTTATTGATACGTTATATTTGTTAAACCTCATTGATAGCTAAGATAAAAAATAGAGGTCCTAAATGATCACCCTGGAGAACTCCTGATTAGGCAATGAAAGGGATAGAGAAAGAACTTCTGGCACGAGTACGATAACTTTGGCCCCGAGATATAATAACGGTTTTTGGTAGAGGGGCTTAATACAAGCATTTTTTACTATGGAAAAGGGGGGGTCCTTTTTTCCCCCCGTTTAGGCGGTAGGGGCAATTTAAAAAAACATGTACTTTAAATGGAAAAAAAATAATTAAAAAATAACGGTAATACTTACAATTAAGTATTATACCTTTTTTTAAAGCCAACACTTGTGTCTAGTAGCTTGTTTTTAAATCAAGTCAAAACTATGCATAGTTTGCGAAAAACACTGTTTTAAACTCAAAATTTGGTAAAAAAAAAGTTAAAAATATGGTTTAGAGTGTAATATTTCAAAACTTTTAGATTATCTACAATTTTTTTTTTTAGAATACATTGCCCTTATTTATTTTTGATCGAAAACTGAAAACTAGATGATTTTATGTCTTTTAGTTTTTGAGAAAATTGAAAATAACCACAACTACTATTTTAATTTAATTCTTTTTTTTTGCTTCAAAAATCTTATTTTGATAGTAACAATGGTAGGTGCAAGTTTGGTTGTATGCAACAGTTTGGGCTCACTATAGGATTTGGGGTGGGTGCGAGTTAGGGTGGGTGCAAGGTGGAGAGGGTGAAAGGTTCGGTGAGTGCATGCAAAATTTCATATGCATCTAAATAAACTGGATATAAAAAAAGTAATTTAATTGAAATATTTTGTTTTGGTAATTTTCAATTTTCTCAAAAACTAGAAGACATAGAAACATCTAGTTTTCAGTTCTCGTTAAAAAATAAATAAGGGCAATGTATTCTAAAAAAAAAAATTGTAGATAATCTAAAAGTTTCGAAATATTACACTCTAAACCATATTTTTAACTTTTTTTTTTACCAAATTTTGAGTTTAAAACAGTGTTTTTCGCAAACTATGCATAGTTTTGACTTGATTTAAAAACAAGCTACTAGACACAAGTGTTGGCTTTAAAAAAAGGTATAATACTTAATTGTAAGTATTACCGTTATTTTTTAATTATTTTTTTTCCATTTAAAGTACATGTTTTTTTAAATTGCCCCTACCGCCTAAACGGGGGGAGATAGACCCCCCCTCCCATAGTAAAAAATGCTTGTATTAAGCCCCTCTACCAAAAACCGTTATTATATCTCGGCGCCAAAGTTATCGTACTCTCCCCGAACTTCTTATGCTAAAATGTGATGATATCTTGAGAAAGTTGGTAAAAAACTTTAGAATAATCAGTCGAGCTCTTGAAAGAGCTCTAGGATATTTGAACAATTATGCAAAAATGCAAGTGGATTAGTAATTCTCTAACGTTTTTGCATAAAACTATCTTGTTTATTACATATATTCTTGCTGTTCAAATTTCAACAATCACAAACAACTTGTTCAAAAAGTTTGGGAATATAAGACAGTTAAAAAATTGTTCTGTAATTACTAATGTTAGACTTGTTGTAATAAATACCTTCTTCCATATGGTTGGGAATTTAGATTTTCAACCATAGGGTGCGCCATCTAACGTATTTTTTGTTCGACTAGTGCTTATTTCTTGAATGGTAACACTTATCTCATGTCTAATTTGACAGATAATTAGTTTTATCCTTCTGCTAAACGAATATGGTCTTGTATATGCTTGAACAGCGCTTAGAGAAGATGCCGATTTTGCCAAAAAAAAAATCATCTTTTCAGATGAAGCGGGTATATAAACAAGCAAAATTGTAGCATTTGGGACACAGAAAACCCACACACATATGTACATTGAAAGGCCGATACACCTAAAACGAGTCAATGTATGGTGCGGATTTTGGTCCAGAGGCATAATTGGTCCATTTTTCATTTTGAAATGACCAAGGAGTTATGGGGCCATGTTACCCAAATTTTTGTTCACAAACATTGAAGAGGAGAATATTCGCAACATTTGGTTTCATCAGGACGGCACTACGTGCTAAACAGCCGAAGCTACACTCGATGTTTTTATACTATTTAAAAAAAAAATTATTTGACGGACCAATTAGATGTTGACTGCACATAAGGTTAAAATTTTTTCTATATTCTATTAAAGCTCTTTATTGCAGATGGCTTAATTACACATACATATGTATGTCCAGTTCCATAATGTTTTCTAAAACTAAATAAAACTTTAAAATTTCTTGTCACTAAATAAGTTTCTTTATTTCTACCTATACGCAATGTTTTACTTTCATTTAATGGCTTAATTGTATGACCACCACTGTAGGTACCATACCTATACGGTAGCATCAAACTTTAATGGCAGCATCTAAATATACATTTTTCAGCTTTAATTTAAGAGTACCTATACCTATTTTTTGACAACTTAAGTAGAGGTTACATGTAGTTAGGTTAGTGAGTACCTATTTTTCTAAAAATAAAAAAGAATAAATAAATGAAAATCTAAACACCCTCAGTTTCCTGTGAATGTTTGCAAAAAAAATAAAAATAATTCAAAACAGTTAGCCTACCTAGCGCTTGTCAGACTTTTTCGACCGACACTGTTATGCCAATCAATTCAATTCAGCTTTTTTTTAATTTTATTTCTTGTTGTGAGCAATAAAATGCAAGGAATACAAAATTTGTCGATAAAAAGAACAACCTAAACCTACCTACAAAACATCAACCCACCTTAATGGAGTCAATGAATAAAAACTAAAATAACAACAACAAAAACTTAACAAAAAAACGAGACAAAAAGAAAATCCCATAGCTCAGCAGCTTCATATGTATGTATGTATGTGTGTAACTAAATATACACACAACTCAAATACACAACACACCGAAAAAAAAGCTCAACAAAATGGCTGCCGACGTCGTCGTCGTTGATGTCGTCGTAGCCGTCATCCATCGGGGCATGGCATGACATGAAATAATAATAATAATAAAAAAAAGAAAAAAAAAAAGAACTAAGTTTAACATTAAAGAAAACGTGAACGGGAAATTATAGCAATAGATGCCAGAACATGGTACGGCACGTTGTCATGTGAAAGTGTGCAAATGTTTTGCAAGTTGTGCGGGGCCAAGGCGCTCACAGTGTGAATGACTGTGATGTGACATGTCTTTTTTCTTTTTATTTTCATACAAACAAAATGACAGTGATGTTTGAAAGTTGTATGACAAAATGAAAAAATGAAAATAACAACAAAATTAAATTGATAGGAAGGTTGTTGGTATTGTAATGTATTTTTGTTGTTATTGAATTTTGTATTTGTGGGCGAATATTCAATGATATGGATAAATTTGAATGTACATTTATTTGTAGGTAGGCTGAAGTAGGTTGATTTATGATGCGGTGTTCAATTTATTATTATTTGTATTAAAAAGGATACATTTTTAAAACAAAATTGAATTGAATTCAATGTTCTGCGAAAGTCAAACTTCATCGGGTCGCATCAATTTAACTCGGTAACAGTAGAATAATAGTTCTTCCAACCAAAAATTGAAGGTAACAATCCAATGCTTTGATAAAAATTGTTATTGTGTGGACATAATCAGAGGCACCTGTCTTAATAAAATGGATTTATTATTTTACAAGTTAGCAAGAGAATACAGAAATATTTTTAAAATTGATATTGTCGTTAAAGCGACTTATGATCGGTTCAAATGTCGCTTTTATACTTAGGTAGGTTATAAAAAGAGTTTTAAGTCAAAAGTGGAGTCATACAGGGCTGCATACTGTCACCAATTCTGCTACTGGCAGCCTTGACAGGAAACTGAGGAATAAGATGAACTCTAACAATACACTTGAAGCATCTAGTCTATACAGACGATGCAGGATAATGAAGCTCCATAAAATGAAATACAAGTGTGAAGTGAGAAGGAGAAATCGTGGGGCTGAAAATCAACAACAAGGGAAAAACTAGTCTCGTAGTTATTCTTTGTGATAAACATTGCTCGATAACCAGTATAAAAAGTAGAGAGTTTCGAGTATATTGGAAGTATTGTCTCTACTGAATGTATATCCGTAGCCGTATCGGGAAAACTAAGGCTGCGTTCGGGATAATTTCTAATGTTTAGAGTAACAACTCTTTCTCGCAGCACCTAGAAAAAACAGCAATGATTACACCGGTCGACAAGGCTACGTTTTTTTTTTTCTATTCCACAAAGAACACGTAGAGTGATGGTAAGAGTTGGGTCCTTGCGTTCAACAACTACTTGTGCCACCTAAAAGATGTTTTTTTTTCATAGGCAGGTACCTACTGTCTTTAGCGAGGAATTGACAATTCCTCCAAGAGTTAGTCTTGTCATGAAACGTGCTTTCCAAATTAGCCGTTCGGTTCGGCATATAAACTTGTAAGTCCCCTTCATCTTTAACATTTCTCGCACATAGGAATGGTAAGGAGTCTTAAGGTACTAGGCCCTTGTTCTCTTTGAGCTGTTTCGCCAAGTAATTTTCTTAATTTACAAATAAAACACTACTTTTTAAAATGACTATGATGTCCTTTATTCACCTTTAAGTTTATTTATTTTAACAAGTATTGAAATTATATCCCTTAAAAATGAAAAATACAAACAAAAACAGAGCTTTTAAGGCTAAGTTCAAGCTCGAAATATCTGTTAACAATAAATATTGTAGGTATGATGATTTTATAAGATACAAATCTCTCATTTTTTTAAAAATCATTTTAGTATCTTACTTAGTTCTTGGAAATTCTCATTAGTTATGAGCCTATATTTGAAGTTTTGAGAAAACAATAAATTTGATTTCATAATTTTTAAAATAGGTTTTTGGGTTAATTTTTAGTATACTGATTTTAAATTCCAACTTTAATTTTAACTACCTTTTTGCTCAAAAACAATATGGGTTTTCAACATTATTTTTGATGTTTTTAATACCTGCCTATACTTTAAATATTTGATATACCTAATAGAATTGTTAAGACGACAGTTTCGTTACGAAACCGTTTTGCCTTTTTCTGTTGAAAACCGTTTAAACACAAAAGATTTTGCATTTCTTTAACATTTGTGTAAGAAAATTCAAATCTAACAACTTTTTATATAAACAACATAAATATTTCAACTGAATGTTGAAGAAAAGAATAAGGTATAGATTTGGAAAACTAGATAAAAAGCTTTATATACCTATCCATGTTTTTTTTAAGAATTTTAAAAAGTAATAAGTATTTCACCATTATTATAAATAATGCATGAATCTGAACACGCCTAAAGCTTAAAGTCAGTTTACAAAATTGACAGTAATGAGAAACTTATGTCAATTTATTTAATATATCGAAACTTTCCTTGTCAAAAACAATTGTTAAATGAAGCAAGAAATTCAAAAAAAAATATAGATTTAAATAATGTGCTGCGAAAAAGGTACCTATGTAGGTATGTAGGTATATATCATAATGTTTTTGGTTTTAAATGATGTTTACAGAACGAAAAGACCAAGATGGTTTATGTATCCAATTGGTTAATAATATCAACGAAATTCCAATGAGGCCCTAGGTACCTTCACATATTTACCTAGGTAAGATACGAAATCTGCAGTAATGTAAGTAAGACATTTACCTTCCTATCAATTCTACTTTCCTTATTCTTTAAAATCAAAACAACTACGAATTGAACAATCAATATTTAATGAAATCATACAAAAATGCATATTTTTGTATCAATTTACCTACCTCCTACCCTGCAACTCATTTTCTTTTGCATCAACAAAACATGTGCATCATATTGAAACTTCCCTTTTCACTGAAGAAATTAATAAAAAAAAAAACAACACGAAACACATAGTTTTGTATGCAGATAGGTATGAAGGTACCTATCTATAGAAAAAAAAATACCGGCAGATAGTAGGTACTTGTGTACATTATACACTCAAGTACATACGTACATATACCTAGGTCGAATAAAGTACATAGGTAAGCAAAAAAAAATAATAAAAGCTGCTACATCATGATTCCTACAATAATAATTTCTGAAGATTAGAACGACATGAAATTTGACAACACACCATTTTGCGTTTTTCCCTGTTTCTTTTACTGAACAGTTCAACACTGCTGGTAACTTGAAATGAAAACTGGCAACGTAGCATTTTTTCTTTTCGTACACACAGAGAGTACCTATTAAATAAGAATACACACAGTCAAAGAGAGAGAGAGAGCAATACACCTACCTCTATACCTACAATTTACATACATACAACATTTATTATAATCGACAGACCGAACGACCCAACGACAGACGACGACGACGTAGTTAGGTGTAGATAGGTTGATACACTATACGCTGCACAAGTATATATACTTATATATATGAGTGTGTATGTGTGTGCACAATTATATTTGTAGAAACGTGTGTAGGTAATATTTTATAATTCAGCAATCTAGTTATTTTTTTTATTCATTTGATTTGTGTCATGTTCGTATCGCATTAAGTAGACAGAATTTATACAAAGCAAAATAAAAAAATGTGGCATGTACCAGCTGAACTCAATACGTACATATATACATATATATGTAGGTACGTTGGGTTATGGTTATATGAGATGTATATATATACTAAAAGATATATTATGTGACTTTGTGTATACTCACGGTGAATGGCTGTTTGAACATTGATAATTGATAACAGGATTTATCTTTAATAACAAAAAAATTGAGAACAAGAAGAGAGGAAAGGAGAAGTATGATGAAGATGATAACGGGATCGAATGCAGACTATAGCGACATAAAGGTGGATTAATGCGCATAAATATAATTTAGGTAGAAAGTGGTAGGAATTTTAGTGCATATAGGTACCTATGTATACAGGGCGAGTCAAAGGGTTCCTCCTAATTTGAACACAAAAAAATGATAGGTACCTTACGCATCTGTTTTACATTGCTTCTAAGATGATCAAACTAATTGGACCTCATTTTGAAATTGATACTCTGTTAAATTACAAAAAAAAAGTATTCCGCCGGATGATGGAGAAGCACCTCTGAAACGCGTAGCACTTACCTATAACTTTTGAAAATAAATAGTTGTGATATTAAAATTAAAATACAGACAAATAAAATAACTTTCAAGTAACTTGTAGGTATTTATTTATTTTTCTACCCTTAAAAGGTCTATCGCCGTTAAAGGTCGCAAAAATGTTTATTAGTCACTTTGAAACTGCATCATTTAAGCACTGGTGCCACAATTTAATCAGCAAGAAGACTTCACATTTCCCGAACTACAGCGAACATGGAATTAATTCTTGCAAGAGCTTAAGACCCTAGAAACATCGACAAAAAAGGAGCTCTTGTGAACTCGGTGCCTTCCGCAACCCATTGTTCTAAAGAATTTTAAAAACCGCTTTACAAAATCAAAAACATGTGAAATATCAAAGCAGCAGAATGATGTTTTTCATTATCTCATAATAAAAGATGAAATGGTCAATTTCTGTATAGGGCTATGACCGACTTTTTTGGCGTGATGTGTTCTGGGCTGTCATGCCAGACGTCTTGGGTTCAAACCATGCCTGTGCCATCTTAATCTTTTTTCGTGAAAACTGCTTCTTGCGAGGAATTGACAAATCCTCTAAGAGTAATTCTTGTCATAAGAAGTGCATTTTCAAATAAGCCGTTCGGAATCGGTTTAAAACTGTAGGTCGCCTCTATCCCTGACGGGAATAGTTGAGAGTTGTAAGTCACTAGGCCCTAGTTCTGAATTGACTGTTGTGATACCTAATTTATTTATTTATCATGATTGCTGATGTTCTAGAGATAGGGTTTCAGCAGAATTGAGCTACTGCGCACACTGCTTGCGTCACAATGCTCCTATATACAATCATACAACCGGCTTACTTACAACAAATAAGAATTCAAATGGTTTTTATGTTCTCGGGATTCGAGTCCATAACTTAATTGAAGGATAAAGTGTAGATCAATAAACCCAATGAAGGATAACAAGCTGAGTCCAGTAGTTCCACTAACTGTTATGGAAAACGATCTGGAAAGAGCACTTGAGGCACGTTATATTTCATGTACTTAGATTTAAAAAACCTCCATAAATAAAGTTCTTGTCACTTTAAACTAGGAACTCACTTTTGACCTTCTCTCTATTTAAGAAAGCACAATACAAAATAAATAGTCAAGTAACAACGTAAAGCTGAGCTGCAAAATTAAAAAAATCCCAGTAATTATTCAACCAATCTCAATTTTGTAGACCCTGTCCTATCTTCAAGAAAATATATGTTCTGAACTGCGTCATCATCAGTCCCGTTAGAAATACCTACAAGATCAAGATCCAAAAACAGAAAGTCAAGTTCTTGTTCTGTAATGGCATTTTTATAAAGCTTTTGTTTTTATAGACTTTCGACAATGAAAATGAGACTTTAACAGTGAAACAAAATATTGTAAGCTGTAGAAGTACACGAACAAGCAAAGTCTGCAAATTATAAACAAATTCTACCGAAATTTGGAGTAGGTGTTGCCGTGTCAGTGAGACAATCTGTTGGTCAAAGTGTCATAAAAAATTTCACTGCCATTCAAGCTTCCAAAGCAAACGATCCGAATCAATAAATTTCACGGTGTTCTCAAGAATTGGGAATATCGCTCAGACAACATTATGTCGTATCGTGGCTACGGATCTAGGTTTCACTAATAAAAGACCAAGCAGACTCAAGTTTTAAGCCGATGATAGAATTAAAGTGAGGAACGTTCCTGGTTTGGGAACTTTTCAGGACCTTATAGGAAAACACTTTATATATTCAAGTTGATGCCAGCTAGTGCAACATACAACTTTTTTTTGTAGGGATACTACCTCTTGTGATGAATACATACATTTTAAAAAAGTAACTCTTAACATGAAAAAAAACCTTCTCATATTTAAGGTCCGGATTCAACAAAAAAGGTAAAGATTCTCTTAATTCCTGAAATTACTCGCGCAAAGGAATTGTTGAGAGTTTTAAATCACTAAGCCCTATATCAGTCGTAGCACCATTCAGGGTTGTAATTGGGTAATGTGATAATTCGTTTATATCCTCTCTTAGGCAGTATTCACATGAGCTCGAGGAACGAACGATAAATTAGTTACAAAATGTGAGTTTTTATACGTTTGAAGACATATTTCCACACAAATTTTCAACAAAACGATAAAAATATAGTTTCTATTTTATTTATGAAGCATACTTTTACTTTTCAATATCAAATATTAATAAATTTAAGAAAACAAATTTATTCGTCGCGAAAAAGATTTTAGTTGATACGAACTGTCAAACTTTATTAATGGTGCGTACTTAACCTAAAATAATCTTTCTTGTTCATTAATTCGCGACGAATTAAAAACTCTCATGTGAGAGAAATGTCAAAATCGACGAATATTCGTTTATTCGTTGGTCTTGCTCATGTGAATAGCGTTTACTATTGCTCTCTCTATCTTTCACTATGAACATGATAGAGAAGTAAAAGTCAATATATTCAACACTCCTGTTGGTCCTTGTTTAGCTTGAGTAACGAGCGTAATGGCCTTGAAACGTGTATTTCATTACGATCCAATGCCAAAAACCATTACGTTTTTTGACATAATGTACAAGATAATTTCGATGGGCTTAAAAATAATTTTCGAGTCTTATATCCAATTTGGATAGTCCGAAAAATTGTGAACGTGGAATTTTTGTTGTATAATTAAAAGGGTACTGAAAGAGCTATTAACACCCTTCACATGTTTAAAAGTTTCAACACAGTGTGAGCTTTGGAAAATAGGACGGGATTTAAGAGGAGATACATTGCTTTTAAAATGTTGATTATCAAAATGGGAGAGGAAGAAAGAGATGGATAAAGCATTCCACATTCTTCAAGAGCTGTTAAAACAAGAATTTCTATACTTGACAGTACGTCCAAAATTTAGCTTAAGAGTAAATTACACTTCCAGAAATGCTCAGTATTACGGATACATTGTTTGAGGCTGATTTGACTTTTTTTTGGAAAACCACGGAAGGTTTTACAATTACACTCATATGTCTCACAATGATCTTACAATTATTTCGCATTTAAGTAAAATAAGACCAATTTTTAAAATTTGTTTTTTGCACTTTAGAAAAGTAAAATAAGGCCAAACTATTTTGAGAAATAACACTAACTTATTATTACGATGAGGCATGCAACCACTCTGCCTATGAACAATATAGGATTTGGGGTAGGTGCGAGGTTGAGGGCATGCAAAGTTTTTATAAAAGTGAGATAAAACCAATTATTTCACTTAGCTTTATTTCACGGCAGTACCCGTGGCAGTATGTTTAGTGCGTTGGACTGTCATGCCAGAGGCCTTGGGTTCGATCCCTGCCTATGCCATCTAAAGCCTTCATGGGTACTGCGCTCTTGGGAGGAATTTACAAATTCTCCAAGAGTAACTCTTGTCATGAAAAAATGCTTTCTCAAATTAGCCGTTCGGATTCGATATATAAACTGTAGGTCCCCTCCATATTTTTTTAAGTAAATTTACTTTCATGGGGTCAAAACTAGCCGAAGTGATTATATTCTTGGCGTTTAAGTTAAACGATGAAAAAATTCCATACATCTGTAACCGATATTGATATATTTTCAAAATTTAAACAATTAACAATTTTGATACTGTGCTTATTCCTATACATATATAAGTATCATTTTGCTGTAAGATCATAAGTATCATTTTGCTGTAAGATCAAGAAACAAGGAGTAACTCTTTGTGCTTACTAATTTGGGTGCATGCTAGTCACTAGTCAACATGTAGTAACGTGGCGTGATGGTTAGTGCGTGTAACTCTCATGCCAGAGGTCCTGGTTCCAAACACTGTCTGTGTCATCTAACGTTTTTTTTTCGTCAAAGCCTCGAAATGGCTTGACTAACTGAACACATAGGTTTTTCTTATTAGCTTGAGTAGCAATACTCACGGGTATCACAATGGATCTGTATTGATCTAAGTGTGACGGTAAAGACTTCAACTATCAGCCCCTCAACCTAACCTAACCTACGTTTTTTATCACGGGTATTGACACTTGCGAGCAATTGACAAACCCCCCAAAAGTAATTCTTGTCAAGAAAAAGTGCTTTCACAAATAAGCCATTCGGATTCAGCATTAAACTGTAGGTCCCTTCTATCTCTGACAGCATTACTCGCACACGGGAATGGTTGAGAGTTGTAATTTACTAGGCTCTACTTCTTAAGAGACTGTTGCACCACCTCATTTATTTTTAGTCAACATATAATTTTTATTAAATATTCCTACTTCTTGATAAAAATAGTCAGGTTTACGAACTTTCAATACTTAATTTATTCAACTTATGTAAACATTAAATGCTTACAAATTCTTATCAGGTCACACATTGACCATGATTATTTTTTACAAGTAAACAATGATTTGGGTAGTCATAATTTTGTTATAAATTAAATCATTAATTCGATGCCCTTCACAAAAGTCAAAACAAATCTATTCAAAAAAAAGAAAACCCACACAAACCTACAAAAAAATAGCATTTTATGTGTACATACAAACGTTAGAAAAAAATTAAATAAAAACAATCTAAACGTGCTTACAACAAAATGATTAATTAAACACGAACTTAGGAATATTTTGTTTTCATATACATATGTAGGTAGGTAGGTAACTATGTATGTAGGTACTAAAAATTTCCTGACATTCTATGCCCCATATTTTGTTTGTACTGCTTCTACCGAGACGATAATCCATGATCACGAAAAGTGTGGAGTTCAAGCGTGATACCATGCAAAAAAAAAAAAACAAACGAACAATATTTTTGTTTAAACATTTTTATTTTATAAATTTTATTATTTTGTGTTACGTCATTGCATTTCTCGTTTATTTTATAAGTAATGTGTCTACAATCTAAAAATATCTCTCTTTTTTTTTGCAAATAAAATGTATTTCAAGCTGATAAGGAATCTGCTAGAGAGATAAGAACAAAAACAATAACTTTCCAAGAAACAGAGAAACAGATAATTAAAGTGCAATAAATTAAAGGAATAACCAAAAAAAAGGGAGGGGTTCTTTGTACTTTCTAGCATAGGGTGGAAATTTAATTAAAAGAAAATGTATGTATGAAGGCACGAAATGTGATCTGAGAATCATATTATTTGCTTTAAAGATTAAATGAAAGACTGAGGAAATGATAAATCTAAATCTTTGGACAAAACCATAGGCATTGGTATTTAACAGATGTAAGTTTTAAGGAAAAAAGGAGAAGTCTGTAGATAGGAAAGCAGTTTTAAAGTTTTCAACTGAAGAAAATTTCAATGCTTTGGGAAATTATCATGGTCGAAAAAATTGGCAAACGGGTTTCAAATCTACTTACACGCCCATGTTTCGAATTCCGATAGAAAGTAAATTGAAATCACCTTTCAATTTCACGTGAAATGAAATTGCATGTTCTTATAAAGCCTAGTACATACTTGTGAACCGTCTCGTGAACCTATACAAATTTCAGTTTTTGGTTCACCCGTGAACTTGCTCGTGAAGCTGAGTGGAGAACAAAGTGGAGAGTTTTCGTTCACGGGCAATTCACGTGCAAAATGTACGGGAACTGTTGGTGAAGCTTTGACATTTGGTTTGTTCATGTTCACAACGTGTACTCACAAGTGTGTACCAGTGAGCAATGTCAAAAGTTCACTTTCTCCACTGGCGAACGTTCACTTCACGATGAAGTATGTACTAGGCTTTAATTCAAACGATTTCGAAAACTTCGAAATTGCTGTGAACTGTCAGAACCATTTTTATTTTGTTTCTGAAGTAAAATGTTTGCTGTTTTGAAGATGGATGCAATATTATTGGCAATTTTAAGTGAAAAAAGGAAGCAGAATTCAAGAGAAAAAAAATGAAGACCAATTTTGCGAGACAAATCAAATATTTTGGATTTACCTGACACAATGTAAGTGTGTGAAAATTATGTAGAATTGTTCTGATAAATAAAGTAAATTCTTGATTTCCTCTTTTAAGCTTTCATTTTTATTTTAGATTAAGTAAAAACGCTTTTTTTATATTTTCTAAGGGAAATAAAACCCATCTATTCCTTCAATTCAAAAAATTGCTGCAACCCTCCGATTCCTAGCAGAAGGAAGCTATCAAAGATCAATTCGCAGAAATAAAAAATGTGATTTGAATGCGTTCAAAAAATGGAACAAACCGAAATACAGAACATCCATTTGCATGTTCGAAAATCCAATTCACAATAACGAATTGTGGAAGGTATTCACAATAAGTAAAATGTAGAACATGGGCAACAGTAGTGTTTCTTTAAAGATTCGAAATGTTTAAGAAAAAGGGTAAATTTAATTATTGCCCAAGTTATTAGTAGACGTTAAAGTATAATTGTTTAAAAAAATTCCTTTATGAAAATTTTGTTAAAACGCATATTTAATTTATTCCCGTAAAGACAGCATTAACACTTTAAATTTTTGGGAAACTAATAAGGGGATTCATTGTCGTGATTTTCTCATGAAAGACAAAAACTGTCCTGCTCGTTTTTTTTAATAACCCCTGGTAGTGAACTTGACAGTCAAGTTAGCACTACCACCCCCCAACAACTGTCAAAATAAACTTAAATTGAAAACCTGAGTATTCAATTAATTATCGTGAATTTGTCGTAGATAGATGAAAAAAAAAACATTTTCTTGTCGTGTACTTCCCAAATAAAAAATAACCAAAACTTAAAATCTGTGTCCATCTATCGATTTTTCTAAAAGTCCAACAAAATATTCATAACATTTTGTGTGAGATGACAAAAGTTTTAAGTCAATATCTTTCTTTGTTCTTCAGAGAGTCGAGAGTTGAAAATTATTAGTTATCACTTATTCGTTGTTTTCGTAGGGTTTTCGTGTTAATAAAATTGTATCAATTGAATGTTTCTAAAAAATTAACTAAAAGTTTGCAATAATATTTTTAATATAATAAAATGAGTTGGAGTTCAATATCTGTTTCTCGAAAGTTTTAGTCGCAAACCAATGTTTACCAATTTTAGTTTGTGTTTCTTATATAAAAAATACTGATTGGATTTTTCTAGGAACATTTTCTTATGTTATCATCAGCCCTATCACAAATTTGATCGTAATCAAAAATATGCTACGTTTCCCGATTGAAGTATCACAAATTAAATCGCAGTAGATTCGGAGTGAAAAAAGCATTTACGATTTTCGAAGTTCGTATAAATTGGCATCACGGAATTCGAATAGAATGGAATGAAAACAACTTTTTCCCCGTTAAATAATTTGTGTCGGACGCTTAAAGAAAACGTTTATTTTAAGAAAAAATGTAAGTAATTTTACAAATTCTATTGTTTTATAAATAATTGTTTGATTTTAAAGGGCAAAAACGACAACCAAGGCACAATATGAAAGGCTCTATGAGCTATGATATCCACCTTCTCCCAAGAATCTTAGGACAACTGCGAGCCGACAAATCAGGGATATTGAAGAAGAGAAAACCCCAGTGTCATACTCCTGTTTCAACAGATCCAAAACATACTTAATGCTGCTTTATTTAGACGAAAATTTCTTTGTAATCTGTAAGGTAGGTATTCAAATTAGACTTTGAAATGGATTACAAGCATCTGAGAATTTTTCTTTGAACTTTTAGTTTTTTCTTTCTTAATGTAGCTTCTTTAGTGATGGCAATAATTACAAAGGCCAATGAATCCATTTTGTTAGAAATATGATCAAGTTTATGTTAATTTGTTTAATTTCATTTTGACATAAAACAGCTGATTTCGAAAATCAAAATGAAAGCGTTCAATGCGGAAATACTTGTTTTGAATCCACTAGGATTTTGTGAATGCAATTTGTCGTAGATCGGGGCGAAGCTTTCCGTACGGGGAATTTTAACGATGGAATTTGTGATAGGGCTGCATATCTTAATTAATTCACGTGATGTCATACGAACATTAAAAAGTGGACCCAAAATGGATACCTGTGGAACTCCATGAATTGCTTTGACACTGTTTGGCATGAGCCTATTACTGAAGTTTTTTACCTACAGATATGGACATTAAAATAGATACAGAGACAGTCGCTAAGAGTAAAACCAAATTTAAACAACAGCATGCATTAGAGCATTAGCATTAGAAGTAATTTTAACCTTTATCCAAAAAAAAGTTAGACTATCTTATGTAAAATAACATGGGTTTAATTTTTGTTTAGCTTGTTGATTTTTGGAAGATGAATCGTTCCTTAGGCAAGACTGTGTTTTTGGTGGACATTAAAATAGAAACACATTAATATTTTTGTTTACTTTTATAAAAGAAT
The DNA here is from genome assembly GCF_945859685.1 of Eupeodes corollae. Classification (NCBI taxonomy): domain Eukaryota; kingdom Metazoa; phylum Arthropoda; class Insecta; order Diptera; family Syrphidae; genus Eupeodes; species Eupeodes corollae. The sequence goes on from NC_079148.1 coordinate 75,993,022, forward strand.
AACTTCACTTTAGGAAGTAGAAGAGAAAGCTGTAATTTTAGTTCTACGATGTGAAGAAAAATCTTCAAGGGAAATTCACAGAGCAATGAACAGATCTCTCAAGTTGATTGCAAAGGCAATTTGACCACTGAGCCAAAAAACAGCTGAGAAAACAAAGCAAAACAATCCCAAGAGAAGACTGAAAGATCATTTGCGCCTTAAAAAAAATCGTTACAAATCTTCAAGGGAAATAAAAAACAAACTACAGCTTCCAATAACTTCCAGAACTGTTCGTAGAAGACTTGTTTAAGCTAACTTGCTTAGATCGCCCTTTCTAAGAAAAACAAAATATAACAACGCGTTTTAAATTCATCTTCGATCATTTTGATTGGAGTGGGCAAAAAGTGGAGGAATGTTTTGTGGATGGACGAAACAAAGGTAAATTTGTTTGTAAGTGATGCCAGACAAACCGTTAGATGGGTTCCTTTGAAAGAACTAGATCCCAAATATACATCCAGAAAACGGTCAAGACTGGTGGCGGCAGAATCATACTTGGGGGTTAAATTTCTTGGTGTGGCATTGGACCACTACATTTCAAAATATGAAGGTGAATATCATGAAGGATATGATGAAGCCCTATGCGGACGAGAACATGTCTCTCAAATGTGTTCTACAGCAGGACAACGACCCTAAGCACCCATCCAAATCTGAGTATTGGAGGGGCCATACCAATCATCTAACTTAAATCCAATAGAACATTTTGGAGGTGATTAAAAATGCGCGGTTGGGAAACGTTAACAAAAAATAAAGCTGAACTCAGGAGTGGTACAATATTTCAATTGAAAGATGCCGCCGATTATAAGACTCAATATCTAAAAAATTTCACACTGTAACTAAAGCTAAGGGCCAGGCTACCAGATATTAAAATAATTTTGAAATCAAGAATAGCTTTGCATTTAATTTAATTATTTTTAATCAGTGTATCTATTTAAAAAAAAAATAAGTTTATCCAAAAATATATCACAAGCTGAAAAGAACAAAAGGTTTTCAAAAGTTAGAAATGTATGAAAATTATTAAATCTTGGAATAATAAATAAATTTGGTGGCTCTGCAAATCGTGAAGAGCAAGGTTCTAGTAACAGCTCGCAACCATACCTAAAATAGAATAATATTGGGAATAATTCGGACCCACAGTTGTATATCCAATACAAAGGGGTAAATAGAAAAGTACTTGTCATGACACAAATAACTCTGGGAGAACTTTTTATGGACAACTCTAAGCATTATTGATCCCAACACTGACTAATAACTTGAAATAGCTCACATTAACTTTATATTATTAAGGGAACACTATATAGGTCCCATATTTTGTAAGGATATAACTACAGGGTCAGTTAAACGTCACTTAAATTTTAGAACAAATATAATAAAAATAAGGATGAATGCGTATTCAAGTTTCGAAACAGTTTTAAAATTTGCTTTTACATTGAACACAAAACTTAGATTTTTTGCAATCAGGACTATAAGCTTCGATCTTGACTGAAAATGTTGACATTTGGTAACAACTTGTAAAAAAAAAATAGTCAAATATCCAGCGAAGATATTAAAATTCATATTAATATTTATAGATAATGTATTGCATCATAAAGTTGTTTTTCTTATATACCTATATTATTAAATTTAAATTTTATGCAGGCAGGTATTCATGAACAATGAATTTAACCGAAAAAAACGAGTTGTTGGTAGATTTTAAATGAGCCTTTAAGTTGTAGGTACTCAGTTTCGAAGTTAAACCCCCGTTTTTGTAAGCCCTTTTAAATTTCTAGAATATAAGCCTATCTTTAAAAAAAATAGGACAGATGATATTATTTAAGTTTTAACTGACCCTTAACATTTAAAAACTATGTCAAAAAATTCATCACTCACTCTTCTTCCGAAATAAAACCGACAAATCAAATCAGAGTTTCTATTTTCCATTACAAAAAAAAAAACACTTAAAACTTAAATAAATAAATCATAACACCACCCACCCTATCAATTCAAAAATATATTTATGATGAATCCCTGGCACCTATAAAGTTTTAAAAATTAATAAATTCTCCCAAATCGATAATTTCACAACTCACTGTCGTATACAGTCTTCTTTATAAAGCACACCCCAAGGAAAATCGATATTCCCCAACCCTTATGTAACACAAGTTCGACCCACCACTTCGACTGTAGGTAGGTAGCAGAAAAAAAAAACGAACACAAAAGTCCAACAAAAAAAAGTCACACCTTTTTTAATTTATAGGCACAATGTTCTATTTAATTGAAAATAAAAAATTCAAAATTACACATTTTGTACTTACCAATTAAAAAAAAAATAAAATTATTCCAAGTTTTTGGTATCCAATTTTTTCTTGTTGGTTTTGAAAAATTTCATAGTTTTTCATCTTCGACATCGCAGAAGAAACAGAAAAATACGTAATGAAGAATTAGAAAACCCGAAAAAAGAATCGTGACCTCACCCAAATAAAATTATTATCTAGGGAATAAAAAGATGTTAGCTTTTTTTCCTTTTTTTTTTTTAAATGAAAATTCACATTAAAATATGTTTAAAAAAGAAAAAAACGTAAAATTTATAAACTTCAAATTATCGATTGACAAAGTTTCATCATTTCGGTGAAGGGAAAATGCACTTTTTATGTAATTTAAGGTGAGGTCGCACTCAAAGGATAAAATTATCGATTTTGTATTTCAAAATTTACGACATAAATATAAATACAAATAAAACGAACTCCTTTTATTCTCAGCAATTTAATATCCAGAATTCTTTTTGTTGAAGCAAAACTCCCCCTGATCACTTGATTTTACAGAAAAAAAAAAGATATTAGAAAAATCGATTATTTTTTCTCTGCTTACGAAATAAGAAAAAAAAAACATCCAGAAAAGAAAATTCCTCTACTGCTTTTTCGCACACCGAAAAAGGATTTTTTTTTTAATAAAACGAGCTTTGATGTAAAATTAAAGCACTTTACTTATTTTTGATATTTAACTTAAAAAAAAAAACGCACTTTTCTTCATTTTTCTTTCTTTTTTCCACACAAAACACATTGCAAATGAGGAAAAAGCCCGATTTTTCCATGCACATACATCTTCGAATACACCACACACTTTCAACACGAGAAAACACCCTTTTTTCTAACTTTAACCATCTTTCTGCGTTTTACCTTTTAGTAGTGCAGGGCTTTAACTTTTGCCTTTAAAATGAAAGCAATTATTATTTTTAAACCAACAAATAATAGTTTAGGAGAGGATAAACTAAATATTAAAGATATCTTTTTAGCTTTACAAAAATTTTAGAAAAAAAAGAAAACGATTGTTAAGAATCACAGATTACTTTCGGGGACATTATAAATAATTCCTCATATCGAAAGGAAGGACACACAGTACGAGACGATAATTAAGAAGAAAAAAAATAGAAGAAGAAGCACAAAAAAAAAGACTATCGAGAACGGTTTTGGTCAATTTTCATGTGATTTAATTGAAATAATTAACGAATTTTTGCAGTGGATTATCGACGACATTCTATTGCATATATTAAGTTACCTTTTCGCAATAAATTTAAACATTTAAACGCAAAAAATTGAATTTTTTTCACCCGGATTACAAAACGCACGGCCGAAGAGAATCTATATCTTGCTAAAAATTTATTTTAACGAAAATTCACCATAGATGGAGTACGTGTATATGGTATTGGTTGCCCTGGTGCTGACGTCTTTGGTGGTTTCGACTACGACGACGACACGACACAACACACACTGAGACGATAATACTCTCTACACGCGGCTTCAATACACACATCGAAGCAAAACTACACACACCCACAGTATAGTTCATACATGTACGAGCATCGAACAACAAATTTAGAATGATGTGAGTGAACTGGTGTAAAATTCACCAGAACAAATTCACCACGACATGTTGTCAGATTTCACATCATCTACATCTCTGATATCTGGTTTGTTTTGCGTGGAATAAGTTCCATTTATTTAATCAATTTATTACTGTTTTGTCTGCTAATAGTATCAATATCTTTGCATAGGGTGTTTTAGATTTACTGTGGTTTGTCACAAATGTCACATGAGACTATGTGAATGCGAATATAAAAATAAATGGAATTCAAATAAATTTGGCAACATGGAAGCTATTGACAATTTTATGTTGGTGTAGCTCCTCTCATCATGGAGGGGAAATTGGTTGGACAAGTTGAGTTGAGAACCAAAATAACCCGTATATCCCGTTTAGTGTGGTAAAAAAGCAAATTTATTCTTTCTTCCATCTCCACACCACATCACAAACTGCATACACACATAAACATAGCCTAGAATTTATAAATCCAGAAGAAAGAAATGTGGTGAAAGAACAAAGAACTGGACTGGCAAAGGCAATTTTAGCAGCTAGTAGCAAGAAAATATAAACATGCACGAAAGAATTAAATTGACAGGAGGAGATGGGCAATGAATGAGTGAAAAGAAAAGAAAATAAAAAGCTTGCAAAATATATTTTTTAATATATTTTCTTATATGTATGTATCTACATATTTAGAAGAATCTAACTTCGTAATTCAAATCATAATGTTACCCCCCGTCTACATCCATCCATCCTTTCATACACAAATTGATTTTTTATTTGTATTTATAAATGACCCAACAAAGTTCATATATTTTTATTTTTGCCAACAAAAATTTAAGGCAAAGAAAAGAATGAAGAATTAATATAAAACACCAACATGAGGCGGACAGATGGAATCGGTTAAAATAAAGTATTGAAACAGAAACAGAAATAACACACACAAGAAAAAAAGAACAACAAAAAGAAGAATAATTTGAATCAAGTTTGAAGAAGTGAGACAGGGCTATGAAAATGTAATATAAAAAAGAGAAAGAGTACAAAAATGGCGCATAATGAAACTTTATTTTCTTTGGCTTTTTTTTTGTTTTTTTTTTTTTCTTTTTTGCTGTGCGGCTGTGGCTCTGGTTCTGGCTCTGGTTGTTTGAAATGTTGAAGGGGGTTGGTAAACGGGCGGCGGCGGTCTGTTTTGCCATTCTCTCTCGTTCGGTTTCTTTTTTTTATTATTATTTTTATATCTTTTGGATTTAGTGTGCGTGAAAATTATAACTTTTTTTTATTTATTTATTTCAAGTCTTATAATTTTGTTTTCTTCTTCTTTTATATAGTAACAGTTGTGTTGAGAAAAATTTGTTATAGGGATGTATGTATGTAGGTATGTATGGTATTGAAGATGAGGATGTACATAGGAGAAGATTGCGTGCACTTCACTCCACCAGAGTTTATTTCAAGTTACCAACGTTCGTACATACAGATATTTATATTAAACATCCATACATATATACATAGATATGTACATAATTCACAAAAGGGAAAAGAGAAGGTAGGTTGGTTGGTAGGTAGATAGGTATGTACGAAAGTATGTATGTATATTTTTGGTTTTTAGATTATTTGTGAAGAAGAAGAAAACCATGCTTTTAATGATTTATATGATTTACAATACATACAAATATAGTTGTACTACATTAGCTATATGTGTAGAACATGTATAATAAAAAAAAAAAGAAAACAAAAATAAGAACATTGATGTTTGCATTTTATGTTAGGAAAATGGGAAGCAATGTAGAGAAATAATTAAAGATACATAGGTAAATATGTATGGCTATGTACATACCTACGTACATATTTAAGTTACGTAGGTAGGTAGACTGAATTGTGCAAGTTTGAAAAAGGGTGATTTTTTTGAGGTTAGGATTTTCATGCATTAGTATTTGACAGATCACGCGGGATTTCAGACATGGTGTCAAAGAGAAAGATGCTCAGTATGCTTTGACATTTCATCATGAATAGACTTACTAACGAGCAACGCTTGCAAATCATTGAATTTTATTACCAAAATCAGTGTTCGGTTCGAAATGTGTTTCGCGCTTTAGGTCCGATTTATGGTCGTCTACATAATCGACCAAGTGAGCAAACAATTAATGCGATTGTGACCAAGTTTCGCACTCAGTTTACTTTATTGGACATTAAACCAACCACACGAATGCGTACAGTGCGTACAAAAGAGAATATTGCGTCTGTTTCTGAGAGTGCTGAAGACCGTGAAATGAAAGATCTTGGTGTAAAACCGCATAAAATACAGCTCGTGCAAGAACTGAAGCCGAACGATCTGCCACAACGTCTAATTTTCAGTGAATGGGCCCTAGAAAAGTTGGCAGAAAATCCGCTTTTTTATGGACAAATTTTGTTCAGCGATGAGGCTCATTTCTGGTTGAATGGCTACGTAAATAAGCAAAATTGCCGCATTTGGAGTGAAGAGCAACCAGAAGCCGTTCAAGAACTGCCCATGCATCCCGAAAAATGCACTGTTTGGTGTGGTTTGTACGCTGGTGGAATCATTGGACCGTATTTTTTCAAAGATGCTGTTGGACGCAACGTTACGGTGAATGACGATCGCTATCGTTCAATGCTAACAAACTTTTTGTTGCCAAAAATGGAAGAACTGAACTTGGTTGACATGTGGTTTCAACAAGATGGCGCTACATGCCACACAGCTCGCGATTCTATGGCCATTTTGAGGGAAAACTTCGGAGAACAATTCATCTCAAGGAATGGACCGGTAAGTTGGCCACCAAGATCATGTGATTTGACGCCTTTAGACTATTTTTTGTGGGGCTACGTCAAGTCTAAAGTCTACAAAAATAAGCCAGCAACTATTCCAGCTTTGGAAGACAACATTTCCGAAGAAATTCGGGCTATTCCGGCCGAAATGCTCGAAAAAGTTACCCAAAATTGGACTTTCCGAATGGACCACCTAAGACGCAGCCGCGGTCAACATTTAAATGAAATTATCTTCAAAAAGTAAATGTCAATGTAAAAGTAAATAAAGAATCGATGAGATTTTACAAATTTTATGCGTTTTTCTTTTTTTTTAAAGTTCTCAAGCTCTTAAAAAATCACCGTTTAGTTTTGTGTTGTATTGTTGTTGTTGTTTTTGTTGCAGGTAGGTTAGGTGGGTAGCGTAAAGTGGTAGGTATAGTGGTAGTGAGTACCTATGGTGCAGTGATCGAATTCGAATGACGTCGTCATTTAAAATTGCAAATTTTAAAGAATTGGGTTATATAGTTAAGGTACCTACTCTTATTTGATACTTTGACTTGGCCACCTTGGTAGATAGGTAGATAACTACCTAAGTAGGTAGGTACCTAACTATTTAGGTACATAGGAACTAAGGTTAGGTTATGGACAGAGGTAGATAAGTAGGCAGGATATTAACTATATACCTACCTACATTGGTCCATAGGTTGGTATGCCTAGGTAGTAACCTGGGATGTAACCACATTGATTTGGGCTTAGGTAGGAACATACTCATGTCTGCTTGGTATTCCAAAATTTCATGATTTTTCAATTTTCTAGAACCTTAAAGATTTCTTGGCTCAACTTTTCTTCACCGCAGAACGATTTTATTTGATGGATTGGTGCAAATAAAAAAAAAACTATGGGAATTGTAGAGCGAGGAAACATTTGTGTAGGTAGGTATTTCTATTCTAAATTAATTTTCAAAGATCAGTTTTCCACACAGAAAGCACGAACAAATGGTTGATTTTTACATTTCCTATCTGTTTTTTGTTTCAGTATTGCCACACTTGTTTTTTTTTGGGAAATTTAATAGATTTTTTATACTGTGTCAATGCTGACAATGTTTCTACAAAATTAGCTCAAAATTACCAACAATATTTGCGTTTATAGTCTTGAGGTATAGGTACGCCATGGTAGCCAATACGCGATTTCCACACCTCAACATCCACAAAGGAACTTGGACTTCTCCAGATCAATCTACCGTCAACCAGATTGGCCATATTGCGATCTTTCCGAGGAGCTTACATCGACTCGGACCACTAACTCGGTGTATCCAAGGTAGCACTTCAGATTTCCAGACCCAATGCAAAACAGGGAGGTGCTGGGAGAAGGTGCAATGTCGAACGGCTACAATCGCCAGAGATCGCCTAATCCTTTTCCGACCGAGTTACGAGTAACCTATCTCGAAGTTCTCTGCAGCCAACATAATGTAGCGAAAATCAGTGGCAACATTGCCAAGATACAATCAGAGAAGCCGCCTCTGATGTGCTTGGTTTCAAACAGCCACCAACAAGGAACCCTTGGATTGATGAGGAATGTCGGCAGGCAAATGCAGCCAAACAAGAGGCATGCAAAGCGGCGCTGCATAAAAGGACGAGAGCCACTCATGAGCTCTATGAGCAGAAGAGGCGAGAGGAACGCCGACTTCTCAGAAGGAAAAAGAGAGAGCTTGAGAAGCTTGCGGTCGAAGATGTTGAAAGGTTAAGCAGGAATGAAGTTCGAAAGTTTTATGAACAGGTGAAACGAAATTCACAGGATAAACTGAGGATATGGAAGGACCACTCTGCAGACTGTATAACGGCGACGACGAACTGAATTCCGCTGTCAGGCAGGATGATCCATTCAACATAGACGACGAAAGCCAACAATCCCGTCCTCCCGACTTAGACGAAATAAAGATTGCCATATCTAAGCTAAAGTCTAATAAAGCCGCTGGATGGCTTGAATGCAGAGCAAAGCAGCTGGAGATAAGTTGGTTAGCAGCATGCACCAACTTATCTGTAAGATATGGTATTGTTTGCTCGATCCTGAAAAAAGGAGACCTTCTAAACTGCACCAACTATAGAGGAATCAGTCTACTTAACATCGCCTATAAAATCTTCTCTTCCGTAATATGTGAACGTCTTAAACCCATCGTCAACAACCTGATAGGTCCTTATCAGTGTGGTTTTAGACCAGGAAAGTCCACAGTTGATCAAATATTCACATTACGGCAGATCCTGGAAAAAAACCTAAAACCCCAAATCGACACCCACAATCTTTTCGTCAATTTCAAGGTTGCATATGACAGCATATACAGGGTTTACACAAGGTGATGCGCTGTCATGTGATTTTTTTAACATCGTGCTTGAAAGAATAGTGCAGAGCTCATACGTCAACACTAGAGGCACATTCTTTCAAAAGTCTGTCCAATTACTGCCATATGCTGATGACATTGACATAATCGGAAGAACTCAGCGTGATGTCAATGGGGCTTTTGTGAGTATTGAGGCAGAGGCGGCATAAATGGGTTTAACGGTTAATGAGGGCAAAAAAAAGTACATGCTGTCGTCAAGAAAGGACATACAACACCGACGCCTTGGTCAAAATGTCACAATCGACAGACCTAACTCTAAGGTAGTCAAGGACTTCGTCTACTTAGGCTCCGCTGTAAACGCAGAAAACTACACCAGCGCTGAGATCAAACGCAGAATAACTCTTAATAACCGCAGTTTCTTCGGGCTAAGAAATCAATTGAGTGGTAAAGTCTTCTCCCGAAAGACCAAAGTGTTGCTATATAAGACCCTTATCATTCCCGTCCTGCTATACGGTGCTGAAGCATGGACTATGACAAAAGCGGGTGAAAGCAGTTTGGGTCGTTTCGAGAGAAAAGTTCTTCGTGTGATCCCCGGTCCCGTATGCATTAAAGGGAAGTGGAGGAGAAGATGGAACGACGAGCTGTACGGGCTGTACAGCGACGTAGACTCAGCCAGAACGGTAAAAGTCCAACGACTAAGATGGCTGGGTCACGTAGAGCGCATTGAAACCATTGCTCCGGCCCGGAAAGTCTTCGAATCCACACCCACGGGATAGCGCAGAAGAGAGAACACGGATCAGGTGGCGGGCACAAGTGGAAAGTGGCCTCACTTAACTTGGAGCGCGAAACTGGAGAAATCTAGATAGTGACCGAGCTAGATGGAGAAGTTTGTTGGGTGAGGCCCTAGTTCACACTGGACTGTAGCGCCACCTTAAGTAAGTAAGAAAGTATTTGCATTTGATCAAATACCTAGTTTGATTTTAAAATCCGTTAAAGAGATTTTAAGTCGAAAACCAGATTTAGTACCATTGCATGAAAATTTGTGGTTGTCCATGATGGAATCGAACACACTTAGGCCAGTTTAATGGCCTATTGTGATACCATATGAATCTTGAGGCTTCCTCCTAAGCTCAATGGAACCAGTTTGAGTCCCTTACGAAACGCTAGAGGCTGATTATACCGATATGATTTAGATCGTTTAGATCGTTAAAGAAGAATTCTCCTAGGTAATTGCGTTTTCGAGGCAGAACAGGGCATGTGCAGAGAAGATGAAGAACTGTTTCGTCCTCTTCCTCGTCCATACAGCTTCTGCAAAAGTCATTTGAGAATACGTCTAGTCTCGAGGCGTTCTTTCCTTTTAGACAGTGTCCTATTATCGAGCTTATATGCGATATGCTTAAAGAGAGCACGCAGCTTGAACGTTTTAAATCCAGTGTTGGCCAGATGTTTTTTGTAACTTGACTCGTGGTGATGTTCCACCTGGTGCCTGCCCTCCTCACAGCGTCTTGCATTACCAACAGTTTACAAGTAGCGATTGGTATGCCAGCATTTGCCAAACGTGGTAGGGTGGGTTGCACTGTACCGTTCCTGGCGAGTGACCTGGAATGTCTCTATGACCCGGCACCCAGCAAAGGTGAATATTATACTGTTGATGGCTATTAGCGATGATCGACAGTTATGGATTGTTATAGAGATTGTAGAGACTGAGCCCAGAGATTTGATATCCGCCTGACTATTTGAGAAGATACCGATAGCAGATGTTGATACCACGTTTCCCTTAACCCAGGACAAGACTTCTTTTATCGCCAAAAGTTCCGCCTGGAAAACTCTACAATGATTGGGAAGGCGGTATGAGAGACTCAATTTCAGTCGTTCAGAGTACACACCTCCACCAACCCCTTCTTTGGTTTTTGACCCATCTGTGGATTGACTCAGCCTCCAAGAATGTTCTATCCTCCCAAAAAGATCTGGGAGGTATAGAAATCTGGAAGTTTGTCGAATTGCAGTTGGGGGATGGTGTAGTCTGTGTGCTTTGGAATTGATTCTAAGTACCTTAGAATTACGGAGTCGCCAATTTTGTTGTAAGTCCACTGCAAAGAGCTTGCAGCTATTTGTTTGCTAAATATGTCAAGAGGTGTAAGGTAGAGCAAGGTGTCCAGTGCCGCAGACGGGGTCGTGCGAAGCGATCCGTTTATACATAGGCAGGCTGAACGTTGGACTTTATTTAACTTATCCCTGTTTATACCTTTCTCTAAGGCAGTTCACCTTACTGCCACACCATACGTTAAAATCGGTCTGATTACCGATGTGTATAGCCAATGCGTGATTCTGGGCTGTAAACCCCATTTATTACCAATAGCTTTTCTGCAAGAAAAGAGAGCTTCAGTAGCTTTTTTGACTCTATCCTGTACGTTGCGTTTCCAATTTAGTTTTTTGTCTAAGACAAGACCTAGGTATTTAGCATAGTCTGAGAATTTTAATTGGATTCCTTTAATGTAAGGAGGGTTGACAAATGGAATTTTGTATCTCCTCGAAAATAAGACCAGATCAGTTTTGTGTGGGTTAACACCCAGTCCACACCGATCAGCAAATTAGTCTGTCCAAGGCATTTTGTAAGAGTTCTTTTAGGATATTAAGATGCTTTCCTGAAACTGCTATAGCAACGTCGTCCGCATAGGCTATCACTCTGAAACCCTCCGCATCCAGACTAGTTAGGATTTAATTCACCACTAGGTTCCAGAGGAGAGGGGATAGAACACCGGTGTCCCTCTACTAACGAATCGTCTACCAGAAGAGTTGCCCAGTTTTGAGTTTCTGCTAGTCAAGACTGAATGAATTAACTCCCGAAGCGAACTTCCTGTATAGTGAACTCTTTATGATGGAGGGAATATTCGATGGTGCGTACTAAAGTGTGTAACGCTGTTTCCACCGATTTACCTTTACAGTAGGCATGTTGAGACGAAGACAGAACCTTGTATCGATACTTGCCCTTAAATGGATATCAATCAATCTTTCCAGGGTCTGAAGAAGGAATGATGATAGACTTATAGGTCGTAGATCTTTAGGATTGACTTGGGAGCATTTACCTGCTTAAGGTATAAAAACAACTTTAACTTCTCTCCATGCCAAGGGAACATGGACCAGGTAAAGACAGCTGGTAAAAATTGCCTCAAGGATTGGTGCAATTATGTCAGAAGCCTTTTGTAATTCGGCTGGTATTATTCCATCTGGTCCTGCAGATTTAAATAGTTTGACGCTGTTGAGAGCCCTTTGAAGCTGTTGAGAGCCCATTGAAGCTTATCCCTTGTGATCAGATCTTGTGGATATGTTGTTGTTTTGAACTTCAACGTATATAATTGTTGCAAATTTCGGTAAGAGAACTACCAGGAAAGTGAGTGTCCAATAGTAAGTTCAGCTATTCATTACTTGAATTGGACCAGAAGCCGTCTGCATTTTGCAGCTTGGCATAGCTGGATTGGTTGAAAGAATTTTCCGTAACCTAGAGGCTTCAGAAGTTTCTTCTACCGTGCCACAGAAGGATCGCCAAGAAGATCGCTCTTCTTGTAGATTCTTAGGGATTCTTTGTAGGAGTCCCAATGAGAGGCTAGTCTTGCGGCTTTGGCCCGGTTAAAAAGTTTTCTGCATTCTTTCCTCTTATGTGTATAAGTAGACAAGCAATTTCTAGCGATCTGTTCATAGCTGAGGTAAGGTCATTGACTTTGTTGTCAAGTTCATTAGCGTTAGAGGAAGGACTAGATAGTCCAGGTTCTAGTAAACTCTGTAATGAGTTCTGTATGAAGCCCAGTCAGTTTTCAGTTCATTTATATTGAACTGGATATATCTATCAGGTTAGTACCAAGAATATAATCAAAAAGAGACTCACCTCTATCGTTGATATTCCTGCTGCCCCATACAGTATGATGAGCGTTAGCATCGCTCCCAATAATTAGGCGGATCCTTTGCCTTTCTGCAAACTTCCTTTGATTGTTTCCAGCCTAGCTACGGTGGTATCTTTGTCACTGAAATGATGGAGTAAAAATACATTAATGCTACGTTTCACTAGAATGCAAGATCTAGGTTCACCTTTATCTGTCACACAAAGTGTGTATTACCCAGGAGTCCTGAGTTCTCAAACAACGGATCCCACAATCCATGGCTCTTGGATCAGGACAATGTCTTCCCCGTTTTTTACCAGACGGAGAAGAAGTGAAGCCGAGGCCTTTATGGAGTGTTGGAGATTAATTCGTACTAACTGCAGCATTTTGACTACAATTAGGCAGATCAACCTCCACCACGGTTTTGTTCTGATCCTCTGAGTCTGAGGATGAACCCACGAGTTCGTTCTCGTTCGTTAACCCTAAAAATCAAGTAAACTTTTGAAAAAAATCCAAATAACCGCTTTTTTATAAATCAACAAAACTGAAAAAAATATTTTTCACCTCAAAAATTTTACGAACAAAAACTGATTTTATCTCAAAAAATGTTTTGCAACGGAAAACGGAAAACAACGTTTTTAACATCTGGTTAAATTTTGAGAAAAATCAAATTGGCACTTTTTTTTATAAAACATTTCTCAAAGATGGTAAAAATTGGTTTTCTACTTAAATATCTTTTCAAAAATTTCAGATATTGGCTTTAACCTACTTTTATCTTTAAAAAAAAATTGTTGTTACCATTCAGTAAAATTTCGTGAAAAATCTAAAAATAAAAACCTAAAAAAAACAATACTAAAATTTGGTAAAAATTTACTTTCGTCTCTCTTAGCTTTTTAAAAATTGAAAATATTGTCTTCAAACTCTTTTTATTTCACAGAAAATATTGTTTTCGATATTCAGTAGTTTTTTTTTTTTATAAAAATCCAACAGTCCGTTATTTCATAGAAAAGAAATAGAAAAGAAATAGAACCCAAATTTGGTAAAAATTGATGGTGTTCTTGATATCTCTCAAATTAATTTCATTCATAAAATTTTTTGAAAATTTAAGAAATGATACTAAAATTGGTAAAAAAAATTCTTTTCGACTAAAAATCTTTTTAACAAAACTACATTTTCAAACTAAAATATTTCTTTATATGAAAAATATTGTTGGTAATTTGAAATTTTTTAAGAATAATTCAACTGACAACTTGTTTAACCCAACACGAAAACCTACAAACTTTAAAGCTAGAAAAGTTGACAGACGGGATGGGAAGTTATCAGTGTAGGTTCTTTTTTTGATTTGATTTTGGGCTATTTCTAGTTCAAGACCTGATAACTCTGGTTTCAGGTAAGCGGACAGTTTTGAAAAAGGTTCAATGGTTATACAAAAGTTTGTCTTTCTTCATTCGAACTTTTAAGTTAACATCTCGTTTGCGTGTACCTATAAGACCCCAAGTTATGACTTCATATGTACATATGTATTTTTAAGCCGGCGGCGGCGAAAAGCTTTAGGTTTGAAGGCACAAAATCAAAATGTGAGCATACAAATGTTTGAAGATGATACAAAACATGCCTTACTATGTAAATACCTGCAGCCTTTTATTAAATGAAGGAAATATCTATAGTTCTGGACATCGAATTTTAACAAATACCCAACTGTTCATATTTACGTACCTATTTTGATGAACATTTTAAACTAGCTATTTCTGTATTGGTTTCTCTTTTCTTTAAATACATAATTTAACCTTCCTTCCTATTCCTAATTTTCGAAAACGTTGCCTACAACAAAAATGAAAGTGAGCAGATGGCAAACCTTTTTGAGTTTCATCTACTAAAATTGAGAGTTCAAATTTGTGAAAACAACTGCCTAGTTTTTAATTCAAATCTTAAGCTAAGCATTTAGGTAACTTCTAACCTACCCAAATCTGAAGACCTTATACCTTAGTGTCGACGACGACGACAACCACAATGGAATCGGGTTTCTCAATAGCAAAATACCCTTTTAGGCTAAAGTAAGAGTCAAAACTACTTGAATAATTGCTTCCTGTTACCTAATTAGTTAACGCTAAAGACTCTTGACATTTCCACTCACATAAGGTAAACATATAAGTAGGAACCTTACCAACTTCACAATAAGTCCATTAAAACAATAGAAATGCCATTGAACCCTTTTTTATTTAAATAAAATAGCTATTGCATCTTTAATAATTTTGTTGTGTATACTTTACTTACCTACCCAACCTACAATTGTACATAAGTAAAATGTTATAACATAATTTCTTCCAATCTATTATCTTGGTCTTGACCTTGTCATTCGTCAAAATAGGTATTCGTATGCCATCGCCATGTCCAAACAAAGAAATGATTAATAAAGAAAAAAATTCAAATTATAAATGAAGGGAATATCCAAATCCAACAAAGTCTGTAAATACTATGTTTTTTTTGTATACCTATAGCCTACGTATATACTTTGGTAAATATGCAGAATCAAATATATATAACTTCACCCTGTCCGTTCATTTGATACATCAAACAAACTTTTTAATTCTGTTTCTGTTTGGTTTTCTTGTTTATGATTAATAATGGTTTGGCACTATCTCATACAGTGGTGCAGATTACTGTTTCCGAAAATCCTAAAGTCCTAAAAATTCTATTAAGGCTTTAAGAAATTCTCTGAAAGATTGTCAACTTTGAAAACGTCAGATATTATGAATGGAATGGAAATATTTTTATGAGGAGGAGTGAGGGTGACAATTCTGTAAGAATTAATTATATTTCTGATTTTGATAAAATATGAGTATTGTTAATCCTATTCCTTATTCAGTTCAAAGTATTTGTGAAGTGCCAGTTTTTAGTAGTTTTATAGATGATTGATTTTGTATACAACAAAACAATTTTTCTAATTTCCTATCTCACATTAAGTCATTTAAAAAATTGCCAGCTATAATAGTTCTTACAGAGATTTGGGTTTATGAGCGTGAAATAAGCCTTTATAATATACCGGGTTATGCGATTTTTAGTTGTTGCAATGAATCTTATTCGTCAGGTGGTATCGTAGTTTACATTGATGAAAATTTTGTTCACCAATTCTCCAAAATCAACATTTGCAGCGCGGATGTTGTAAAGTTGTCGTTTTGCTATCAAAACGAAAACTATACAATGTTATGTTTCTACAGATTGCACGCGTTTAGTTAAAGTTTGTTTATAGAGGAACTCAGTCAAATTCTTTGCATAAATAAGACTTGTAATTTAATTTTGATTGGGGATATTAACATTGATATCTTAAACGTATCCGACAAAGACAGTGATAATTATTTGTTTCTTATGGCTTCTAATGGTCTAAAGGGAATTATTAATGAACCAACTCGAGTAACTAAATCTTCAAGTACTTACATTGACCACATTTTTACTCGTTTTAAAGTCAGCAATAAATCCAAATTTTTTGGAAGTGTTCTGGACCTAAATATTACTGATCATAAATCGATCATTTTATTTAATGAGTTACAAAATAATCGGAATTCTACTTCAGTAACACAAAGAAAAGAGTATTATACCACCGATTACATATTACTGCGGAATATTTTGAAGCATGAATTTTGGGATCAGGTTTATTCGGAAACGGACCCATCAACTTCGTTTGCTATTTTTATCACAATCTTGCAAAAACATATAGAGTCATGTACTTCTGTGTCGATACAAAATTCTAATAAAAACAAATTTTTAAAGCCTTGGATGAATAAGAGTCTCCTTAAGCAGATTAAAAAAAGAACACAATTAGTATTAAGCTAAAAAAACATCCAAATAATGTAAAGCTAAAAAAGTATTACCTCACACTTTGTAAAGCCGTTAGTACAAATGTTGAATTGACTCGCGAAAAGTATTATTGTAACTTATTTGAAAAATCAAAAGGCAATATAAAAGATGAATGGAAGGCTGTTGACAGCATTTTAGGTAAAACAAAAAAGCCAAACGTAATATAAACTATTGTAGTTAATAATGTTCCTCTAACTGATGTTAACTGTATATCAAATAAATTTAATGAATATTTTACTGAAATATCTGAATTATTGAAGCCATCTAGTAATACCGGTAATGATTGTGATTGCTATAATCAACTTTGTCCAGATGCTGAATTCATACAATCAAATAGCTTTGCGTTTAATTCTATAACCTCTTTTGAAACCTACAAAATAATTCTAACTTTAAAAAATAAAAATTCTTGCACTTCAGATGGAATATCTAGTAACGTACTTAAAAAAATTGCATTCTATGTTTCAGATGTTTTGAGTTACATATTTAACTTAAGTGTTGAACAGGACTGTTTTCCTGAATAATTTAAATGCGCTGAGGTTATTCCCCTCTTTAAAAAGGGAGATAAGAAAAATATGGTTAACTACAGACCTATTTCTATTCTTCCTACTTTTTCAAAAATTTTTGAAAAACTTATGATTAATAGAATTACTGCTTTACTGAATAAAAATAAGTTTTTTAGTGTAAATCAATTTGGATTTCGTTCAGGAAAATCAACCGAAGATGCAATTCTTAGGCTATGCAGTCAGCTTTATGGCAGTTTGAATAACAATAAATCCTACAATGGCTCTCTTTATTGATATGACAAAAGCTTTTGATATGGTTGACCACGATTTACTTTTAGGTAAGTTGTATAATGCAGGATTTAGGGGAGTAATTTTTCAGTGGTTAAAATCATACTTAAAGGGAAGAGTTCAAAAAGTTATTATCAACGGTACACAAAGTGAAGCTCGTTTTTTAAAAAATGGAGTACCACAGGGATCTGTACTCGGCCCTTTATTCTTCCTAATATATATTAACTCTATTTTTAAGCTTCGATTAAATGGCCTTTCGACGGCATTTGCTGATGATATATCATTTACCTACCAGTCTAATTCGGATTTTAATTGTGTTTTACTAATTGAAGAAGATCTCGAAGTTCTAAGGACTTGGTTTTCTAACCATAAGTTAATAATTAGTGAAAAAAACTAAATTCATGACTTTTAAAACATCTGGTAATCACAATTTATTTTTTCATGCTTCGAGTTTTAGCAATTTAGCTTTCCAATTCACAATTGTGGTAAACCTAATTTCCAACATAAATATTCCTGTTCCAATTCTTGTTTCAAAATTGATTCTGTGAATAATTTTAAATATTTAGGTGTAACAATTGATTCAAACCTTAATTGGAAAGATCATAGTTACAACATCAAGAATCATTTGTTGCTCATAACGCGAAAAATGTATCTTTTAAAACCATTCTGCTCTAAAAAGGTTCTAACTTCAATATATTATGGTCTTGCGCACTCTAAATTACAATATGGGTTATCTAGCTGGGGTGGTTCCTATGCAAATACTTTTAGGCCGTTATTGATTGCCCAAAAACATCTTATTAGAATTATTTGCAACAAAAATCGTTATACTGAAAGTTGGCCTTTATACAAGGAATTGCGGATTCTACCTTTGAGACATCTGTATATTTTCAAAGTACTTAAAGAATTTTTCAAGCAAAGCGGTAATATTCCTAGTAGAAACTCGCAGTTATATAATCTAAGAATAAACAACATGCACCTTGTCAATGAACCCACTGCCCATAAGACTCATTTCTCTAACTTTTATACTGCCGCAGCACCAAAGTCATTTAATAAATTACCTTTGTCTATCAGAACAATTCAAAACTTAAACTATTTCTTAAAAAAACTAAAAGACTGGCTTTTTACAATTGATTTAAATTCTATTGATAACTATTATTAAATTCTGTATCATAGTTTTATAATCATAAAAAATGTACCATTTTGTTGTTATTTTAGAATGAATTTTATGATGAATTACTTATTACCTATGAATGTATGTATGTACCTACTCTTTTTATATTCAGTTATACTATCTTTAAAATATTTATTGATTTACTTAACTCATTGAACCATTGTTTTATTATTGTATTGCTGATTGTCACCCCACAACAGTTTCTAATTATTGTAAAATTAAAATTAAATCACAATGTATCATTCAATACTAACTTTCAAGTTAAAGAATGATAGCTATTATTTATTCCTGTTTTTTTTTACACTTGCTATTGTACTAGTTTTAAGTTGGAAATGAAAAAATGAATGAATAAAATGTTTCTAATTCTAATTCTAATTCTAATTCTAATTCTAATAAAATTTTACAATTCAAATAAAGTTTAGGCTTGCTCAAGCTTTTGTTTAATAGTTGAAAGTTGTAAGAAACAAGACCCTAGGTTTCTAGGGACTGTTGCGCTACCATTTTTGACTAAAGATATTGCATAAGACTGGGGCGCATGTTTTTGGATTTAAATATATCTGCATAACGTAGAAAAGTAGAGGGATCTACATACTTTTCGAAACCCGAAAGTGAGAGATAATACATTAGTGGGAGCTCTTCTTAACTTCCTATAAAATACTATAACTAAAACCTAGTAAAAGCTAAGATAAGTGGCTGAGGTATGACCCACACTGTAAACTTCCTATTCGTGCCCGTCTCTTGATTTGTCTTAAAGTTAAACAAGTTAACATCTTTCATTGTTCTCCTAATACTTGAGTCGAAAAGCATTTCGTATCAGTCTTGTGTAGGTTTTCGTTTTTTCTATGAATAGTTGTCAATTGAAATTAAAAAAAAAAAATAATTGAAATTAAATTTTTTATTTTTATGAAAAAATTGGCTGTAAGATTTTTGTAAAAATTTAATGAATATTGAAAACTAGATAAAATTAGCTTAAACCCAATATCTTTTATTTTTGCCAAGATGTCCGAGTCAAATACAATTTGTACCAATTTTGTTTTCTGTAAACAAAACTTTACTTTGATTTTTTTTCCAAATTTTTCTAAATGTAAAAAACCCTATTTTTTGTTGCGTAGCATAGTTTTGAAGGTAAAATCATTTTTTTGTTGGTAAAATATTATTGGTTACAATTATTTTTTTTTAAGTTTCTTTGATTTTGAAAAAAAAACGTTAATTGATTTGTTTTTCAAAATTATACATGTTTGGAACCATGTCGCATTTTATAATATAACATTTAATTGATTTCGCTTGTCTTATTGATCCGGGAGATATTTAAGGTTAACCAAAATTTTCACTTTAAAAAAAAATGCTATAATAAAAATACACCCACTCAATTTTGTTAAAAGTCTTTTCTGCATCTTTCGATGTTAAAACCTGTACACAAATGTATTGGAAGCTCATATCTCTACTGGTGCTTGGAAGATGGAACAAGGTATTCCAAACTTACGTACGTACGAACGAACGTACTCACGCACAAACAGATATCCCTCTAAAAATCATTAATTTAGATGCTAAGACCTGGAAATGTAAATATTTGTATATTCTACATATCGTACCGATTACAATGACTTCGTATGAGAAGTTAGTAAATCATTGCAAATAGGTTAAATCAATTACTTTTAAAAATACCGACTGTCAAACAGTCCAATTAATTTTTATATGAGTACTTAATTAAAACAATGCAAATATTTTAAGATTCGAATTTTACAGAAATCCACATTATTGGTATTTCACATCATCGAGGCGCTACTATATTGTGCAATATTATTGATAATGTATGAAAAATGCGCCTAAACTGGATCGGGTGGGTTTTTAGGTTTAAGATAGATTTGTGTTCTTTATCAAAGGAGCTTGTTTCTAGAAATAAAACTCTCACAATTTCTGTATGAAAATTAAACCAATTTTGGTAAAAACGTTCCTGTCACGCACTTTTCCAAAATAGTAATAGTAAACTTTATCTCACACTGAATATTTGCCTTTAGTTACATATATCAAGAGGAATCAATATCAGATTCAGATTCTTCATTAAAATACAACACCTTAAATCTGTCACCAAAAAGCATACCAAACGTCCTACTGTGAATTTTATCCCCGACTGCCCGCAGCCACTCCACCAAAGCGCGACGGTCGTTGAAACAGTGGGAAACGTTGCAAGTGCTATACAGCCGCAGTTAACTCTGCATACAGTTACAATTTCAAACGGCCAACACGAAAAGGCAACCCGAATAACACTCTAAGCCACACCACTTCAATCTTTAACAACAAACGCGGAGGAGTAAGTATAGCGGTAGGTAGTATTCATATAAACAAAATAATAAGAAGCCAGACCACCATTTTATTTAAACAAAAAAAAAACAATTTTCTCTTTTCCGTGTTTTGTATTTTTGCGGTCAAACCCGTACCCAGGCTCCGGGCATTGTTTTTATTAGTATCTAAGTCATAAGCGGATTTTTGAAGTAAGCATAACTTTCAACCTGATAAGGCCAAAAGGGCGTCACTTTTATACATTTTTAGTAATCTGCTTAATATGTGACTATATTTTAATAATAATCAATTCGTTCTTGCCATTGTCTGCGTAGATTTTTTTAATTTTGTAAATTGTTCTTGTGGAGAATTGGCGGATTTATCTGAATCCAGAGGGTAGTTAAATTTAAAGGGTCGATGTTTAATGTCAACCACACCTTAATGTTACGTTTTTTCAACATTTAATTTGGCATTTCGCAATTTTAGATTAATTTAATTTGAACCAATAAATGATACACAATCTAGCAACGCGTTAAAGTTATTCACTCTTATTATGAAGATGAGTGTTTAAATCAAAATGAATATCATACAATTCGTAATTTTTTCATTCAATTTAATCATCCAAATGTGTGTAAAATCCATAAAATAGTGCATGCATTCAAACGCTGCATTGACTCAAGAACTTGAGCTTCTTGACAATTTCACGCGTCGTCAATGGTCCGAATGGTGGCCAGAAATGGCAACAGTGGATTAGTCGATAAACAGATTTGCCGAATGATAATCAAAGAGTGATTGTCAAATAACCAATGCAACCACAAAGAGTGACTGTTGTGGTGCGGTTAATGGGCTGGCGGAATCATTGAGCTGTATTTTTCCAAAATAAGGCCAGTCAGGCAGTTACTGGGAATGATGTTTTCTATCGTGAGATGATTTCGAACTTTTTATGGCCCGTATTGGAAAACATGCAAACGAAACAAATTGTACGCGACAAATTCAATTGCTGTATTATCTCACGTGGTGGCGAAGTCGATTAGTCCCCAAGATCATGTGATTTGACACTGTCGGCACATTAACGGCATAGAACCTTAATTATGCCTCAGCGTCATCAAAAATTCGAACCATCGGATGGAGGTGTGCCCCCGAGGTCGCGGGGGTCATTCGGCTGATGTTTTGTCCCACACGAAATTAAATTGTACCAATGTTATCATAAAAAAAGAAATTAAAGTAACTTCCTAAATAATTTGTGTTTTATTCAAAATAAACATCGGTCCTTAAAATCTAACCACCTTTTACAATTTTAAAAACTCTGAAGAAATTTAGAGAAAATTTATATTTCACAATTAGATTACAGTTTCGATATCTGGTAAAAACGAATTAAAGGTGAATCCGTATTTACTTGTACGTCTCATGTTATTATCAAAATATTAACATTTTATTCGTTTTTAAGGGAGTATGGGTTCAACCTGATTTCCGCAATATGAACTGGATCTCGATCAAAAACAAAGAATTCCAAGAGCTTCAACTGAATTTTACCATTTATTTACATTAAGTATTGCTCCTCCATAATATTTACATTTGTTTTATTTTGGTCTCTCTTTGTTTTCGATCAAGATAGGAAATCTATAATTGGATCACATAATTATTTTTTTTGTGCCAAATGGATAATAAAATCTGATTGATTTGTTTGTCATCCCATTTTCCAAACCAGAAGAGAATAGTTTTTTTACCATAAGCACAACATAGATGAAGATAAAATGGACTTTTTCACTTTCCGTGATCCAAAAATCAGTTTTTTCTTTTTTACACCAGGAGACATTTCGTCTTGTTTGTACTTTGGTATCACTTCCAACTATTTCAATAAAAACAGTGTTTCCACACTATAAAAATAAATAGGGCGGAGCAACAGTCCGTTTGAGAACTAGGGCCTAGTGACTGGCAACTGCCAAGAATTCCTGTGTGCGTGTACTGTTATCAGGGATGGAAGGGGCCTACAGTTTTAAACCGAATCCGAACGGCCAGTTTGAGAAAGAACTTTTCATGGCAAGAATTACTCTTAAAGAATTTGTCAATTCCTCGCAAGAGGCAGTACCCGTGAAAAAAAAACTTTAGGTGGCATAGGCAGGGATCGAACCAAATACAATAACCGATACAGGAAGTTTTATTTTTACAATGGTAAAAACATTTTCGATGAACAGCTGATTTTTGATTCGATATCTTTGTGTTCACATCATCCATATTTACAAACCGACCTATTCCAATGTTTATTTTCAATGATCAGGGAACACATCAATTAGGACCTTTGTATATCGTTTTATGTATCGAAAATCTCTTCTAAGTAACCAAAAGAAGATCTTAAAAAGATTGTAAAGCATTTCAAAGATCTTATATTGTTGTAAACCGATGTTTTGTTTTTTTTTTTTTTCTCAATTTTTATTAACATTTTCATATCAAGAGCAGTTTCTATTTTTTTTTATGTTGTGATCTTAAGTAATAACAACATTTGTTTCCATTTTTTATATTGGTAGTTTGACAGACCAACAATTGTCGTTCCAAAACAACTTCTAACAAAATTCCAACAACTGGTGCAATGACACTTTAACAATAATTTAACAACGAGTTAGTTACACGAAAATAACAGATGGTGTTATCTTTAGGTCAGCATTTCGCATCACTTTTTAACTTCTCATAGGAAGTTATTGTAATTGGTCCGATTTGTCAAATTGAGCATTTTGACATTTCTCGGCGTTTCAAGGTCCTCAGAATCTGAATAAAAGATTTTTAGAGAGATGTCTATGCATGCGTGTGTACGGCCATATCTCAAGAACCAGTAGAGATATCGACTTCAAATTAGTTTTGTTATACATATAATAATCCAAAAAGATGCAGATATGATTCTCAAGAAAATTGAGTGTGTGTTTTTTTTTTACCATATCAATTTAGTGAAAATTTTAAACAACCTTTTGGCTAGCGACTTGAATTAAATTGTAAATTATATATATGCATGTATATTCTAACATGATACCAACCTGATATAATTTAACTTTTTTATAAATCAAAATAACTGAAAAAAAAATGTCACGACGAATATTTTACAAATAAAAATGATCTATCTTCACAATATTTTGTGCAAAGAAAAATGACGTTTTTGACATCTGGCGCACTTTTGAGAAAAATCAAATTGAGAGTTTTCTCACAAAAAATAATAATATTATTATTATCATTAATCGATTATTTGAAATTTTACATTGCACTTAATATTACAAGTAAATAAATAAAAGAAAAATATAGTTTTTAGACATTCTGTACAATTTTTTTTTAAATACGCGATAACGTAAGATATTGTTCTTTAAAAAATAAAATCTTTACTACTTTACATAAGAACTGAACGACTGAAATTAAGTCTCTCATTCCGCCTTCACAATCATTGTAGCGTGTTCCAGGCAGAACTTTTGGCGATAAAAGAAGCCTTGTTCTGTCTTTAAGAAAACATGATATCAGCTTCTAATATCCGTATTTTATCAGATAGTCAGGCCAGGTCAGGAGAATTCTTCTTTAAAGATCTAAACGATCCAAACGATCTAAATCATATCAACTTAATCAGCCTCCCACGTTTCTTAAGGGACTCAAACTGGTTCCATTGAGCTTAGTAGGAAGCCTCAAGATTCAAGTGGTATCACAATAGGCCATTAAACTGGCCTAAATGTGTCCGATTCCATCATGGACAGCCACCTTAGCCTAACCTAATTTACATAAGAAATACGAATTTTCAAGCAATGCTAAAACTGGTTTTCGAGATAAAATCTCGTTAACACATTTTGAAATCATACTAAAATGATTCGGTTGTCCCTTATATATGTATAATAAAACTAATACAAAGATTCCCTAGAAACAGGCAATTTCGAGTTAATTTAAATAAAATACACTCTTCCGTTAAAAATATAACATCGGGGGTACCTCAAGGGTCAGTATTAGGTATATTATTATACATTGCGTATGTTGCTGATTTTCCAGAAATATGGAGATGTTTCCAATGTTTGCCGATTAGCGTTATTTACAGTTCAAGTAAAATTGGGTTTTAAATTGAAAATGACTTGCAACATTGAAAGTAAGTCTAAATGCTGAAAAAACACAGGCAATCTTTTTACCAGGAAAAGAAAAGCCTGTGCTTTACCCCTTAATCAGCTTGATTCTGTCAAATACATTTAACAAAACATTTATGTAATTTGCCAAGTTATTATTGTTTATGGATGCGCAGTATGGGGAACTTGTGCAAAAATGCACTTACAAAAATTACAAGTTTCTCAGAACAAAACATAAAAAATTATGGCGAATTTACCTTGGCATTTTTAAATCCAACTTTTACTCTATCAAACTGGAGTTCATCTAGTTGCAAGAAAACTTGAAGCTCTCGACCAAAGATTTTTTCTAAGATGTAGTGATTCAAATAATATGTTAATACAAAATTTATTAAATCAGTAATATCAATGTTTGTAAAATCGAAAATGTAATTATTTATTTATCTATATACTTATTCTTTTATTTATTTGTTAATTTATTTATTAATTAATTTATTTATTTATTCATTTAACAATTTATTTATTTATTTAATTAATTAATATCAGTTATAATAACTATTTAACTTGATTTTGTTTGACTATTTTTTCTTAAATATTATAATTGTATTATTCAATTATAAAGTACTTCTATACCCACTTGGCAATTCCTTTAGTTTGTTAGTTTTAATCTAGTCATTTTTTATTGTTATAAAATATACGCAAATTTTTGTAAAGACTTATCTATGAAAAATAAAATATCTATTTATGTAATAGAGTTTAGGGTAGGGTAGATGCTATGTACAGGGTGTTTTATATTTAATGGAACAATAAACTTGAGCGAGGACAATCATTTTTTGTAGGTTTATGTATATGAAAAAAGACTTGCGTAAAATGTTGTCTATATCTGTCGTAAAACCATTGTATCAGGCTTTTAAAAATATTCAACCTTTTGAGAATGGAAACATTATAAATCATTTATTGAATTAATTGATTTCACCTAAATATTGTGATTTTAACCTTTGCAATCTCTAATCATTTGGCCTTAATTCCTTAATTGGCATTCTTATTTTAAATTTCAGTGTAGTGAAATAATCTTAGTACTTATTTTTTTTTTAATACTAAAATGATCTTAATGTCCTGAAATCATTAATCCGCCCATGAGTATTATGTAGATATTATTAATATCAAGTCATACTTTAAAGGCATTTCGAACTAAAATATTTGTTCTTGTATTTTTGATCCTCTATGCAAGTATATGTGTTATGTATCTGTACTTTATACCTGTTGTTTTGCATTTTGGTTTTGCGATATACATAGGTATTTATCTATATGTAGATATAATTTGAATGTCTTATAAATAATACCTAGCTTCTTTTCTTTCATAGAAGAAATGGTGATTAATAGAAGATTATGATTATGAGAGATTAGTTTATGGAAATGTGAGGGCGACACCCATAAAGAAAACAAGAAAGAGGTCAGCTGAAATCTAAAGCTTTATAGGTAGTTAGGTATGTATAAAAGATGAGAATAGCAACAAAAAAAGTAAGAAATAAAATAAAACAGGAATGGATAAACCTGCTTTACCAGATTCGTAAAACCTACCTTCATAACCGACACAGCATCGTACCGCATGCCTTGTAGTCGTAGGTTGTAGGTAAGGTATAGCGTTTTCAGGTTTAAGCCTAAAAGATTATTTAATGTTGTATATGGCACTTTGATGCTCTAGCACACGTGTTCGCCTTATAGTCCGTTAGCCTCATAGTTTTCAATGGGTGGGGCCACAAACAACTTTGATCCAAAAGGTTCACAAAAAATCCATATCTATAATATCTGTAGATAATTCTTAGGTTTACGTGCATATGCATACATAAATTGGGTTAATCAGTGGCGCATTGAAATTTGTTGAGGCCTTAAGATTCGAGTTTTAAGTGCAAGATCGTCAGATCTTCATGCTTCGCAATTAACTCATCATACAGGTTATTTATAAAATACATACGTGCAATTAGGAAAATGTGACTATGTTACAAATATGCATCTTATAGGTATTAATTTATAAAGAAATATTCGACTTTTTATTGTTATTATCTCTTCCTGAGATATACAACTTATGAAAATAACAAAACCATATCAGACTGCGAATGACTGACTCGCTAGCAGATGGACAATAACATTGAAGGCATATACTCAGAAAAAAAACTAATTTAGGTTATTGATTTTTCGAAGAATCGTTGAATGTTCAATTCTTACCAACAAATTAGGTACAAGGCAGTTTTTCGAAAGGTAACAACAAACAAAGGACATAACCTCATAATGTGGAGTTAGATCCTCTGGCCTATAGAACAAATGTTAGAAAACGAGGTTAAAAATTGATACAAACCATTGCTTCTTGTCGTGCGGTACCTTGCATTCGTGAATATTTCATTTTAAGGGGCACTTATTTGAATTTGATCAAAGACAGTAAACCCAACCTATAAACAAGTAAAAGTTCATCTTAAGCAAATAAATAAAAACATTTGTTGGCGCAACAGTCCGTTAAGAACTGGGGCCTAGTGACGTTAAACTCTCAACCATTCCTGTGTGCGAGAATTGTTGTCAGGGATGGGTTGGATCTACAGTTTTAAGCCGATTTGAGAAAGCACTTTTCAAGACAGGAGTTACCCTTGGAGGATTTGTCAATTCCTCGCTAGAGCCGGTACCCGTAAAACAAACAGTCAAGGATCGAATATTATAAACAAATATATTAATAATACTCAATAGCTGGACTCGATAGTATCCATACTCGTACCCGTTTAATTATCGTTCAATTACACTCACATTCCTTCTTTCTAAAGTCATGGAAACGCTGATTGATCATCAGCTTAAGAAATATTTCGAAAACGATAGCTTCTTAATAACCGACAGTATAGCTTTAGTGGCAATAGGTCTACTAGTCATCTTATAGCTTATCTCACCGAATAGTGTAGCAAATTTGTACATGGTTTTGGAGAAAGTAAGATTTTATGGTACTTGATATTCGAAAGGATTTTATAGTGCTTGTAAACAAGTTCTCTTATCGAAAATCAGGTTTAGGCTTTGGTTTTGGCTTACAAGTAGTATTGCGTGGGTTCTTATATTCACAAAATAATAGCTGATGTACCCCAGGGCAAGACTAGCCTCTCATTGGGACTCCTACAAAGAATCCCTTAGAATCTACAAGAAGGCACTAAGGAAATTCAAGCGATCTTCTTGGCGATCCTTTTGTGGCATGATAGAAGAAACTTCTGAAGGCTCTAGGGTACGGAAAATTCTTTCAACTTATCCAGCTATTCCAAGCTGCTTGAAAAATACAGACGGCTCCTGGACAAATTCATGTAATGAATCGCTGAACTTACTACTGGACACTCACTTTCCTGGCAGTTCTCTTACCGAAATTTGCAACAATTATATACGTTCAAGTTCAAATACAACATATCCACAAGATCTGATCACAAGGGATAAGCTACAATGGGCTCTCAACAGCTTCAAACCATTTAAAGCTGCAGGACCAGATGGAATAATACCAGCCGAGTTACAAAAGACTTCTAATATAACTGCACCAATCCTTGAGGCAATTTTTACCAGCTGTCTTTACCTGGTCCATGTTCCCTTGGCATGGAGAGAAGTTAAAGTTGTTTTTATACCTAAAGCAGGTAAATGCTCCCAAGTCAATCCTAAAGATCTACGACCTATAAGTCTATCATCATTCCTTCTTAAGACCCTGGAAAGTTTGATTGATATCCATTTAAGGACACGTTTCGATACAAGACTTCTGTCTTCGTCTCAACATGCCTACTGTCAAGGTAAATCGGTGGAAACAGCGTTACACACTTTAGTACGCACCATCGAATATCCCCTCCATCATAAAGAGTTCACTATATAGGAAGTTCGCTTCGGGAGTTAATTCATTCAGTCTTGACTAGCAGAAACTCAAAACTGGGCAACTCTTCTGGTAGACGATTCGTTAGTAGAGGAACACCGGTGTTCTATCCCCTGTCCTCTGGAACCTAGTGGTGAATTAAATCCTAACTAGGGTTTCAGAGTGATAACCTATGCAGACGACGTTGCTATAGCAGTTTTAGGAAAGCATCTTAACATCCTAAAAGAACTCTTACAAAATGCTTGGACAGACTAATACTTTGGGCTGATCGGTGTGGACTGGGTGTTAACCCACACAAAACCGATCTGGTCATATTTTCAAGGAGATACGAAATTCCATTTGTCAACCCTCCCTATATTAAAGGAATCTAATTAAAATTCTCGGACGAGTCTTGTCTTAGACAAAAAACTAAATTGGAAACGCAACGTACAGGAAAGAGTCAAAAAAGCTACTGAAGCTCTCTTTTCTTGCAGAAAAGCTATTGGTAATAAATGGGGTTTACAGCCCAGAATCACGCATTGGCTATACACATCGGTAATCAGAGCGATTTTAACGTACGGTGTGGCAGTAAGGTGGACTGCTTTAGAGAAAGGTATAAACAGAGATGAGTTAAATAAAGTCCAACGTTCAGCCTGCCTATGTATAAGCGGATCGCTTCGCACGACCCCGTCTGCGGCACTGGACACCTTGCTCTACCTTACACCTCTTGACATATTTAGCAAACAAATAGCTGCAAGCTCTGCTATTCGCCTCAAAGCTCCGTCGCAGTGGACTTACAACAACATTGGCCACTCCGTGATTCTAAGGTACTTAGAATCAATTCCAAAGCACACCGACTACACCATTCCCCATTTGCAATTCGATAGAAACGTCCAGATTTCTTTACCTCCCAGATCTTTTTGAGAGGATAGGACAGTCTTGGAGGATGGGTCAATCCATTTTTACACAGAGTGGTCAAAAACAAAAGAAGGGGTTGATGGAGGTGTGTACTCTGAACGACTGAAATTAAGTCTCTTATTCCGCCTTCCCAATCATTGCAGCGTGTTACAGGCGGAACTTTTGGCGATTAAGGAAGTCTTGTCTTGGCTCAAAGAAAACGTGATATCCGTATATCCAATTGTATCTCCTGAGCACCTCAATCGCATGATTTCATGACTATCAGTGTTTTGTCCCTATTATAATACAAAATGCTGTAGTAAAATAGTCTATTGCATTCGTCCCCTCTCCGCAGGGGTATCTCCCTACGTTCGTAACCTTGTTTCCTAAATCGCAAATATTCTATTTTAAAATGCACTTATGTCTCAATATGAATTTGATCAGAGACAATAAAAGTAACCTTAATGGCTGAAACACAAACACGCTTCAGCCTCGGCTTCGTCTGCGTTACGATGGACTTGCTTCGAGGTTGCTTTAAATGACATTTCTATAATAACCAATGGGAATCCCTCCAAAAGCAAATGTATTTTGTTTGTTGACTTTTTTTTACAGCTGTGGAGCTGTCAGACTAAGCAAATGTTCAGCAAATTTGAACTAGAGCTTCCGTTTGGGTTCAAATTACGTAACATTACGTTCTTTTCCTAACGATCGTCAAACGAAACGTGAGGTCAAAGCTTCATTGTGATAGAATGCATTGAATTCCTATGGCTGAACACGTAAACGTCAGGCGCAGTCGAAGCTGAAGCGTGTTTGTATACATACATTAAGGTTTAATGTAGTGAATTTGCTAAATTATTTTATTATTTGGCTCTTGGTCTTGAATAATTGTTCTTGACACTTACTTACTTACTTAAGGTGGCGCTACAGTCCTGTGTGAACTAGGGCCTCACCCAACAAACTTCTAGATCTAGCTCGGTCCCTAGCTAGATGTCTCCAGTTTCGCGGTCCAAGTTGGGTGAGGTCACCTTCCACTTGTGCGCGCCACCTGATCCACGGTCTTCCTCTACTGCGCTGTCCAGTGGGTGCAGATTCGAAGACTTTCCGGGCCGGAGCATTGGTTTCCATGCGTTCTACGTGACCCAGCCATCTTAGTCGTTGGACTTTTTCTCTTCTGGCTAAGTCTACGTCGCTGTACAGCCCGTACAGTTCGTCGTTCCATCTTCTCCTCCATTCCCCTTCGATGCATACGGGACCGTAGATCACACAACCAAAGAAACAGCGGTTAGCAAGAGTTATTCGCCATTGACATCGTGCTCGAACGGACGAGTTTGGCAGGGATGCCAAAACTAGACATGGCTCTATACAGCTCGTCCCTGTAGATGCTGTCATATGCAGCCTTGAAATCGATGAAAAGATGGTGGGTGTCGATTTGGTGTTCTTGAGTTTTTTCCAGGATCTGCCGTAATGTGAATATTTGATCAACTGTCGACTTTCCTGGTCTAAACCCACTCTGATAAGGACCTATCAGGTTGTTGACGATGGGCTTTAGACGTTCACATATTACGGCAGAGAAGATTTTATAGGCGATGTTAAGTAGACTGATTCCTCTACAGTTGGTGCAGTTTAGAGGGTCTCCTTTTTTCAGGATCGGGCAAACAATACTGAGGTTCCATTCATTGGGCATGCTTTCTTCCAACCATATCTTACAGATAAGTTGGTGCATGCTCCTAACCAACTTATCTCTAGCTGCTTTAAAGAGCTCGGCATTCAAGCCATCCGCTCTAGCGGCTTTATTAGACTTCAACTTAGATATGGCAATCTTTACTTCTTCTAAGTCGGGAGGACGGGATTGTTGGCTTTCGTCGTCTATATTGAATCCTGCCTGACAGCGGAATTCAGTTCGTCGTCGCCGTTATACAGTCTGCAGAAGTGGTCTTTCCATATCCTCAGCATTGACTGCGGTTCCAATTTCGTCTTTGCAGCCTTCGGTTCTAGGTTTACGTACCTATGAATTTCGTTTCACCTGTTCATAAAACTTTCGAACATCATTCCTGCTTTTATACCTCTCAACATCTTCGACCGCACGCTTCTCATGCCCTCTCTTTTTCCTTCTGAGAAGTCGGCGTTCCTCTCGACTCTTCTGCTCATAGAGCTCACGAGCAGCTCTCGTCCTTTTATGCAGCGCCGCTTTGCGTGCCTGTTGTTTGGCTGCATTTGCCTGCCGACATTCCTCATCAAACCAGGGGTTCCTTGTTGGTGGCTGTTTGAAACCCAGCACATCAGAGGCGGCTTCTCTGATTGCATCATGGCAATGTTACCACTGGTTTTCGATACATTGTGTTGGATGTTGAGGTGTGGAAAACGCGTACTGGCTACCATGACGTTTCGCCCCGCAGCAAAATCTATGAGCCTGAATCCATTGTCGGAAGTTTTGTCGTGCAGGCTGTTCTTCCCGATTATTCCACCAAAGATTTCTTCCCTTCCTAGCTTTGCATTAAAATCGCCCAGGACTATTTTAATATCGTAGCTAGGGCACTGCTCATATGTCTTGTCTAGGAGCTCGAAAAATATATATTTGGTGTTGTCGTCTTTCTCTTCTGTGGGGACGTGTGCGCATATCAGGCTAATGTTGCCGAATTTAGCCTTGATGCGTATGGTCATGAGGCGCTCATTGATGCACCTATAGCTCAAAACTTCTTGCCTAAGTCTGGCTCCAATGACTAAGCCGCATCCAAATAAGCGCTGTTGGTTTTTCATCCTCTTTTTGCCCGGCCTATCCCATCGTATTTCCTGGATGGCGGTGATATCTGCTTTATATCGGTCTAGGGCCTCCGCTAATTCTTCGGTCTGTTAAGGGACCTAACACGTGCATATCCGAAGTTCGTTGTTCTTTATTCGTTTGCGTTAGTTGTCAACAGTAAACCCGTCCGTACCCGAGGCTTGTTGGTGCTTCGCGACTATGAAGCTTTTACGTGGCCAGGAAATCACCCCGACGCTCAACCCCCAACCTGGAGGACCAGATCCTAAGTATAACTCCAAGGATGGGGAGCCGGATAAAAGCGCTCCTTACAGGCCTGGGCTCCGAATAAGTCGAAGAAGCCCTATAAGGTGTTCACTAAGTAGTTCAACCTTACTGGAACTGTAGACGCCACCGTTGATTCCATCTCGGGAATTCCCCCGCTGCCGTCTGGTTCCCACTGGGGTTGGAACCCAATCTCCAGGTACTAGGCACCCGATGTTCACCACGTTGAGGTGAGAGTAGGAGTTGATAGACAGAGGTTGGTTTTAAGAAAAACCTGTAAACGCTTGTGTCCTCTTGAATGCACATGTCTACCATTTGAACATCTTGACACAGTGAAGTTTATTTTTCTTGTAAGTATCCTCAAAAAGAGATGAACAACTATGTCGAATAACATTATCGCCCCATTTAAGATAGCAGGCCATGGGCACGTGACATTAGAACAAAGAAATGTCAAATAAAGTTGAACAAATACTTGCCTTAAAAATGTGTTTGATATTTAACATTGTGTGATTACCATTCTGTGCTTTTTAATCTAGCAATACTTTATGACGTAGTACCCGTAGCGTGATGGTTAGTGCGTTGGACTGTCATACAAGGGGTCTTGGGTTCAATCCATCAATTTTCACGGGTACGCCTCTTGCGAGGCGTTCTCAAAATTAGCCGTTCGGATTCGGCAACATTTCTCGCACACAGGAATGGTTGAGAGTTGTAAGTCACTAGGGCCTGGTTCTTCATGGACTATTGAGCCACCTAATTTTTGTTTTAATACTTTATGAGTATGACAGCTGTCACTTAATTTTATTCTCAGTTTGCAAATTGTGCGAATTTATTACCAAAATAATGGTTTAGTTCGCTCAAATCATCATTCAATAGAAGGAAATTTTAGGTCAGCGTGAGTGCATTCGTGAGCGTTGGACTAATTTTTGAGGGGTTATTTAGAGTCAATTGTCTACGCAGATAAACCCGAGAAGATTGGCATCTTTGAGGAAATATTCGGAGAGTTATTCTTGTTCTACGACCTTGAAGTATTCCCGTACGTCAATAAATGACCGGAATTTTTACTTCTCGGCGGCTAGTAAATCATTTCTAGAACATATTATCATGGGTTTTATTTATTTCAAACGTCTTAAAAAAACGCCCTTTACTTACACATGAAAATGTAACTCATAAACATTTTCCAAGATGATAATAACCTTTAGCTCAACTGCAAACCTTGCTTTGCTGCAAATGTCTTTAGTCTAGTAAAATTTAAAATTTATGACAAAAGCTAATGATATCTTTAAACAAAATTGTAGACACAAGATTCATCATCTCATCACTGTAAAAAGAAGGTAGGTACCTTATAGGTATTTGATAAATGTATATATACACACATATGCATGCAGGTATGCACATAGATACAAATGTGCCAACCTAAAGGTACGTATACTTTCTTTATTTAATTATTTACAAAGTTTGCGCAAGTCCAAATTAAAAACGAAATTAGAACGCAAAATACAAAAATCTTAAAGAAAAACAAACCAAAAAGTAACATTTTTTTGCAATCATACATATTTACACATCGAAACATAGATCAAACCATAAACTATTCTGATGTCTTGAAGCTATTGGAGTGTTTCCTCGAAGAGAATATACATATATGTAGCTAAACTTTATAGGTCTCTTTAATTTGTCTTAACTCATATCTCCACTTCACACACAAACTATCCTTTTTTATTTCACAGGATGTACATATTTATGTGTGTACAATGTATATAATGTACGTATGATGAATATACATGGTATCCATCGTCTGTCTGTCATAAGTCACAAAAATTGTTATTGTGAGGAGCAAAGCCATATAAGAAAAACAGCAAAGAAAACCAATTTAAAAAAAAGGAACAAATCAAGCCGAATCAGAAGAATTTCTTTCTCAACCTATGTCCTCTACCTATGCCAACTTTTCTTGAGAACCTACAATAAAAATACCCTGCCAAAGTTGTTATAAAATTATATTGTATTGCTTCTTCCTATACCACCCCTAATCACCCTCTTTTCATCGATCGGCAATGGCAACCCAGTCGTATAGTCGCACCATCATCACCATACCTCATACCATGCCATGCCATATCGACTTCGACTTCGACATCCCCTCACCAGAACCAGAATCAGCATCAGCCTCAGTCCCAGCCCTACACCGACACCACCTTCATCCTTCTTCATTCTCGTACAAACGTTCCCATTCACATTGACTTTACGGATAAAGAATTCTCTCTTCCCAAATCCCAATCCCATTACATTTATTTTTTCACATTTTTTAGTTTCTTTTTTCGAAAAGGTAGGTATTTTATATTTGAACGTACTTATGTATGTATTCTTTTGCTTCTTCAACCTTTTCGTTTTCCTCCCACTGATTTTCTGTGGCACAGTGCATAGAAGTATGACGGCATGGCTGGCTCTGGCTGTTCCTTCGAAAACACCTATAAATAATTTTAGATTATATTTTAGCAGGGTCGGACCAGAAATATACTGGGCCTGTCACAATAAGGGATTAATAATTTCATGATTTTGAGTCCTGGTATCTAAAAGGCTAAAATTGAAAAAAACGGGACCTAAGACTGGATTTATCCAGAGCCACACCTTCTGCTTCATCCAGGAATGCATACAAAAACTTCAATCAGAAATTTTCTTCAGAAACGATCCATTTTATTAAAGAATTGTTTGTCGATGTTACTAGCTACATTTTTATAGCACGTGTTAAAGTTATTAACTTATAGCCTTCCTCAAGTCTGAACAATCCTTGCAACAGACGAGAAAATTAAGACAATATTGCAGAAAATCTGTCGATTTTGATGAGATTTACCTCTTTTCAAATCGACTTTTTGAAATACTTAGCAAAGCACTGTGATGGTCTTCGTTTTGCAACAACTTTGAAAGCTTAAAACCTTTAATTCAACAAGTTAATAAATTTTAAAGCTAGTTGTCAATAAAACTTCATTTGTTAGCACTTTAACGAAAGATAATCTTTTTGTTAGGCAATTCGTCAATAATTAAATTCTGCCAGAGAGTGCTATGATTCCGACTATACTTGAGAGCGTAAATTATTATATGGGCTCAATATTTGTTAGCACCCGTGGCGTGCAGTAGCCAGTGTCCTAAAAGATCTCAAAACTTACAAATCGTCTGACCCGGATGGTATTCCCGTTATTGTTCTGGAAGAGGTGATCTTCAACGTTGGCAAAACCATTACGTAAGCTTTTTCATCTACTCTACTTTTCAGGTCTCGTTGCGAGCAAATGGAAAAAAGCAGCCCATGTCCAAAATTTCCCTCACCTTCTTATTTTCGAACGATTGCACTTACGTCTTTCCCTTTTTTTAAAGATCAGGTAAATGGTGATTTATTCTCAGTGGAACTCACTGATTCCTAATAACCAGCAGTACGGCTGTTATTTTCATAATTCGATTTATCAAGAATTCTCTATGGCTCAATTTAAGAAGGGTGAAAAGAAATGCAGAGCTAATTTAATCGTGGTGAGAATGAATAGTGAATTCTCTTGATCTGTCGATCCGTCGGGGAACATTTTCGGAAATGTAGAGTGTACATTTTGGAGATAAGTTAATAAGTTGGGTGGCGCAACAGTCCGTAGGGAACCAGGGCCTAGTGACTTACAAATTTCAACCATTCCTGTGTGCGAGTATTGTTGTCAGGAATGGAAGGGACCTACAATTTTAGGCCGAATCCGAACGGCTAATTTGAGAAAGCACTTTTTCATGACAAGAATTACTCTTGAAGGATTTGTCAATTCCTCGCAAGAGGGAGTACCCGCGAAAATTAACTTTCTTTTAAAATTAAGTTGACACAGGCAGGGATTGAACCCAAGACCCCTAGCATGACAGTCCAACGCACTTTTTTTTAATTCATTCTTAAACCTATCTTGAAGCTAGACAAAAATTTATAAAACTAGCCTAATTATCCATAACTTACAACTAACTTAATGGTCCCATACGGACACTGTAAGTTAAACTATGACATTAACTACTAATGCCTTTCGGCCCTAAGATCTTTTTAACTTCAATTTAAATTTTATTTATTTTGTATTTATTAGAAAATTATGAGAACAAACTAATATCAAGGTCCTTTTTTATTTTTACTTAAAAACTACTTAAAATAAGGTCTTTAATATAAAACTTAAAGCTAACTTAAACTACCTATTCTACCTATAAACTACTTAAAATTAGAACAACCACAGCAGCAAATCTAATGTTTTTTGCTTTTATATTTTATTGTCTTTTTTATTTTTTTTTTATTTTTTTTAAGTTTTTTTTTATATTTTTTTTTATATTTCATGTTCTTTTTTTGTTTTTTTAAATTTTACCCAAGACCCCAAGACTACCCACTATCAAGTGCCGATTGAAGCCTGCTTCACCCTATCAGTTCGGTCCCGTTCGGACACAGCCCTACTGAATCGAAGGAGCTCTGCTCCGCCTTGTGCCATGACGCGACGTCCCGATTGTACAGGAATCGCCTATCCACGGTTCTTCGTCTGACGTGGTAGATTAACGGAACTGTCAATCTATCCTGTATCAGACCGCATTTGTCTAAAAAGAGGAATGCCTCTGGTGGAATGAACCTGCTCAAGCGTGCACTCTCAAAATACTCGTCGTTCGGATAGAACGCCACGAAAATTAAATTGTTGGTCGAAGACATAGCTCTTGCAATGTGACCTCGAACGAGTTTTATCACGAAATTGTCAATTCTGTTGATTCGAGCCCCGTTGTATAGGACCTCGTTGGAATAGTAATGCACATAAGAAGATTCGGCTGTTCGAACACCCGAAACTTCTCCATCTGGGAAGGGGCAACGTTGAACCACACAGGACAACCATAAACGATCATTGGCCGTATGAGGGCCATGTAGCAAATTATATTCACTCTAGGGTCAAGCCGACTGCTAAAAAACAGCCGTTTCGTCAGAGCGAAGGCTCCTCATTTATATGTCTGTCGAAATATAAATATTGATCTAACCAGATACCGAGGTACTTCACTACACTTCTGCTCGCTAATGGCTGCCCGTGAAGATCAACGATGACCATCTTGCGCCAGTTCTTACACGTATCCCTCGTGGCCCTAGCCAACGGAGTCCGGAACAGAATTGTCTCCGACTTCTGGACATTTATTTTCAGTTTCCAGTCGTCGCAATATCGCTGAATCTTGTCGAAATCACGCTGCAAGAGAATTTTAATAACCTCAACCTTTCGGGCCGTTCTGTACGCAATTAGATCGTCGGCGTACGCAAATGCCTTGTTAAGACTACCTATCAGATCGCTGGTGTAAATGCTGAAGAGAATCGGCGAATTCACCGCTCCCTGTTGAAGACCATTTTTAATTGAGAATGTTGTGGTAGAAGTTACATTGCCACTTTTGACAACAAACTTTCTATCATAAAGTATATACAACAATGTCTTGCTTATGCCAAGCCTGCTCAGTTTTAGGTAAAGACCCTCTAACCATACAAAACCCCTTTTCCAAATCAACCAGAACAGCACCTTTGCATTGTTGTTTTGATTTATTCCATTGGATATCAGAAACGAGTTTAGACGCAGCATGAATTGTGTCATGACCCGCCTTGAACCCGAACTGTTTATCCGGAATTATTTTGTTGTCCGCAGCCCACTTAGTCAGAGCCCTATTAATGATCTTTTCGAAAACTTTGCTGATGCTCGGAAGAAGACTTATCGACCGAAGATTTGACGGGCTGAAGATGTCCTTTCCCTTTTTCGGGAGAGGATGAACCACAGCGGTCTTCCAATGCACTGGATAGTATGCATTATTCAGTGCATTGTTGAAGAGTGTGATGTAAATGTCAATTGCTTCCGTCGGTAAATGTCTCAGTATAACGTTGGATATACCATCGACACCAGCTGACTTTTTATTTTTTATTGAATTGAAGATGAGTTGAGGCTCAACCTTCGTCACTAACAAGGGACTTGCTCCCCTTTGCTCGGCGATTATGGCATTTGCCAAGGAATCGTCATTGAACCGCATGAAACCGCGGTTCTCAGATCGCCAATGTGTGATATTACGGAGGTTTTCCAGGTCGTGGTTGGGGCGAATGCTAACATTCACCTTGTACACTTGCTGGAAAGCAGTCCCACCGCCTCCACTTTTTCCTTCGGATCTTCAATTATGTAAAAGTCATCGTCAAAGATGGCTTCCTCTGGATCTATTTGCGCTGTCCTGAGACAGTCCAACGCACTAACCATCATGCCACGGGTACCACGGAGTTTAGTTAGTTAATAGTTAATGTAAATTTGACGTATATAAAGGTAGTATGACCTTTTAAAATTCTTCAAGCCATCTTCCAGATACAATCTGGAACATGTTTGCAGATTAATTTAAGACTATTTCTCCTAACACACAAGAATACAGCCATTATGAATTAGGTAACGAAACAGTCCTTTGTAACTCCCAACCATTCCATTGTGCAAGTTATATCAAGGATGGAGGGATTCTACAGTTTTTATGCCGAATAAGATTTGTCAATTTGTCGTAATGGACAGTTACTTGTGAAAAAACTTTATATGGCACAGACAGAGATTAAACCCAAGAACTGTAGCTAAGAGTCCTACGCTCTAATTATCACGCCACGGATACTACATAAGGCATCTTACATCATTCAATTTTTCGATTTCTGAGGCCTCTAAACGTGACAATAATTTAAAGCTAAATAATTGTTTTAGTAGAGTTTTTAATGGAATATCATAAAATGTATGTCTTATGTTTTCTATACATTGTTTCTTCTTTGCAATGAGTTTTTAAATGTTCTTAGTTCTCAGATCTTTATTTATACCTTACGCTAGTACATAAAAAGGTTATACAAATTTAATTACGAATTATCTTCCTATAGCAAAATTGTCAGCTATTCCTTAATTGTTTATATCCATTGCCTGTGACATAATTTCTTTTAATTGTTCTTCTGTTATATGTAAAAATCAATATGAATTTCTGAAAACAAAATCTACAATAACTAATTTATTACAATTCCTTACTTTTTGTTTGGCTGCATTCAAAAAAACACTTTTAAGTCGATTGCATCTTTACAAACTCTAGAAAGCCATTTGACAAAGTAAGTCATTTAATTCTTCTTAATTTTGCTTAA
Source organism: Eupeodes corollae (assembly GCF_945859685.1). Classification (NCBI taxonomy): domain Eukaryota; kingdom Metazoa; phylum Arthropoda; class Insecta; order Diptera; family Syrphidae; genus Eupeodes; species Eupeodes corollae. The sequence goes on from NC_079148.1 coordinate 76,032,948, forward strand.
TGTTTAATTTAACTTAAAGACTGTTTCGACATGTGGATTTCGTCATATCTTAAAGATAGATAGTATAGCGTCATTTTTAGGAGTAACCCTTCATGTGAATTTAAACTTTTAAAGTCAATTCTAGTGTACCTCAAGGGTCACCTTCGTCCATTGATGTTTATTTTATTAATTGATCTAATGATTTGCCTTCTGTTTTTAATTATTCCATATTGCTAATCTGTGAGAAGCGCGCGATCGATGAGATAGAGGGATGTCACAACAAGAATTAGGTGTGTACATTTTACCAAAAGGTAATAAATCCTCCCAAGGGTACAAGCCACGAACCGAAGTGGAATCTCAGCATAGTTTGCCCGATACTTAAAAAAAGAGACCCTCTAAATTGTGCCAACTACAGAGGCATCAGTCTCCTTAACACTGCATATAAGATCCTCTCTGCCGTATTATGTGAACGTCTGAAGCCGTTCGGCAACATCCCGATAGGTCCTTATCAGTGTGGCTTCAGACCAGGAAAGCCCACTATCGACCAAATATTCACACTACGGCAGATCTTGGAAAAAACCTAGGGGCTTCAAATCGATACCCACCGTCTCTTTATTGATTTTAAAGCCGCGTATGACAGCATCCATAGAGAAGAGCTCTACAGAGAAATGTCTAGTTATGGCATCGCTATCAAACTTATCCTTTTGTGAAGAATGACGATTGAGAAAGCACGCTGCTCTATCAAGGTCGAAAAAGATCTTACCGATGCATCTGATGTCAAAAAAGGTTTTAGACAAAGTGACTTCTTCAATATTGTTCTGGAAAGAATTGTGCAAAACTCAACCGTCAACACTAGAGGCACAATTTTTCCAAGGTTCATCCAATTACTCAGATACGCAGATGATATTGACATAATTGGAAGATCAAAGCGTGGTTTCAGTGAAGCGTTTTTGAGCATTGCGACGGAAGCGAAGAAGATGGGTTTAGTGGTCAATGAGGGCAAGACCAAGTATATGCTGTCATCAAAAAATGACATTTAACAACGGCTGCTTCGAGGTAGTTAAGGACTTTGGCTACCTAGGTACCGCTATAAACACAGAAAACGACACCAGCGCTGAAATCAAATGAAGAATAATTCTTGCAAATCGCTGCTTCTTTAGACTTAGAAGGCAATTGCGTAGTAAAGTCCACTCTCGAGCATCCAAAATCACCATCTATCATCCGTTAGATGAGAGCGTCTTAGGATGCTTCGAGAGAAAATTTCTTCGGGTTATTTTTCTTTCGGTATGCATTGATGAAGAAAGGAGGAGAAGATATAACGACGAACTGTACGGCCTGCAAATAATTTACAGCGATACTGACCTAGTTAGCAGAATCAAAGTCCAACGGCTTAGATGGCTGGTTCATGTAGAGCGAATGGACATCAAAGCTCCAGCCTGAAAGGTCTTCCAAATCCAATTCCGATGGACGACGCAGTAGAGGAATACCGCGACTCGTGGGTGAAGACAGCAACCAACTTGGTGTGCGAAACTGGAGAAAGCTAGCTAGGGACCAAGCAGTCTGGAGACGCTTGTTGGTTGAGGTTCAGGTCCGGCCTGGACTGTAATCTATGAAGGTGATGCTAATTTTTTATTATTATTTAATTATATACTCAATCAAGGATTGTAAGGATCTACAAAAAGATCTTAATCAATTTTGGGAGTGGTCCAATAAGAATCGATTGATTTTAAATATTGAAAATTGTAATGCGTATTTTACACGGGAGGGTATTATAATAATAGTGACTGTATGTCACTTCACGTTTAAATAAAAAATCCAGGTTTTCTGACTTTATTTTTGTATTCGATTCAAAATTAACGTTTATTTTAAACTCTAATTATATTATATAATATTATCGATGAATCATTTTTGTTTGAGAAGCGAGGACCTTATGCCTGATTTGGAAACTTATGCCTCGGATAATTGTAGGGGTTTTTCTATTCAGGGTGTTTTTAATGAACTAATACAACAATTTTTCAATATTTTTGTGCCAATAATTCGTTTTAGTGTTACCTAGATACGGTCCTGGAATTTCCATGAATACAAATGCATTCAAGGAAATATAATTTTACTCTTGTATTGGTGTAATTTGGACAATTTTGTTGCTTTTTAATTGTTGTGTTGGATCAGAACGCTATTCGTAGACCGACCGAAGACAGGGGTAGATAGGATGAATTAAATCCAAATCTACCTATACCTACCTTACCTTACCTACCCATGAGCACAAGCCTTGGCAAGCATTGGCTAAAATGTGAGGGAAAATAACAGTTAGATAAGAAAATGAATGTGCATGAATCCAGGTGGAAGTGGAATAATTGATGTAGTAAGGAATAAATAATAAGTATCAAAAAGAAAAAAAAAGAAAAAGGAAATGGAAATGAGTAATACTTGCTTTACTGGTTGCTGTAAGCTGTTTACTCATTACTGTTGCCGAGTGCAATGGAACCTGGATTTGGTTGGACCGTCTTCGTCTTCGTCTTTGCCGTTCGTCGTTCGTCCGTCTATTTTGAGTGTCGGCTACGATACGCTACGTATAAGATACTTTTACTAAAATTACAGCAAAATCATTACACTTTCAGAATTAAAATGTGAAATTCTGTCTGTCATTGAAACAGTTTAAAAATAAAATGATTGCACTTAAGAAATTATTCTTCTTCATCTTCGAAGCAACAAGCAAATAATTTAAGAGCAAAAGAAAGGTAGGTAGGTGTATACAAAAGTGGTTTAAAGACTTCGTTTTAATTTACAGAAAAGTTCGACACTCTACGTCATTAAAATTAAGTGTTTTTGCCGCCGCCGCCGGCTGTTTATGAATTAGACATCAGTTCGCTTTAAAGAAATTAATAAATTAATCACACCTACACAATATACTCTTACATCATTTTCTGTCGAGAATTATTATGATGTTGATGTGTCCGGAAAAGAAATATATCATGCGAGAAAAATATCATTGATACAGAGGCGGTGTGAGTATATGCGGAGTGTGCATCAACACAAGGGTCTTTGCTCAGAGGGGCCTTGTGCCGAGATGACTCCAAAACGTAAATTCAGAGCGAAAATAGGTCTGTTACGCGAACATCTAAAGGGTCGTCCGTACGCCTGTTCACCGTTTTTTGTAGTCCATATCCATACCTTTAGAGATATCGGCTTCAACAAAAAATTTGTTTTACAGAAAGGTGCAGAGTGGGTGTTTTTTTTTACTATATTTTAAAAAAGGGAACATTTTATTGGACCCAAAATTTCTCACAAACCTTTAACGTTAGCTACTTCAATTAAATTGTATATATTTTATGATATTAAGTGATGCCAAATTCATATAATTAAAAAAAATAATAATCAATTTACTTTTTTGTATAAATAAAAAGAAAACTGAAACACAAAAAATGATTTTAACTCTAAATAATTATTTTTGATACCTAATCAAATTTGTTTTCATCCAATTTAAATGTTCGGGATTTGACAACCGTTTGCTTTTTGAAGCTTTTCGGGGAAATAATGTCAATAGGTTCTGTGTTCTCAGGTGTAGTATTATGGTTCATGGTTACTATAAATAAATGCAAATATTATGTCACCGATAACGTTAAAAAAGTCAGTACAAAGTTTCTTCTACAAATTTTGTTTAATATATTATCATTGCACATTAAAGATTCTGGTGGTATCAATTTAAATACAAAAAATATAAACTTAAACATCAGGTCTTTTAAGAAACTAAAAATATTTATGAATCAAGTTGTGATTTCCTAGGCGCATAAATTCGAGGGTCTAATAAATCAAAGAGTCTTAACACAAAATGAACTTAGCAGAGTTCTAATTTTTTCGAATTTTTCAATAAACGGAGTTCAAATGGTAGACATGTGGTTTCAAGAGGACACAAATGTCCACAGGTTTTTCTCAAAACCCACCTCTGTCTATCAACTCCTAGTCTCACCTTTTCGCGGTCAACATCCGGTGACTAGTACCTCAACTGGAGCTTGGGTTCTAACCCCAGTGGAACGTTGTTGGGGGCAGCAAGCGAGAGAGGGGGGATAGGTGTTTCCGCTAAGGCACCTTTCCTTATCCAGACGGCAGCGGACGAATTCTCGAGATGGAATCAACGGTGGCGTCTACATTTCCAGTAAGGTTGAACTACTTAGTGAACACCTTATAGGGCTTCTACGACATTTTCAAAGCCCAAGCCTATAAGGAGCGGTTTATCCGCCTCCCTATCCTTGGAGTTATACTAAGGATCTGACTTCCTGACCACGTAAAAAAATACCTTAGTTGCGAAGCACTAACAAGCCTCGGATACGGACATCTTCACTGTTGAAAACCCAAGCAAACGAAATAAGGACAACGAACTTCGGATCTGTACATGGAATGTTAGGTCCCTTAATGACCACGTGCAGCCGAACAATTAGCGGAAGCCCTTGACAAGGCAGATATTACAGCCATCCAAGAAGTGCGATGGGATGGACCGGGTAAACGAAAACTAAAAGACTGCAATGTATACTACGTCGACTGCTACCGAGAACAAAGACAGCGTCTATTTGGGTGTGGATTTATTGTGTTTGAACTAGACTCAGGCAAAAAGTCTTGAGTTTCAACTGTGTTAGCGAGTGTATCGCGACAATCCGCATCAAGGCTAAATTCGTCAACATAAGCCTAATATGCGCTCATGGCCCAACAGAGGAGAAAGATGAAGACACAAAAGACATATTCTTCGAGCTCTTGGATTAGACATATGAGCAGTTCCTTAGTAATGACATTAAAATTGTCTTAGGAGATTTTATCGCCAAGCTAGGATGAGAAGACATCTCTGGTGGCACAATCGGGAGATACAGCCTGCACGATACCACCTCCGACAACGGATTTAGGCTGATCGATTTAGCTGCGAGGCGAGACGTTCTGGTAGCTAGTACTCAGTTCACACATCTTAATATCCACAAGAGGACATAGAAATCTCCTGATCAATCAACCGTCAACCAGATTGACCACATTGCGATCGACGCACGACACTTCTCTAATATACAGGATACCCGAATATTCCGAGGGGCCAACATTGACTCGGACCACTACCTTGTTGTAGCCAAGGTGCGGCTACGGATATCCCGATCCAAGCCAAAACAAGGAAGTACTGTGAGCAGATTCAACGTTAGACGGCTACAATCGCAAGAGACTGCCATGTCCTTTTCCGATCGAGTCTCTAATAACCTCTTAAGGAGTCCTATGCTGCCTGCATTAAGTATTGAAAACCAGTGGCAACATTGCCTTTCAGCCATCAGAGATGCCGCCTCTGAAGTGCTAGGTTTCACACGGCCACCACAGCGAAACCCTTGGTTTGACGGCGAATGCCGGCAAGCGCATGCAGCGAAACAAGAGGCTTACAAAACGGCGCTGTACAAAAGGACTAGAGCTGCTCGCGAGCTATACGAGCAGAAAGAAGAGGAGAGAGGAACACCGGCTTCTTAGATGGAAAAAAAGATAGCATGAGAAGCGTGCGATCGAGAAGATAGAGGGATGTCGCAACAGAAATGAGGTTCGTAAATTTTACCAAAAGGTAAAAAAACCTCCCAAGGGTACCAGCCACGAACCGAAGCTTGTAAAGACGATCAGGGGAACATCCTAGTGGAACGGCAGTCTATGTTGAGAATATGGAAAGACCACTTCTCCAAATTATATAACGGCGATGGCGAACCGAATGGCGCTGTAAGGGAAATAGAAATAGAAATAGAACCACTCAACCAGGAAAGTCCAGTATCGACCAAATATTCACACTACGGCTGATCTTGGAAAAAACCCATGAACTTCAAATCGATACCCACCATCTCTTTATCGATTTTAAAGCCGCATATGACAGCATCTATAGGGAAGAGCTCTACAGAGCAAAGTCTAGTTTTGGCATTCCTGTCAAACTTATCCGGTTGTGCAGAATGACGATGGAGAATGCACGCTGCTCTATCAAGGTCGGAAAAGATCTTAGCGATGCATTTGATGTCAAAAAAGGTTTTAGACAAGGCGATGCACTGTGATGCGACTTCTTCAATACTCCGGAGCGTTTTTGAGCATTGCGACGGAACCTAAGAAGATGGGTTTAGTGGTCAATGAGGGCAAGACCAAGTATAAAATGTCATCAAAAGAGGACCTTGAAGAGCGACCATGAACAACTATAACTTCGAGGTAGTTAAGGACTTTTTCTACCTAGGCACCGCTATAAACACAGATAACGACACCAGCGCTGAAATCAAACAGACTTAGAAGCCAATTGAGAAGTAAAGTCCCCTCTCGAGTATCTAAAATCACCATCTATAAGACACTCATCAACCCGGTTCTCATTTATCTCGCTGAGGCCTGGACCCTGTCATAGAAAGATGAGAGCGTCTTCGAGAGAAAAATTCTTCGGGTGATTTTTGGTCCCCTACGCATAGATGGAGAATGGAGGAGATATAAAGACGAACTGTACGGGCTGTACAGTGACACTGACCTATTTAGCAGAATTAAATTCCAACGGTTTAGATGGCTGGGTCATGTAGAGGACATCAACGCTCCAGCTCGAAAGGTCTTCGAATCCAATACCGAGGGACGGCGCAGTAGAGGAAGACCGCCACTCAGTTGGCGCACCCAGGTGGGTGAAAACCTCAACCAACTTGGCGTGCGAAACTGGAGACAGCTAGCTATGGATCGAGCTGGCTGGAGACGCATGTTGGTTGAGACCGAGGTCCGCCTCGGATTGTAGCGCCATCAAGTAAGTAAGTAGTTAAAGAGATTAGAACTTTATCAACAAATTTTCCGTAATTGAAATAAATAAATGAAAGATGGATCAGCTTTCATATGGATAATAAAACATAATCAGCTGATATTTTGACAGAAGTAGATTGGATTTTATAGAAAGGGAAATGTTTTTTTACTCACTTCCCATTTAACTTTTCAATAAAGTTGACTTTATTGGGAGGGCATTTTTTAACAGAAAACGAAGTAGACTCTTGAAATATGCGATGGCTGCATTTTAACCTGGAAAATGTATTTCAATCAAAGAAATTTTCTGTCTGTTGCTAATCTGTCAAAAAACTCTAATTATTGGTTCAATGATGAAAACCAAAGATACATCGTTACTATAAAGGGTCTTTACCTTCAAGTCTCATGTGTCAATCAAATTCCCCAATGTTATCATTGAAATTATTAAGGGTGCGTTCATAGGAAAATTTCAAAGACGCATTTGGATTTCTTAATAATCTGGTTTTATTTGTAAAGTAATAAAAAAGAACTATACTTAATTCAAATTCAAGCGGGGAAAACCCTAGAATCCAAACGAAAGAGGACAAGACAATAGTTTAATTTTAAGAAAATATGCCGGATGTATTCTAAAGGGGGTTTCAATTGGCGCGGGTAAATTTTAGTTCCCCGTGGCGGCTATTTTGTTTTGGTGACATCTGTGAAATCTGTGGTGGCCCTTCACAGTCGACTCTTCAACGTTTGGAGGCCAAATTTGAGACGGCCGACTCAGTAAACAATCATCCAACACCCGTACCTTCAAGGAACCCAAGATCGACCGAAAACATTGCCGCAGTCCGTGAAAGTGTACAGCAGAACCCGTGGCAGTCTATTCCTCACCGTGCACAAGAACTCGGTTTTTCGCAGACTTCAACGATTTAAGGTTATCCTTCGCAATGGTGATGTGAATTGGCCACCAAGGTCATGTGATTTGACCCCGCTAGACTTTTTCCTGTGGAGATTCTTGAAGTCGAAGGTCTATGCAAATAAACCTTTTAGATCTTTTCTGAATTTGGGTACATATTTGCTTTAACGTTGTTACTGAAGTTGGAATACATATGTACAATAATTACCTCTTCGGAAATATTTGGAAAAAAGAGGCTGATATGCGACCCACACTGATAACTTCCCATCCCGTCTGTCGATTTGTCTTGCTTAAAAGTTTGTCTTAGGTATTCGTATCAATTTTTACCAAATTTGGGTACTATTCTTTATAGATTTTGTTTTTTATGAAAAAAGGACTGTTGGATTTTTATATAAAAGTTACTGAATATCGAAAACAATATTTTCTGTGAAATAAAATTAGTTAGAAGCCAATATTTTTAATTTTTGAAAAGCTATTTGAGTCAAAAGTAAATTTTTACCAAGTTTTAGTATTGATTTTTTTTAGAGTTTTATTTTTTGTAAAAAACTGCCAATTCGATTTATTCCAAAATTTTATCGAATGGTGGAAAGAATATTTTTTATAAGATAAAATTAGTTTGAAACCAATATTTCAAGTTTTTGAAAAGATATTTGAGTCGAAAATCAATTTTTACCAACTTTTGTTAAATTGTTTTTAGGTTTTTAATTTTTTGTACAAAAACTGTAAATTCGATTTTTTAAAAATTTTACTGAATGTTGACAACAATATTTTTTGATAGATAACAGTAAATTAAAGCCAATATCTACAATTTTTGAAAAGATATTTGAGTCAAAAATCAATTTTTACCAACTTTTATACATTTTTTTAGGTTTTTATTTTTTGTAAAAAAAAACTGTCACTACGATTTTTCTCAAAATTTGTCCTAATGTTGGCAACAATATTTTTTAAAAGTAAAAATTAGTAAGAAGCTATTATCTCAAATTTGTGTAGAGATATTTGAGTCGAAAATCATTTTTTACCAACTTTTGTTAATTTTTTTTTCGGTTTTTAATTTTTTGTAAAAAAACTGTCAATTCGATTTTTTTCAAAATTTTACTGAATGTTGACAATAATATTTTTTGAAAGAAAAAAGTAAATTTAATCCAATATCTCAAAGTTTTGAAAGATATTTGAGTCGAAAATCAATTTTTCCCAACTTTGAGTAATGTTTTTTTTTAGAGTTTTATTTTGTATAAAAAATACTGTCAATTCGATTTTTCTCAAAATTTTATCAGATGTCAAAAACATTATTCTTCGTTGCACAAAATTGTTTTGGAGATGAAAACATATTTTAGTCTTCAAATTTTGGATGTGACAAATTTTTTTTCTTCAGTTTTTTTGATTTATAAAAAACCGTTAAATGGATTTTTTTTTCAAAAAATATACTTCTTTGATATCACGTTACAATATATTATATAAAATTTAATTCAATTCTCTAGGGTTTTTGGTTCGTAAGATATTTAGGGTTAACCAAAATGTTCACTTTTTTCAAACGGACGTATGGAAGTACGAACGTACGTACACACGCGCGCACAGACATTTTTCTTAAAATCTTTTATTTCGACTCAAGTGACCTTGAAACGTCGAAAAATGTCAAAATGTTTAATTTGACAAATCGAACCCATTACAATAACTTCATATGGGAAGTTAAAACGAAATCAGTTAGATGTCTTGAATTCTGCTGTCAAACGAAAAAACTCTGGTATATTGCTCTTATCCCTGTTAAGTAAAATAATCTCTTTCTCCCTCAAACTTGCAGTTTTCCAAGCTTGACGTAAAACTGGAACCATCACACCAACATTTAATTAAAAAAAATAATGATTGGGAATTTTTGCGCTCGTCATTTCTTGGAAAAAATCTTGCAAACAAGAAAAGAAACATCAGATATCTTTGATTAAAACATTTGTATGAATCATTAAAAAAAGTTCATGATTTTTTATTACACCTAATTTTTGAATACTTTTTCTACACAGTTTACGTTGCCGAAAGATCAAAAAACTATGGTCATTGACCACCTTTAAATACGAACTTTTTTTATTTCAATTTTTGTGTGAGAAAATCTGTGATTGGAAAAAACCGCCATCTTCATAGTTCGATCGAAATGCTAATTTTTCGCCAATAAATATGGTAAATAAACTAGACATCATCACCATCTCATCATATGAAAGTTGATACAAATGTATCGATCACCATAAATTTAAAATTTAATTGTTCCGGTATCGCGTGATATAAAATCGATAGACAACTAAAGTCAAGCACATTGTGATTAACATAAAAATCAGTGTTGTATTCCATATGGCATCTTAAGTAAGTGCCAATCGAATATCTTAAAACTGATTTTTAAATTTATAAGAAAAAATTAGGCTCCCATAATGGTTAAAGTGGGAGGAAATTTGAAAATGTGTTTGCTACACCACGATCATTATATGAAGCTAACCATTTTCACGCGCGCAAATAGATATATAGCCGTCGGCCGTTCGTCCATCGCCGCGTAGTGTCGTTGGCCACCGCCTTCAGCCGCCCGGTGTGGTGAGGTATTAACTTCATTAATTTAGAAAAATATAAAAATGTGAACTGATTTTAAATTGGTCGATTATTGAAACCGCTGACGTTGTTTTGGTTAAATGGACAACTGATACATAAATAAAAATTTAAATTCAGCTGATTCATGTTTACAGATCGGTAAAAGAAATGTATTCAATAGATAGATGCCTGCCTACTTATATATGATTGTAATATTGTTGTTAGAACGTATTTTCTTGAGTTACCTCACGTCGATCGTCGAAGCCTTGACTGATGAAATAAAAGATTTATTGAAATAGGCCAGTCGAATTCAGTCCAAAAAGAACCCGTTTTTTAATCGAGCTAGCAAAAAAAACTAAAGTTAGTACATTCTCATCATAAATATTATATTCACATAGGCACTTAAGATGAGAAGATCGGCTTTTTGTTTACAGGAAAGAGACTTACCACCAACATGGTTAATCATATCTGCCCAAAAACAAACATTTTAAAAAAGAACTAAAAGAGGCTGGGACCCACACTGATAACTTCCCATCCCGTCTGTCGATTAGTCTTGCTTAAAAGTTTGTCTATATGTACTCGTGTCAAATTTTATCAAATTTGCGTACCATTTTTTGTAGGTTTTATTTTTATGAAAAAACGGACTGTTGGATTTTGATATAAAAATTACTGAATATCGAAAACAATATTTTCTGTGAAATAAAATAAGTTTGAAGCCAATATTTTTAAATTTTGAAAAGCTATTTGCATCGAAATTTAATTTTTACTAAGTTTTAGTATTGTTTTTTTTTTAGAGTTTTATTTTTTATAAAAAAAAAACAGTCAATTCGATTTTTTTCAAAATTTAATCGAAAGTTGAAGACAATATTTCTTATAAGATAAAATTAGTTTAAAGCCAATATTTCAAATTTTTGAAAAGATATTTGAGTCGAAAATCATTTTTTACCAACTTTTGTTAAATTTTGTTTAGGTTTTTAATTTTTTTTACAAAAACTGTCAATTTTATTTTTTTCAAAATTTTACTGAATGTTGAAAATTATATTTTTTGAAAAAAAAGTAAATTAAAGCCAATATCTCAAAGTTTTTGAAAAGATATTTGAATCGATATTCAATTTTTACCAACTTTGAGTAATGTTTTTTTAGATTTTTATTTTTTCAAAAAATATACCTGTTCGGTATCACGTTACAATATATTATATACAATTTAATTCAAGTCTCTAGCGTTTTTGGTTCGTAAGATATTTAGGATTAACCAAAATTTTCACCTTTTTTTCAAACTGCTATGGTAAAAAAACCATCCACGCAATTTTCTTTTTCCGTTGAAAAAAATGTCGCGAACGTACGGACGTACGGACGTACGAACGTACGTACACACGCACGCACAGACATATTTCTAAAAATCTTTTATTTCGACTCTAGGGACCTTGAAACGTCGAGAAATGTCAAAATTTTCAATTTGACAAATCGGACCCATTACAATAACTTCCTATGGGAAGTTAATAAACAAAAAGCTTGAGCAATAAGTCTGCTCTGAAATTAAAAATATACTCATTACATCTACGAACGTTTAGTAAAAATTAGTTTTTGCATTGTTTCATTTATTTAAAATATGTTAAATGCTTTCGTCAAGTTTACAATACTAATTAAAATCTAAACTTTAAACTAACAAATCTAAACTTTAAACTAACATAATTTCAACTAAATTTAAATCTTGTAACTTGCCCAGGAAAAGATTATGAGATTTATCCAGGGACAATGGCGGATCCAGGGAGGGGGTCGTAGGGGTCATGACCCCCCCGAGGATATAATTTGTTTGTTTTTTTCGTAGGGATTCCCTTCAATTCAAAACTAATCGTATTGCGTTAATGGATATGACCCCCATTCTTTTTAATTATTTATTTTTTGTATATAAAAACAACATTTGTATTTTACTTCTTTAAACTTGGTTGACGTTAGATTGATCTGGAGAAGTCCAAGTTCCTTTGTGGAAAACACGTACTGGCTACCATGACGTTTCGCCCCGCAGCAAAATCTATGAGCCTGAATCCGTTGTCGGAAGTGTTGTCGTACAGGCTTTTCTTCCCGATTATTCTACCAAAGATGTCTTCCCTTCCTAGCTTGGCATTAAAATCCCCCATGACTATTTTAATATCGAAGCATGGCACTCATATGTTTTGTCCAGGAGCTCGAAGAACATATTTTTGGTGTTGTCGTCTTTCTCTTCTGTGGGGGCGTGCGCGCATATCAGGCTAATGTTGCCGAATTTAGCCTTGATGCGTATGGTCATGAGGAGCTCATTGATGCACCTATAGCTCAAGACTTCTTTCCTAAGTCTGGCTGCAATGACGAAGCCGCATCCAAATAAGCGCTGTTGGTTTTCGTGGTAGCAGTCACTATAGTAAATATCGCAGTATTTCATCCTCTTTTTGCCCGGCCCATCCCATCGTATTTCCTGGATGGCGGTGATATCTGCTTTATATCGTTCTAGGGCCTCCGCTAATTCTTCGGCCGCACGTGGTCTGTTAAGGGACCTAAGATTCCACGTGCATATCCGAAGTTCGTTGTCCTTTATTCGTTTGCGTTGCTTGTCAATAGTAAATCCGTCCGTATCCGAGGCTTGTTGGTGCTTCGCAACTATGAAAGCTTTTATGTGGCTAGAAAGTCACCCCGACGCACAACCCCCAACCTGGAGGGCCAGATCCTTATTAGTATAACTCCAAGGACGGGGAGCCGGATAAACCGTTCCTTATAGGCCAGGGCTTTGAAAATGTCGTAGAAGCCCTATAAGATGTTCACTAAGTAGTTCAACCTTACTGGAACTGCCACCGTCTACAGTTCCAGTCTCCATCTCGAGAATTCGTTCGCTGCCATCTGGATAAGGAAAGGTGCCTTAGTGGAAACACCTCTCCCCACCTCCCTCGTTTGCTGCCCCAACAACTTTCCACTGGGGTTAGAACCCAATCTCCAGTTGAGGTATTAGGCACCCGATGTTCACCACGGGGAGGTGAGACTAGGAGTTGATAGACAGAGGTGGGTTTTGAGAAAAACCTGTGGACACTTGTGTCCTCTTGAATGCACATTTCTACCATTTGAATATCTTCTTGAAAACAGTGGAGCAAACTTTTAAACAACCAATGGTTAAAACCTTAGCAATTTACTGAGTGCAATTCTTAATACTTAAAAATTTATTATTTGCTCCAAAGTTTTCTACCGTTCTTTGTTAACTACAAAATATGAACATGTCTAAATAGTGACCGTTCGTGAAAATAAAGGGTGATTTTTTAGGTATTATCTTTTTGGCATAACTGGTTTAAACAGCTGACGCACGTTTCGTATTTTTATTCACTGTCAAACATCTTTAGTTTGGTCTATAATTTAACCAAAAATCGTCTTACAAAAGAAAGTTCATCCAGACATTAAACCACCAACACGCTTACGTAGAGTGCGTACTAAAGAAAATATCGTAGCTGTATCGGCCAATGTTAATGATGACCATCAATTGTCGACTCGTCGCTGTTCGCAACAATTGGGTCTCTATTACTCAACAACGTGGAAAATTTTGCGGATTTAGGTGTGATGCCTCAAAGTACAGCTGGTGCAAGAATTGAAGCCGAACGACCTACTGCAACGTAAAATTCTTGGTGAATGGGCTCTTGGGATGTTGACCGAAGATCCACTTTCTTTTCCGAAAAATTGAGCTTCGGCGCTGAACACAAATTAGCAGAATTGTCGATTTTGGAGTGAATATCAGCCAGAAGCATTGCAATGCATCCAAAAAAGGCACAGTTTGGGGCGGTTTCTGCTCTGGTGGCATCATTGGACCGTACTTCTTCAAAGACGATGCAAATCGTAACGTAACTGTGAGCGCTTCCTTGAGATGATAATATGCAACTTTTTTTTGCCCAAAATGCAAGTGCTTGACTTGCATAACATGTGGTTTCAACAAGACGGTGCCAAATGCCACACGGGACGCGCAACAATGGACGTATAGAGAGGCGAGTTCGGAAAACATTTTATTTCACATTCGGGACCAGTCAATTGGCCGCCTATATGGTGTGATTTAAAGCCTATAAGCCTGTCTATACAGACAAAGCCGCTTCAATTGACGCATTGAAAGACAACATTGAAGCATTTATTAGTAAGATACCAGCCGAAATGTTGGAAAGAGTATGCCAAAATTGTAATAAGCGGATAATCTTCAAACATTAAATTATATATATCGACCGTACTATCAATTCAAAAAAAGATTTCATGCATTACTTTTCTTTAGCTTATAAAAAATCACCCTTTACAAGATCATCAACGGACCAATAAATTTAAAATGTCAGACAACTTAGACCGGAAGTCAAAATTACTACCTGATTTGTTTTATTGTGAAGTTCAATGTTTGTAATTGGGTTTTAAATGTTTAGTTTTTCAACCAATTACAGAACTGTTACTTTGTCAAACCTAAATCTAGAGTAAAATTCTACATCGTGCAGCTCTTCCAAAGTATTTGCTCGGAACTTAAAACTTCATTCTTTTCTGTACAAAGCCAAATCTCCAAATATTTTTAAATCTTCGTTTTCCGAAAACATTCTATTAATTAAAAACATATCAATTCTAGCTGCCTATTGGTAAAAAAACACACAATCAAATCTTTCAAATAAAATTGTTGGGCAAATGTGTCCAAGATATCAGATGTCATATAAATTTAGCAATCGGCTTAATTAAAACATTCCCTGATTTTAAAATGTTAAGAGAAAGTTAGATATAAAAATCGTTTAAAGTTATCTAAATCATCCTTTTACCTTAGTAAATTTATTAAAACGGCCTTAAATTTTACAAAATCGCTTTAAATTTTGCGCCAGTGTCTCTTTTTGCAAGTTGTCACTTTTTTCTATAAATGCATATTTTCTAACGCATCAAAAAAAAAAAAAAAAAACAAACAAACTAAAAAAATGATATTATGAACAAAAAGTTATTTTAAAAATACACCATTTAAAAAACTTTATTTGGAACATTGCCAAATTTCTGTCTCATAATGCTTTAAAATATTTTTATTTTTTTTAGTTTTTTTTGCTGCAGGTCACATAATATGAAAGTATCATTATATATCTCCGCAATGCATGCCAACAACGAATATAGCATCGTCATACTCAAAGCATATACAAAGACAGCACCGCCAATGTTTAATATTGAAAAAAGTATTTTTGAAAATGCGTATAGCATCACCATCCGGCCGAATAGAACATGCCGTGCATAGTGCAAAGGAAAAATAAAAGAAATACCATTTGCAAAAACGAAAGATTTAAAATTCAGAAGACAAAAGACTCAACTGCAATGGCAGTCCCAATCAGAAGGATCAAAACCTTGTGACTTTAAGACTGCAATAGCATTTTTAATTTAGGAGCCGTGCGTCTGTTTAACATAACAAATACAAATTATTTCTTTAATGCAATGTAGCATTTTGTCTAGCAAAGTCGCAAAGGGTGTCCCAAAATTTGAGCAGCATTTTGAATTTGTTTATGGAAGAAAAACTTACTTTCTCTTAACCCAACACAAAAGTACAGTAGAATCTCGACAGTTCGGAAAGATGGACGTTTTTTCCTCACCATTGCAGTGTTCCAAAAGATGAACGGTTTGAAATCTGGGTACTCGAAAAGATGAACGCTTTATTTTGTATACGATTTTTTTCTACTTCTCACCCTTTATTTCGTCGTCACATTGTTTAGTAACTGTATTAAATTTTGGTAACGGTTCTTTTGGGCGTGGTTTGCTCACAGTTTGTGTAAATTCTTCAGTTAAAAGTGAATTTTAAAGAGGAAAGATGCCTCCCGTGAAAGGTAGAGTTAAGTTTTTAAACCTCAAACAAAAGTGTGCTGTGTTAGATGACATAAAAAATGGAATATCTTATCGAAGCATTGCAACAAAATATGGAATCGCTATATCCACGATTGTTGGAATAGAAAAAAAGGTAAGGCAATCACTTCGAGAGTGTGTAAAACATCAATTTCTGGAGCGGAAAAACGCAAAACATTGCATAAATCAGAAATGCCGAAAATGGAAGCGGCTTTATATAGATGGTTCCTGAAGCTACGAGACCGACATGTTCCCGTGTCAGGGATAATGATGAAAACCAAGGCCAAAAAATTGCACGCTATTTTCAAGGAGACAAATTCATTTAACGCGAGTGATGGATGGATTAATAATTTCAAAGCTAGATTTGGAGTTCGGCTTCTAGCAATCAGTGGAGAAAAACTGAGCTCTAATAAAGACGCTGTCCTGCCCTTTAAACAGAAATTAAAGTAGACTATGGCCGACTTCGGTATCAGCCGACAAAAATGGTATAATGCCGATGAAAGTGACCTATTTTGGAGAATGATCCCAAGCAAAACATTTGTCCACTCTGGTTAAAGATCAGCTCCCGGACGAAAAATTGCAAAAGATCGCTTTACATTTTTGGTATGCACGAACAGCACTGGTGAGCACAAGTTAAAACTTCTGACCATTGGAAAGGCAAAAAATCCCAGGTGCTTCAAGAATTTTAGGCCTCCAATGACATACACCAACTCAAAGACTGCATGGATGACAAAAGAAATTTTTAAAAACTGGTTTTATTCAGAATTTGTTCCACAGGTACTAGTTATGATTTAAAAACTAAGTTTGCGATCTTAGATCTCTTTTAAAGGTACGGGAGTTTATGAAGAATAATAACCTTTCAGAAAAGGCATTGCTTATTCTTGATAATGTCCCAAGTCATCCACCTGAAAATGAACTTCAAAGCGATAATGGCTGCATTCGGACAATGTTCATGCCTCCAAATGCAACACCACTTATTCAACCGATGATGGATCAAAATGTAATAAGGCTCACAAAGTTGCACTACCGAACAAGCCTTTTGTCAGATGTTATCTCTAAAGGGCGAGATGTTGAAAAAATTTAATTTACGTGACGCTCTGACATGCCTTCAAGGAGCTTGGGACAAACTTACACCGGAAGTTATTGAAAAGTGTTGGCATGAACTGTTTGCATATGAAGCTGTTTCTAGTGACGAGGACGAAGGTGTCCCTCTTGCTGTACTACAACAAAGAATGCAACTGGAGGAAATAAACCAGGTTTCAACCACAGCACTGAGTATGCTACAAGAAGTTTTTCCTGACGTAAGTCAATAATTTTTTATTTATTGAAACAACTGTCAACATTTAAATTTATTTAAAGGTTCCATGTTCCTCTAACGGTATAAGAGAATGGAATGAAGATGTAGTTCAGCTGCCTTCTGATGAAGAAGAACTTTCCTCAGAAGATAGTGTAGTCGAGGTTATAGAAGCAATTAAACCAGCAGAGGCCATTTCAGCTATCAACACCAGCCTGAAGTTTGCAGAGCAATGTGAGGCCGATGTATCGACACTTTTAAGCTTAAGAAATTTACGAGAGAAAGCAATAACTAGACTTCTTTCTTCCGGGCGACAGTCTACTATAGAGCAGTTTTTTAAGAAAAAGGTCTAAATAAGTCCGTTTTGCCTATGAAAAACTTTTTTATTTTTGTTATGCTTTTATGTTTTTTAAAGATAAAATGAATTGTTATTTTGTTAGGTGCAATGTTTTTATGTAAAACTATATATTTTTCTTAAAATAACTCTCAATGCTTGGAAAGATGAACAATTCGAAAAGATGAACGGGCCTGTTTCATATCTGTTCATCTTTTCGAGATTCTACTGTATGTGAAAAAAACATAGAATTCCAAGCTAAGAATTCAGTAACTATGAGTATAAAAGGTTTTCCAAAAAGAGGAATTGAGAGTATTTTTGAGAGAAACAAATGTTTTATTTTGTTGTAAAGAAGAACGTGTGACAAAAACAGTGGATTTTGATATCAGCCAAATTACTGCATTACATAATAAAAATAAATTGGGTGGCGCAAAAGTCCGTTGAGAACTGTGTGTGAGTAATTTTGTCAGAGATGGAGTGGACGTACAGCTTTAATCTGGTCCGAACGGCTAGTTTCAGGAAGAACTCTTAATGACGAGAATCGCTCTTGGAATATTTGTCAGTTCCTCGCAAGAGGCAGTTCCCGTAAAACAAAGTTTAGTTGACACAGGACACCTTAAGTGAAACCCGGGGTTGACCCAAGATCTCTGGCTTGATAGTCCAACCCAACCTTCATGCCACGGGTACTACTCTTTAAGTGGTTTGGCAAAAACTTTTTTTTTTTTGTTGATTGTTTATTTGTGTTCCCTTAAAGTCTAACAATTTGTATCTTAGTTAAATACATATACTTAAAAAACTATTACATTTTTTTTTTATTTTAAATTATTAGTACGTGACATAAAATTCTCAGTATCTACTTATTTATCGATTTCTCGTATACATACTAATTAATATTTCATTTTTAGTACAATTAATTATTATTTACATTCGTATTGTTGTTAACTATATCTATGTTTTTTGTTTTTCATGTTAAAGGAAATTGGGATTTAAAAAAACCTTTTGAAATATTTATTTGTTCATTATTTTCTTAAAACTAGTTCTTAAAAGTACTTAAAAACTAACTAACCTAGAAGGTGTCCTGGTATATGGTCTCTTACCTCTCGAGATATAAGCAGGATCGACAATTGTTTCTAATTATCTAGGTTGCCCACTCGACTGATCAGAAACCATATATCAGAACGTTATGGTAAAAGGGACTAAGCGTCTGCGACGACCCAGTCAAGCCACCAATATCTTTTGCGAATATAACGATCGAAATTTTGTTCATCTCTTTGAGGTATGCTTACGCAGTATCTTAGGTCCGTATTTCCACTTATTAATTCAGAAGGTTCATATAGTATTCTTTTACCTGTAGCTCTTCTTGCCATATGGTATATTATCGGTACGTTCATTGAGTCGGACAAATAGCCATGGGCATTCAGAAGCAAGAAAGCCTCGGGAGGTCCACTCGTAAGTGTGTTTTTGAAGTATTCGGGGTTAAAATAGAATAACATAGAAACAAGATCGTTCTCAATAACATTTGCCGACCTCTCAAAATGATTCCTCACAAGGTTTAGAATGACATTGTCAATTCTGGACACACCGGAAGCACCCAAAAGTTTCTTCCCGAAAGTCAGAATGTGAGCTTCTGTACATTTGAATGCAAGTTTTAAGACATTTTCTCTTTAACATGCGAAGCTTTTTTTTTACTGCACTCGCGTAAGTCAGAATTGGAAATTTAAATGCTTGATAGTAAATAATCTTCACATCTGATCTCAGATAGTTAGAGAAGAAAAAGCGTTTAAGCGACATAAATTCCGCTCTTGCCTTTTGAAATTGAATGTTTATGACCATTATAGTATACAAATTTGTCCAAATGAACACCCAGGTACTTCTCAACAGTCTTAGATTCGATGGGGAGACCACCGAGTTTATTATTTTTAGGTTTTTCCAATTTTGTCTCAAATCTGAATTTCCGCGTCTTATTGGGCTGCGGAACAGTATTGTTTCACACTTAGTGTTGTTTATTTTAAACTTCCACTCCGAGCAGAATGATTGCAGCTTATCAAATTTTGTTTGTAGTTCTGTTTGAATATCTGCAATTCTTGATCCACTTGCATACAAAGTGGTATTGTCAGCAAACGCATCGAGTCATCGATTTCAATTAATATGTTAGAACATTAAAACTAATTGTTATCGCCATCTATTCGTCAATTTCTTAAAACTTGTACATTCAATTACACTTTGAACGTCACCCTTGCTAATTGGCACGGTAATATTTCTGAGATTCCGACAGTGGAACATTTTAGTGAATGGCTGCAGATATTGGCAAAAGAGATTAGGGTAGCTTGTTCTAATTTAGGTGAACCAATGAGCCAAAATGTGGTAAGGCGAGATAAATCAACTAGGTTTTTTTTGGCCAATCAGGTTGGTAACAGGGAAAGTGTTCAATGCAGAGTTTGTTCGGGTAGGCATGACATTTTAAAATGCGAAAGTTTCTTAGAAATGAACTATGGTCAGCGATGGCGATTTGCTCGGCAAGGTAAATTGTGCTTTAACTGCCTTGATGTGAGGCATCAGACAAATACGTGCACTAAGGTCCATGAATGTAACCAAGCAAATTGTGCTCGAAAAATTCATAAGCTTTTGCATGGGAATGAGAATAGGGCACAGGGTCAACAGGCTTCCTCTGAACCAAGGCAATTGTTCACAGGTACAGCTCTTCATTTTCAAAACAAGAGGCTTCTTTTCAAAATAGTACCAGTTAAATTGTATGGCAATGGAAAGGTCGTGGAAACCTTTGCATTTATTGATGAAGGATCGTCAATATCATTAATGAATAAAAATTTGGCAGATCGCCTTGGGCTGAAAGGACCTGAAGAGACTTTGACTATGCAATGGTTTGCAAACAACACCATAACAGAACCATCCACAAGGGTTAGTGTGAAAATTTCCGGAGTGCGACCTGGTAACAAAACCTTTGAAATGAGGAACGTGAGAACAGCAACGGATCTTCGACTGCCTACACAAACCATAGAAGTCAAAGACCTGCGTACGAGTTGTCGTTTTCCAAAGAATCTTCCAATCGATGAATACCCAGCTGCAACACCGGAGCTACTTATTGGTCTCGACAATATTCATTTGGGAGTTTCACGTAAAATCATCGCTGATGGCTGGAAGGGACCAGCTGTGGTTTCTACAAAACTTGGTTGGGTGGTGTATGGCAGTACCGATAATCGCTCGGACATCAGTAGACCCATGTACTTCGCCAAAATTGGTAACCTAGATAGACTGGACGAAATGGTAATGAATTATATTGCCAATGATAATCTTGCGGCGAGATCTTTCAAGGAGGTTGAGTCGGTCGACATGACCCAAGCTAAGGAAATACTAGCACGAACAACAAAAAGAATAGGTATACGTTTCGAAACGGGATTGTTGTGGAGAAGCGATGATGTTAGTCTACCGCCAAGTAAACAAATGGCTGAGAAAAGATTCTTTACACTGGAAAAGAAGTTTCAGCGAAATGAAGAGTTTCACCGTGAATACTCGCGACTTATTGACAGTTATGAGAGGAAGGGATATTGCCGAAGGCTAAGCTCTATTGAGGCGCAACAAAGTGATGAACGCACTTAGTATTTCCCACATTTCGGAGTTGTCAACCCGAATAAACCTGGTAAGCTGCGAATTGTTTTTGATGCTGCAGCCGAGGTAAATGGAATTTCTCTCAATTCAATGCTGCTGAGTGGTCCAGATGGATGTCAACCATTGACAGGAGTCCTGATGAAGTTTAGGCAAAGGCGAATTGGAATTTGTGCAGACATAGTCGAAATGTTTCACCAGGTGAAAATTCGAGTGGATGATCAGATGGCACAGCGGTTCTTGTGGCGTTCTTGTGCCGAAGAGTCAATAAGGGAGTATGTCATGACATCAATGACTTTCGGAGCTACATGTTCACCGTGCTCGGCACAGGTTGTAAAGAACAAGAACGCAGAAGAATTTAGAGATAAGTTTCCAGCCGCAGTGGATGCAATCATAAACAATCACTATGTAGATGACTTCGTGCATTGTTTTACGTCTGAGTCAGAAGCTAAGGATGTTTCTAAGGAGATTGTTTGGATCCAAAAGCAGGCAGGCTTTGATCTTAAGCGATTTGTATCAAATTAAAAAGTAGTTGCTCAGGAATTAGGCGAACCGGAACAAAATACTTCTGTTCTGAGTCTCGACAAAGAAGATGCAGAACATTATGGGAAAGTTCTTGGCTTATATTGGGATACGAACGAAGACGTTTTGAAATTTGTGATGGCCTTTGGAAAAATAGATCCAGTTCTGCTAAGCGGTGGAAGGAGACCAACGAAACGTGAAATGTTAAGCATTTCAATGTCAGTTTTCGACCCGTTTGGATTCGCTGCTGAGTATTTATAGCTAAATTGGCTCTTCAGTCTGTATGGCGTGAACGTGTAGGCTGGGACGATGAGATCCTTGATGAAGCCAACAACTTGTGGGAGATATGGATTCGCAGCTTAAGTGAGATACAAGAAATTAAAGTCCCTCGGTGCTACAGTAGTGTATTTACATCCAAACCAGTTGAGCTTCATATATTCGCAGATGCCAGCGAACAGGCCGTTGCAGCGGTTGCCTACTGGAGAATTCTGGAAGAGGACGGAAGAGTGCAAGTTGCGTTTGTAGCAGGAAAGACCAAATGTGCGCCATTGAAAGCAACATCGATACCGCGGCTCGAACTTCAATCAGCTGTACTTGCCACACGATTAAGGCAAATGATCTTGCAAAGCCACGATGTCCCGCCGATAAGAGTGGTGATGTGGAGTGACGCCAGTACTGTTTTGGCATGGATACGTTCCAATCACCGACGTTATAAGCCTTACGTAGCGCACCGTGTAAGTGAAATTTTGGGTGGCAGCAAGACTGATGAATGGAGGTGGCTTCCAAGTTCATCCAACCCAGCGGATTTTGGCACTCGGGTAAAAAATGGAAAACGTGAATCTTTCTGGCTTAAAGGCCCTGATTTTTTGAAAGACGAAGAGTCAAAGTGGCACAAAATGAAGCACCAAACAGAAACTACGGAGGAACTCCGAATAAAAGCAACGTGCCTATTTACTAACACTGAAGAAGTTTTTAAAAGATTCTCATGATTTCAAAGAATGAAAAAAAAGTTATTGGCTGGATGAAACGGTATCGAGAGAACTGCAGAATAAAGGAACCAGATCTGAGGGAAATAAACGGTAGTTTAAAAGTGTACGAGTTGCGAAAGGCAGAATTAGCAATATGTCGTGGCATCCAGATGGCTGTCTATATGAAGGAGTACGAAAAGTTATTGGCGGAAAACCAGTGGGACGCACTAGCAGTATTCGAAAGCTGAACCCGTTTTTGGATGATGACGGCGTGATACGAGTTGATGGCCGAATAAACTCAGCCCTTGCTGTTCCAGTCTTTGTACGTAATCCTATTATAATGCCACAGAAGCACCACGTCACGGATCTCATCGTTGATTTTTACCATAAGTTATGGAAACATCAGAACCAGGCTACTATTATCAATGAGATACGACGTCGATTCTGGATACCACACATACGAACAGTTGTGAGACATGCCTCGAAAAGATGTCTGGATGGCAAAAAAGAACGAGCCAAGCCACACATTCCACTGATGGGACAGCTGCCAGAGGACAGATTGACGCCGTTTGTAAAACCATTCACATATGTTGGACTAGATTATATGGGACCGTTCTTCGTTGTCACTGGGCGACGAACTGAAAAACGATGGATCACGTTGTTTACGTGCCTTACGATTCGAGCGGTGCATCTGGAAATAGTCAGAGACCTAAACACTGATGCATGTTTGATGAGTATCCGTAATTTCATCAATCGACGCGGGATTCCAGTGCGCATCCGCTCAGACAATGCAACTTGTTTCGTAGGAGCGGACAAGGAACTTAAACGACAGATCAACCAATGGAACTATGGAGTTATTTCAGATACTCTTGCGAGCTCGAACATAGAATGGATCTTCAATTTCCCGCTGAACCCTCATGCCGGTGGATGTTGGGAGCGTTTGGTGCGAAGTGTCAAGAGAGCAATGGGATGGGCGCTGTACCGTGAGAATCTTCAAGAACATAGTCTTTTTAGCTTGATGTGTGAAGCAGAGAACATAGTGAACTCTCGACCTCTAACTCATATTCCGCTAGACACACCCAATGATGAACCCTTAACCCCTAACCATTTTCTTTTAGGTGTACCAAACTCACAGCAAACCCCTCACCCTCGAGCCGAGGATTTGAGTGTGACGAGAAAACAATGGCGCAAGGTGCAGCAAGCGCAACACCGTTTCTGGAATAAATGGTTGGCAGAGTATTTACCCGATTTATGCCGACGTACGAAGTGATTTCAGCCAGTCGAGCCCTTAGCTTTGGGTGACGTGGTCCTGATATGCGACAGCAGCGTGCATCGATCGAGAAGGCCTCTGGGAAGAGTTATCAGAGTATTCCCCGGCAAAGATTCTCAGGTGAGAGTTGCAGAAGTTTCGACGAAGACAGGTGTACTGAAGCGACCGGCGTGCCTACTGGCGAAGCTTGATGTTGGTGAATCCCGATGAGGGAGATTCACGGGGTCCGGGATGATATCGCCATCTATTCGTCAATTTCTTAAAACTTGTACATTTAATTACACTTTGAACGTCACCCTTGCTAAGGCGCCTGAACACACTCATTTCATGTTTTATTTTAAGTTGAAAGCCTGCTAAAACTTGTCTGGCAGAATTTTGTAAGTAACCGCCATTTATTGTGACGACGCTTAGCAAGGAGGACGTAAAAAGTGTAAGTAGAATATATTTTGTATTTAAGTTTTAATTATAATCATATCGCTTCAGGAAATAAAATTATTCTGTATTCTACATTGAGATTGAACTCAAAGGAATTATATTATTTCGATTGCTCCCAAGCGGTCGCCACACTAATATTAACTACTTAAAGAAGCTTCACTAGTAACTTGGCCACATGCAAAATTTCAGAAATAACGAAAAAAATTATTAAATGTTTACATTTTATGATTTAACAAAAAAATTAATATAAACTCTATAAAATGCGTTATTATGTTTTATTGGAAAATCAAATTGCAGTATCATCATCAAAGGTGGCCATGATAGCGTTGATGTCCACTGGAATATCCCTTGTATATAACAGATATTGGTCCTAGGACACTTCATTGTGGTACACCGGCTTCAATTTTCTTAAGTTCCGAGTAATTTTGGTCGTACCGTACTCTAAAGAGTCGGTTCGTAACGTAGGATTTCAGTATTTCGTAGTACTGCCTGGGGAAGTCCCTATGCAGTTTGTACTCAAGTCCCAAGTGCCAAACCTTGTCAAAAGCTTGAGCAACATCTAAGAATACAGACGAGCATACTTGTTTTTCTTCAAGTGCCTTTTCCACAACATCCGTAATTCGATGCACTTGGTCTATCATGGAATGTTTATTTCTAAATCCAAACTGATGGCTCGGAATTAGTCTTCTTTCTTCAATTATTTTGTTAAGCCTTTTTAGTAGCAGTTTTTCAAAAACTTTTAACATGATTGGTATAAGCGATATTGGTCTGTAAGATGTAACTTCTGTTGGTGGCTTACCTTGTTTAGGTATAACAATGACTTCCGCAATTTTCCAATGATGTGGCACATATCTTATTTTAAGGCATGCGTTTATTATAAATTGGAGTTTCTTGAAGGCTATAAGAGGCATTTCTTTCAGAGCCTGAGCAGTTATAAGATCATACCCTGGTGATTTTTTGTTTGACAACTTATGTTGACACATGCTTCTTACTTCTTTGAGCGTGACAAAAGGTATTTCACATTCGTCGTTTCTGTCAACAAACTGTAGAGATCTGTAGCTGTGCTTGCTGAGAATGGCTTGAAAACATTCGCGAGATGTTCAGCAAAGAGATCAGCCTTTTGTTTCGGGTTTCCGATCCATTTACCATCTTGAGATTTTATCGGCGGGTTTTGTGTCTGAGGTCTTTTTAGGCACTTAGTTGCTTTCCATAAGGAGTATTCTGTAGAAGGATCCGCCGTCAGACTTTTCAGGAATCTACTTAGTGAATCATTTTTAAACTCACAGATTCTTTTTTTTTAATTCGTTGTTAAGACGGTTAAAAACTACCTTATCATCTGGGAATCTCGTGGATTGCCATTTTCTTCTAGCTCTTCTTTTTTCCAATATCAACTCCTTTATTTCGATAGGATATTTTATTTCTTTTTCTCTCGCATTCGAAATAGTTGGAGTACTTTCTTCTGCAGCTTGCTGCACATCAGCAATAAATTGTTCTACTTCATGATCAATTTGTTCAATTGTTTGCATAGGGGATCTTATAGGTTTATAAAATTTTCAAGTTTGTCTCTGAATTCGTTCCAGTTTGTTTTGTTATTCACGAGCTTGGGATTACTTTTTTCTATTATTTCTGTTTCGCTCAGTGATAAAATTACTGGAATATGATCTGATGATAAATCGTAATTACCTTCGACACTTATATGATTTCGTTTAATACCTTTAACTACGAAAAAGTCTATAAGGTCTGGTATTTTGTTAGTATCAGATGGCCAATATGTTGGCGAACCAGAAGAATAAAATTCGCAGTTGTATTTTCGGCCTCCTTGGTATAGCCGTTTACCTTTTGTTGTTATGAGCCTAGATCCCCATTGGGTGTGTTTAGCATTGAAGTCGCCACCAACAAGGAAGTTATGTCCTAACAAATGTAGGAGTTCTGCATAGTTTTCTTCAGTTGGAGAGCGCCTCGGAGGGCAGTATATAGCTGCTATTTTGAATTCTTTCTTTTTTATACCAATACTAATTGTTGTTACTTGCATGTTTTCTTTAGTAAACTTTGGTTCTTCATAGTGTGTTAAGCACTTTTTTATAAGTATTGCTGATCCTCCCCTAGCTTTGTCAGCTGGGTGCGGAGCGTGATAACATGTATAGTTTGTTAATTTATTATCAAGATTTTGTTCAATAGCGAGGTGGGTTTCGGACACCAAACAAATGTCTATGTGCTCTATGTCTAAAAAGATGTTTAGTTCTGATGCATGCTGTAAAAGACCGTTTGCATTCCATGTTGCGATTTTGAGTGTTCTGTCCATCATTGTTTTTTAAGAGCGACTTCTTCGCTTAGCTGTTTTATGTTTAAATCTTGTTGGTCAATCCTTTTCAGGATGAGTTCCAGCATTTCTTTTATAGAAGTTTCCTCATTCTTCCGCACATTTTTTACAATCTGGGAATAGGATTTATTTTCATCACTTTTGCTTAGTGCAATTGCTTTTCCCGGTTGATTTTTAGTAATGTTATCGACCGTTACTTTTTTGCTTTCAACTACTGGTTTTGTGTTGGTTGAGTTTCTAAACTTGTTCCCAGTTTTGTTTTTTCTTTTTGTGTCTTGGAACTTTTTTGCTACTGGTTTCCTTGATTGGTATCACAGATGTATTTGATCAGCTGTTGTTTTACATTTAAAACACTAACAAAAAGATATCCGGATACCCTGTCAGTGTCTAACATTCAACGCAGCCAATTGCAGGTTAAGACAATATAAGCGACTTAGTTAGCAGTCAACTGAAACTCATTGAACGAAAAATTCGACCAAGGAGACTTGCTAGTTTTTCCAGTGTCATACATTTCTAACTCGGAACCTTACTTCACTTACCTCTACTCTCAGTTTATCGTGTTAAAACTACTAAAACCATTATTGTTTATAATCTCAGAAATGT
Organism: Eupeodes corollae; assembly: GCF_945859685.1. NCBI lineage: Eukaryota > Metazoa > Arthropoda > Insecta > Diptera > Syrphidae > Eupeodes > Eupeodes corollae. The sequence goes on from NC_079148.1 coordinate 76,060,348, forward strand.
AAAGAAATATTATTTATTTCTTTTCCCATTTGACAAAGATCTCTTTTACAACAACATTAAATGAAATTGTTTAGAAAATAAATAAATAATAGAGTAATAAAGTTCAGCTTTCATTTGAATGAAAAAATATGATCAATTGTCATTTTGACTTACATTTGACTTGATAGTAATGTCGATTTTTCTTGAATAAGTTTTGAGCCAACTTTCCAATAAAGTTGACTTGATTAGAATGCAATTTCTTGTCTGATCAGATACTAAAAAATAGCTTTACTTTCAAGTTCCGCATGTGGTCTGAGCATGCCTAATGTCACATTTTGTATGTGTCAAATGTCAAAACGTGACAGCTTTGTATATACATGACAGGTTCAAGAGTGACAAGTACCCCAAAATCGTGCTGTTTAAAATGAAAATTGACATTTGCTTTAGATTCTATTTTTTAAGAGTAAGTATTTCTGATTTTTATGTGAGTTTGTTTAAGAAGTTGTTAAAGTTTTTATCTAATTTTTTGACCTCGAACTCCAGTTTCAATATGGCAAAGATGTTATTTTTCTTTTTAACAGCTTAGGTACTTAAATACTTAAAATTTCTTTGTATAATTTTTGTATGGCTTGTTTTGGTTCGTCTTAGATGCGTATATTACGCTTTAAACAGCAAAACCAGATTTATCTCACACTGCACAGACGTTTTTAATGCATTTTTCTTATATTATTTGATACCCGTTCTTGAACTTAATATGTACATAAAAACGCACGCAACTCAACCCGCATCAACATGCGGAAGACATATTCGTAACAAAGTAAACAGCCAGTCATGCAAAAGTCATTTTTGCATCATCTTACATTATTATTCGATGTATTTCCATTTTCTTTATTATAAATTATTATTTTTATAGTCATTCTCTCCATGAATCTTTTTAAAGACATTTTGGTTTGTTTGAAGTTTAAGCTCTTGTGTATTCCTGTAAATATTTTTACATTTTGTTTTATTAAAACGATACAAAGAAACTAAAAGTAAATTGGATAGAATACAAATTACTCTATTACATGATAAATATACCGATGGTCTTATCTTTAATAAATCGCTAAGCACACTTTTAGGCATTGCCATTGTAGCCAGTTTAAATTTTAACAGCGGTAACCATTAATAAGGTTGGAATTAAATATATTCACAAGTGGTGTAGCTGCTATGACCAGTCAGTAGCACCTTCATTGAAGTCGTCCTATTTTCCAGACTTTTCCTTTCTATAAATTTAGTTTTTCAACCATTTCTTAAATGATGGACATAAATATTAAAACGAATCTTCCCCCACTTAAAAAAATCCTTATAAATGACAATATTACTCGCACACAGGAATGGTTAACAGTTGAAAGTCACTAGGCACTAGTTCTCAATTTATTTATTTATTAATTTTCGTTAGTCTATTATTAATATCATTTTCAGTCTGCTTACTCGAAAACTAATGTTTTGTGTGAACCTGATTGTTTTTCTTGAATTTAAAAAAAGCCTTACACTCTTTAGGTCCGTCATAAAAATAGTTTGTAATTGAAGTTTTAGAAACTTCAATTTCTTTTAAGAAAATAAAAAATGCTGTTTTTACAGAATATAAGAATGCGATACTCTCTCAGGGAAGGGGGTCTTGTCCCAATGACCCTCCCCCTGGAAAGGCTTTTAAGATGATCATTGATGCAATCAATTTCAATGGATTCGTTACTTGTTGTTGACTTAAATAATGTATCAAACTATTTTTCAAGTTTGAACGTATGCTTACTATGTATGTAGGAATCTTTCAAATCAAAAAAGTCATACATTTAAGATTCAATGATAATCGAATTGACTTTTATAAATATGTTAGTTTGCTTAAATATATAAATAAATATTTAATTTTATTATTCAAATATATATCCTAACAAGATTGAATAAACTTTATGAATAAAACACATTTATGAACATACGTCTGTTTAAAATTTATTTTCGTTTTTTTCTTTGATGGTCAAAACTTTCTTCTCCAATATTTTGATCAAATATTTCTTCAATTACTTGAAGAACTCTCAATCGAAATTTTCGATTTTGTCGATCATCCATTTTTCGTACATCACGTAATAGACTTTTGAAAAAATTCATATCAGAATCGTCTTGATTTTCTTCTTCTTCGTTCTGCTTACGGCTCCGTGGTTTACTCATAAAAGGCTCTGCTTCATCAATCATTTCAAAGAACTGATCATTATTACCACATTCTTCAATGTCGTTTTTAATTGGAGATTTATCTCTTATCGGTGGAATTGTTGATGATATAGATTCCAGTTCGTTATCATTTGGAAAAGATTCAGTTGCATCATTGATTTGAATTTCATCAAGGAATGGACCTGGTTTGGAATCCTCAGATTCATCACGAAGCTCGATTGTACTTTGATTGTGATTGTACTTTTTAGAAATGGTAGGAAATGGCAGAAGAAAATGGAGATGTGGTGTAAGATAATACGGCTTGGTTCTTCGGTTGCCCTTTTTCATTGAATGCCTCTTAATACTTCTAAACAGTGCATCTCGAATTTTTCGCCAGCGTTCAGGGCAGCTATCGACTGTCAATAAAATAAAATAAAATTAGAAAATGCGGAAACAACATAAAAATTATGTATAGATGAATGTATGTCATGTCAAATGTTACAAAAAAAAAGTTTAATTGCAAAGCTTCCTAAAACTACTTATTAATCTGCTAAAGTTGCAGTTCTTCGAAGAAATATCGAAAGATATCCCCTGCACATACTTAAGCCTATCCCATGCCAAAAACTTTGCATTTGTTGAGCCTTTTAATAACATCTGTTTCTTAAGGTTTTAAATCAATTTAACTAAACTCCAGAGGGCAGTAATGCCCGACCCTTTGGTATTTACGTGCCATTTTAACATCCCATACGAGGTTAGAGGAACCGAAACAGTGCTTTTGTTGAATTTCGTATTCTGTAACACAATTTTGATGGGCGACAAAATTACGTTCTAGTCTAACTTTTGTATTCTAATTAAAATCTCTTGAATTTGTTTTATCACATCAGGTTTTTAAAATATGCTTATTTAAAAATGTTAAACAACAACGAGGTTTTTAAAGCTAAATTTAATCTAAAAATACCTCTAAAAAATACATTCTATGATGATTTTGCAAAGTTCAAATCCTTTTCTTTTAGATGCAATTTAAATCATTTTTGTATCTTATCTATGTAGTTTCTGGAAATTCTTAAATAGTTATAAGTTTTTATTCGACTCTATGTGAAATTTAAGCAAACCTTGAATTTAATACTTTCATAGTTTTAAAGAATACGTTTTCGAGTTAGTTTGTAGTGCATATTTCGTACCTAAAGTTTGATTTTAACTATTTGCTTAAGTTTTAAAAATACTCGTTTTAATTTTTTTTATTTGTGGAATATACGTATTTAAAAAATTTGATATAACAGAATTGTTTCGCCAGTAGATTGGTTGCAAGAACACAACTTACTTTCAAACGATTATGCCTTTTTTTAAATATAAGGCCATCAAAACCCATTCGAAAATTTTATTTGCCAGGAAGAAAACCGACCACGTGTATTGGTGACAAAAGTATCGTCGTAATGTTTCTTACCTCACCCGTTCTAGAAGTTATTTTAACGGGTGTGCTTATTTTGGTCTTATTGTATTCGGACAAAAAAAACTATTTGAAAATCATGTTCATACTCTTAACTTAACATTCATACTGAAGTCATACTGTCTGAAAGATTTTTTGGCAATAAGAGTACAAAGGTTTAAAGCCAAAAAATCAAGATTTTTCAGAATTTGTACTTTCAGCTTTTAGCTCAAATATCCCAAAATTTACTAGATCGATTTTGAAATTGTTTTTGGCATTAATATTCAGTTCAGTCTAATTTTTTATTTGATCTTTATGGTCGTTTACTGACTGGAATTATCAAAACTTTTACACAATTTTAAATGGATTGTATATTAACTATTTACAAACAGCTATGGCCAAAATAATAAGAACACCTAACACGATGGGCTACTTTTATTTGTTTTTACGTTTGTTTTGTTTTGAATAAATATATTATATTTTTAGCAGATAGTTTATGATGACAACTTTAAAATCAACAAACTTTATCAATTTATATATTATTTTCAACCGAAAATTATTAATTTAATATAAAAAACTGGTTCTAAACATAAGTAGACTTCGACAAAATTGTAAATAAATACCTGTTATATCCAAGCACACTTGTGCGCCCCAACAAATTTCAAACAAAGATAAACCCACGCAAAATCTTGACTTCAAATTCAATTAAACACATTGTAATAATTCTTCAAAGATGATGCAACGATAATAAACATAAATTGCATATCAGCACTTCTTGGCCTTCAGCCTTGTGCAAGAGTATCAAATGGATATCAAAAGTATTTGACAATATTGAATCATTGCATCATCCGCAGTCAAACAAAGGTTTGCTGCGTTAGCATATTAATAATATAAAAGGGATCTCCAGATCTCTTTCTAGTTTAGTTTTTTCACAAGTTTATCAACGTATAGCCGATGATTTCCCCCGACCAACGGTAAGGGATCTGACGCTTAAATAAAAGTGTTTTTAATTAAAATAAAACGGTCTTTTATTTCGGTTGCCCTGTTCCCAGAACAGGAAGAAAGATTTTTTTTGAATCTTTGAGAAAACTCAATTAAAATTGGCGCAGTCGGTAGGATTCCAGTCAGATTATAAGTGAAAATTATAAGAGACATGGTAATCCAGTGGTCGAACCGGAATTAAATTTTTTTCTCGCGACCCAAAAAATTTGTTTTTATTGTGAAAATTAATAAATGCAAAAACGTGTTTTAGTTAACAATAAAAAATAAATGCAACAAAAAAAAAAAAAAAATTAAATAAAGTAAAAGTGATTAATTTTCGAACGAAAATCGTGAATTTCATTTAACTAAATTTAATTACAAAAAAATAATAATTTTTCGAACGAAAATCGAAAATTATTAAAAAGGAAAAATTATTTAGTAACCAACGCCAGTGAATATGGTTAATGTTGCGAAGCCTCATAGAGAGGAAATAATTTTCAGTGAAGAGTGAAAAGTGGAAGAGTAGAAGTGAAATTAAAGGCTGATGAACAATTATAATTAATAAATTAATTGAAAAAACCCTATAATGAAAATTGAGTAAAAATAAAAAAAAAATGAGTGAGTGAGAAAAAGAAAAATTAATAGATAAATAAAAAGAACATAAAAAAAATATAATTTTTTTTTATACAAAAGCAAAAGTGCAAACAAATTAAAAACAAAATAAAAAATAATAAACCAAAAGGAACGATAACAAGCAAAACCAAAAAGGTTAAATGCAACAAATAGTGCAACTAAAAGAAAAAAATTAAAATTTATGGTTCAAATTATATGTGGAAAATCCACTTGAACCCAACGTTGATGTAAGTGGCATGATCTAAAGCCCCAACGAGATCAAGTTGATGAACCGAATCAGAAGAGATTCGCAACGAGCTGAATTAAGGCAGCTAAACTACAACCAGCAAAGAAACTTTCAAGAACAAGCAGACAACATGGAACCATCAGTAGCACAACAACAGCAACAGCAGCAACAGCAGCCGCAACAACCACCATTAGTAGGAGGTAATAATAATTTAAGATCTTTGGAATTAAATCCCCTTAAATATATAGAAAGATTACAAAATTTTGACGGTAAAACCGAAGACCTCCCTATTTTTATTTCAAATGTGGATGATATAATCCCCACATTATTAACTTATAATGACATTTCTCAAAAAATGTGTATAAATATTCTTAAGAGTAAATTTATAGGAAGAGCCAGACAGGCTATCGAAATTCATACCCATCTTACAAGATGGATTGATATAAAAAACATGCTTTTGCAAAATTTCGGTGGATTTAAAAATTCGTTCCAATTATATGAGGATCTCAGAGCTTCTCAATATAGAGGCGATCCGATTAAATTTTATAACTACATACAACATACCCTTTCCTTATTAAACCAAAAAAGGTTTACAAGAAAATAATATTTCTGATATCCCTCGTAATAACGAAACAGCGCTTAAAATCTTCAAAGAAAGATTACCGACGCATTTGAGAACAATTCTATATGCATTAAAACCCCCAACCATGGAGTCAGCACTTCATGAGATAACTCAAGCAGGATTTATCACACGACAAAATAATGATTTTAATAATGAAAAACAAAAGCACACTAATACTAATAAAAAATTTGAAAATAGATATGAGAATAAGAATAAAAATAATAATAATAACTTTAAAAATCCTAATAATCCATTTAGGAATAATGAAAATAATAAAAATTGGCAACCAAAACCTTATGTGCCGAACAATCAAAATAATTATAATAGACCAAATAATAATAATTATAATAATAACAATAATAACAGAAATAGACAGTATCCTCAAAGATTTGAACCAATGGATATCGATCCAAGTTCATCACAAGTAAGGAGAGCACATGAAGCTAACTACGTAGACAAACAAAAAGAACAAACGCAAGCAAATTTTCGGCATTTTGCCTCGGAATCTCACTTCCCTATATTAAATTAGAAAAAGGGAATACAATTTTAAGACTCCTTATTGACACCGGAGCAACTAATAGCCTTTTGAGGGAACAAGATTCTCCAAAAGAATTTACAAAATGGCGTACCAATCCCATGACAATCCGGACAGCAGGAAACCCTATAGTAGTAAAAAAAGATGTATTAATACCAAAAAACAGATTTGCACTATCTGTAAAAAATGATTGTGAATTCCAAGTGCACACCTTTAATGAAGAGTATAATGGAATAATTGGAAACAATATTTTGATTCCAAATGATGGAGAAATAAATTACAAAAATAAAACATTGAAATTGAATGACGAAATCATTCCTTTATTCTTCAGCGAAAATGAAGAAAAGGAATATGAAAAGACAATCAATTATTTTAATGAAATAAAACCTGTAGACTCCATATTAAATAATGAAGTGAAAAAGGATCTGCGAACAGATCACTTAAACAAAGAAGAAAAACAAATATTGTATAAATTAATAAAAGAATGCGACGGAGCATTTTATAAAAAGGGTGATGATTTAACTTTTACAAATCATGTAAAACATAACATCCCAACGGAAGATAACTCTCCCATATACACAAGGATATACAGATATCCTGAGATCCACAAAAAAGAAGTGGACAGACAAATAAAAGAAATGTTAGAATCAAAAATAATTCAACATTCTACTTCGCCTTATAACGCCCCAATTTGGGTCGTTCCTAAAAAAGAAGACCACGCTGGTAATAAAGAGTGGCGAATAGTAATAGATTATAGAAAGTTAAACAATATTACTAAAGAAGATAAATATCCTATTCCAAACATGGATTCGATATTAGATAAGCTAGGACAAGCAATATATTTTACAACGTTAGATCTTACAAAAGGATTTTATCAAATAGAAGTTGAAGCTAAAGATAGGGAAAAAACAGCATTTAGTACATTAACGGGACATTATGAGTTCGTAAGAATGCCATTCGGTTTAAGGAATGCACCTGCAACTTTCCAAAGACTCATGAATGAGGTCTTGAAAGATTACATAGGAAAAATATGTTACGTTTATTTAGATGACATCATAATATTCTCCTCTAGCCTACAAGAACATATGGATTCACTCCATAAAATCTTATTGACACTCAAGAATGCAAATCTTAAAGTATCACTAAATAAATCTGAGTTTCTACGAAAAGAGACAGAATTTTTAGGGCATGTAGTAACCCCAAATGGTGTAAAACCAAATCCAAAGAAAATTGAAACTATAAAGAATTTTCCTATCCCAAAAACAGTAAGAGAAATACAAAGCTTTCTAGGATTAACAGGATACTATAGAAAATTTATAGATGACTATGCAAAAATAATTAAACCTTTAACTTTATGCCTAAAGAAAAACAGCAAAATAAATATAAATGATCACGATTACAAAGAATCTTTTCATAAATTGAAAACTTTAATGACTAACGATTTAATAAATAGACACCCTGACTTCTCAAAAGAATTTACACTAACAACTGACGCCAGCAATTTTGCTATTGGAGCCGTGTTAAGTCAAACACATGGACCTCTCAGTTTTGCCTCAAGAACACTTAATAAACATGAGTGCAATTACAGTACAATTGAAAAGGAATTATTAGCAATAGTTTGGGCAACGAAACAATTTAGACATTACCTATACGGTAGACAATTCATTATTAAAACAGATCATAGACCTTTAGTATGGTTACACAATTTAAAAGAGCCAAATACCAGACTCCAACGATGGAAAATAAAATTAGAAGAATACGATTTTAAAATTGAATATATCCAAGGCAAAGAGAATAAAGTAGCAGATGCACTTTCCAGAATCAAAATAGAAGACAATAAAGTCATATTACATAACCAAGATGAGTTAGCAACACAGCATAGTGCTGAATCAGATAGTTCACATCTTATTCCTATTAGTGAAAAACCGGTTAATTTATTTAATCGACAAATAATTCTTGAAATCAATGAAAATGATCATCAAGAAATTTTGTACCCACATGTTGGAAAAAGAAGAATAACATTCAGTAGAAAAGAATATAAAGAAGAAGACTTTATAAACATAATAAAAGAAGTAGATACAACAATACTAAATTGCATATATGTCAAAGATGACGAAATATTTAAAAAATTCCAAGATATATGGAAAAAGGAAAATTAATTAAGTAATAAAATATTACAAAGAAGCATGATTATATTAAAAGATATAAAAGAGTTAGAAGCAAGAGAAATTATATTAAGAAATCATAAAAATCATAATCACGCAGGAATCGAAAAAATATTCTTAGAAATAAAACGAGAATATTATATGCCGAACCTTAAAAATTTAATTAATAAAATAATAAACAATTGCTCAACATGTATGGCAAAAGCAGAAAGAAACCCAATTAAACTACCTTACGAAAAAACAGAGACTCCAAAGAGTCCTATCGAACACTATCATATCGATATATGGTTTGTTAATAAAAAAGAAAAGTATATATCATGTATTGACAAATTCTCTAAATTTGCAGCAATTGAACCAATCAAAACAAAAACTTATGTAGACGTAATAAACGCTCTCACTAGAATATTTTCATACATGAAGAAACCAAATAAAATTACTCTCGACAATGAAAACGCATTTGTATCAGAAACATTTAAGAACTTTTTAGAAAATAACAACATAATCATACATTATTGCACAGCTAATAGACACACCGGAAATTCCGATGTAGAAAGACTTCATAGCAGTCTAAATGAACATATGAGAATCTTACAGCAATTACAACTATCCAATGAAGAAGATATACCAATAAAGCACGCTACAAAAGCACTTGAATCTTACAATAACGTAATCCATTTAACTACCAAAGAAAAACCAATCGACGTTCACTTTAATAAAATTGACAACGAAATAATCTATAAACGAATTGAAGAAAATAAAATAAAAATATTAAATAAATTAAACATTAATAGAAAAGATGTAAGCATAGACGAAAATTATGCGAAGGTAACAGAACAAGAGAAAATAAAAAACAAAATCGTACCTAAACATAAAAAGGTGAAAGTTATTAATAAAACTGATAAAAAATACACGTTACAAGAAGGAAATAGATTTAAAAAAATTCCTAATCGCATTCTTCATAAAGATCAATTTAGGAAGAAGAAAAAATATCAACAAATAAAATCTTCCAGTTTCAGATCCAATAAGGATATTGCATCAAATGTTGCAACCCATGGCGATAATGCAGAAAATAATTATAATAATGATGATTACGATAACCCTCAACCAAGTACGAGCAGAATTGGAAGTCATTGACTTAAATAAGGGAAATGGATTCACTTTAATCCAACTAGAAGAATATCCACTAATAGAAAGTTACGATACTATAATTCATATTATAAATCTAACTGAATATGAACAAAATATAGAAATTATGGAAAGGAATGTTAAAAGAATTCCAGAAGAAAATGACAGCTTTATTAGGAAAATGTCAAAAATACGAAAAGAGTTTGAAGTACTCTTACCCCATCCTAAATCAAATAGACAAAAAAGAGGATTAATAAATATTTTAGGAACAGGTATGAAATTTTTATACGGAACCATGGACGACAATGATCGCCATGATATCGAAGAACATCTAAAAATAATAGAAACAAACAATCATAATGAGATAGCAAATTTAAACAAACAAATAATAATAAATGAAAAATTTAATAAACAAATCAAAATACTTACTGAAACTTTAAATAATGAAACTAATAACATAATTAAAAGAATCAATACATTTGTAGAAAGCTACGATTACGTAAAAGATATAGCTAAAATACAGTACGAGATAAAGTTAAGAGAAAACCTCGAATATTTACATGAAGACATAGAAAAAATAAAAGAAATAATAATGACTTCAAGATTAGGAATACTCAGCAGAGATATTTTAACTGTAGAAGAAATAGATAAATACGGCATTAATATAAATAACTTAGAAGAGTTAAAACTCAGTTTAGCCCTATATAAAACAAATATTATATTTATAATTAAAGTACCCAAATATACAAATGAACTGTTTAAAAAGATATACGTTCAACCCATTCCAAATAAGGATAGTAATTCCCAATTAAAAATACACAAACACCTTTATCTGACAAAAGATCAAATAATATATGACAGTACTAAATATGTACAAAATTTAACCAAAATAAACGATGATTGTATAGAAAATATACTTAAAAAGTCAATGAATTGTAAACTTATAAAAAATATAAATGAACAAGTATTAGAAATAGGAAATAATAATCTTGTATTAATTAATGTAAAATTACAAGAACTTAATCAAAATTGTAATAATCAAAAAATTAAAATTAAAGGTAACTACCTTATTAGATTTGAAAATTGTAAACTTAAAATAAACAATAAATCATATGAAAGGAAAAATTATAAGCATGAGCTTTTAATTCCTAATACAATATTGGATATAAATTATACTAAAATTGAAGAATTAACTTTTGAAGAATTAAAATACCAAAATATAAACAATTTAAAAGAAATACAAGAATTGAAATATAGTCATAAAAAGTCAAGTTTCAAAATATATTTTATCATTTCATTCATTTTAATAATTGTAATAATTTATGTTTATCTAAAATTAAAAAGTAAGAAAAGGAAGATAATAAATAATGTAAATCTTCCAACGGTCAATTTCCGACCCTTAGAATAATCTAAAGAGGGGGGTGTTATATCCAAGCACACTTGTGCGCCCCAACAAATTTCAAACAAAGATAAACCCACGCAAAATCTTGACTTCAAATTCAATTAAACACATTGTAATAATTCTTCAAAGATGATGCAACGATAATAAACATAAATTGCATATCAGCACTTCTTGGCCTTCAGCCTTGTGCAAGAGTATCAAATGGATATCAAAAGTATTTGACAATATTGAATCATTGCATCATCCGCAGTCAAACAAAGGTTTGCTGCGTTAGCATATTAATAATATAAAAGGGATCTCCAGATCTCTTTCTAGTTTAGTTTTTTCACAAGTTTATCAACGTATAGCCGATGATTTCCCCCGACCAACGGTAAGGGATCTGACGCTTAAATAAAAGTGTTTTTAATTAAAATAAAACGGTCTTTTATTTCGGTTGCCCTGTTCCCAGAACAGGAAGAAAGATTTTTTTTGAATCTTTGAGAAAACTCAATTAAAATTTACCGTTATAATATTTAAAAAAATATTTTAATTTTTTTCATTTCATTACTTTGTACTAAGTTTCAAATCCTTTATGTATTTATTTATGACCGTGGTTATTCGACTACTCATAGGCCCACCAATCCTTGTATATTCCAGGTGGATTTGAATACCAAAAATCCTGAACAAACTTCCACAAATCCGATTTATTTGATGGATGCCGATTACAATTTAATTCCACAAGTTTTCAATTGGATTCAAATCCGACTGCTAGGCCGAGGGCTAAACATCAATTTCCATTTTCCATTTCTTCAAAGCATCTATTTTGTTACTTTTGCTGAGTGCTTGGGGTCGTTATCCTGTTGATATCGCTACATATTTTCTTCGGCCCATGGTAGCATTGTATCTCTTAGAATCCCGACATAAGTTTCCTTGGTCATTATTCCATTAATGAGTAATACTGGACCTATTCCCCACTAAGAAAAACAACCCATATCATCCATATATGTATTTTGAATTATTTATATTTTGTATATGAAAACAACATTTATATTTTACTTCCTTAAACTTTGTTGCTAAAAGTACTACTTTTGACTGAAGATTGGACCAAGAACATAATATGAAACGGATATTCAGCCTTATTCCAAAAAAACAGCACAAATTCATCAACTTTTGACCAATTGACGATTCAGGGGGAGGGGGGGTCACATGAGCCAAAAAACCTAATAACAGTTAAGTTGTATAAATAAAGATTGCATTTAAAGATTTATTAGTAATTTAACGTCATTCACCAAAAAGTGGTTTGCTGTTAAAAACAAGTCAAATTTTGTTAGAACTAAGAGGTATCAACCAGCGCTCTGGCAATGCCCTGCCAATGACAGAACATTTATTATATTTGGCAACACTGCTGTTTTTTAAATTTAATAACGACTGAATATGTCAATTCATTCTTTTCTTGTTTCTCTTTTATTAAAATAAACTTTTGCGTTTTCAATTAAATTCATCAGGTTATGGGCCCAGTCCCAACGCGAAATATAAATTGTTAAAAAGTAAGAAACAATGTCGAACAGCATGAATTCCATCAGGCCACTCGTCAGCGATAACTATGATACGTGGGTCATGCAAATCGAGGCCGTGATGGTGAAAGCTGGAACATGGAAGCATGTGAATGGAGCAGTACCACAACCAGAACTTCTTGAAAACAACGAGAAGTCCAAAAAGGATCTGCAGAAGTGGTTGGATGACGACGCAAAAGCGAAGTCAGACTTGATTATTGCCATCGATCCGAGTCTATTGCGTCTCGTTAAAGGATTGGACACGGCAAAGGGTGTCTGGGAACGATTGAAGTCTGAATTTGCTTCCACGGGACCAACGAAGAAGGCAACATTGCTGAAACGTGTGGCGACATATAAAATCCAGGAAGGCGACGATCTGCGAAAGAATTTAATGGAATTCTTTGATGCAGTGTCACAACTAAAGTGTATGGATGTTGATATACACGAAGAGTTATTGTCGATTCTTTTATTGAATGGATTGCCACCGAGTTTTGAACTGTTCAAGTGTGCAATGGAGTCTCACGACAACCTTCCGAAGCCCAGTATTCTGAGAGAGAAAATTCTCGAGAAGTACGATGCAACAAATCAGCGTAAGGAGGATGACAGATCCGAAGCCATGTATGTCCGGCGAGGTGCTAGTCAGAGCAAATCGAAGTTCGAACGAGGAATGCAGCAACGAAAGCATGTCAATGCGAGTGACCGTGACACATCTTTTAAATTCAGATGCTACAAATGTCATGAACTTGGTCACAAGGCGTCCATGTGTACGAAGAACAACAAACCGAAATTCCCTTCACGATTTGAATCGTCAGCGAAGGCAGAAAATACATTTTTCATGATGGAAGACCAAGCTTTGGGGATGCAGAGGAGTGAATTTGACAGACGGTGGTGTCTGGACAGCGGTTGCACGTCCCACATGTGCAACGATGAGAGTCTGTTTACATCCACACCATCTGCGATGCAAGGAAAGCTGCTGTTGGCAAACGATTCCAGTACGAATGTCGATGCGAGAGGAACTATAAGGATTATCACTACAGACGGGATGTCTGAGAGGTCAGTAAAACTCGAAAATACATTACTAGTTAAGAACCTTCGAACTAACCTATTATCTGTTGCGAGGATAACCGACCACAACAACACCATCACATTCGATAAAGAGAAGGCAATCGTCCGAGGAGATGACGGTGAAGTTAAGGTAGTTGCGAGCCGAGTTGGACAACTGTACTATGTCCAAGAAAGTGCAACACAAGCGTGTATCGTGGATGTGAGTGAATCCAAGCTTGACTTATGGCATCGCAGGCTCGGTCACCTGAACGAACGAGATCTTCTGGATATGCATCGAGGGAATGTGGTGACTGGACTTTCTCTGAACGAAAACGAAAAGCTTGGTACCTGCAGCGTGTGTCTCAGCGGAAAGATGACGAGGTTGCCGTTTCCCAAGAAGTCACATAGAAGCACAAACGTTTTGGATCTTGTGCACACTGATGTGTGGGGACCCTCCAGAGTTGATTCGTTAGCAAAGTCGAGATACTTCGTCACTTTCATCGACGATTGCAGCCGTTGGTGCGAAATAAGATTTTTGAAGCATAAAAATGAAGTTTTTCGCGCTTTTAAGGATTACAAAGCTCAAGTTGAGAAGCAAACTGGTCGAAAAATAAAATGCTTGATGTCAGACAACGGAGGAGAGTTCTGCAACCATGAATTTGACGAGTTTCTACGTTTGAACGGAATAAAAAGACAACTCACAATTCCGCATACGCCACAGCAAAATGGTGTGGCAGAACGGAAGAATCGAACGCTTGCTGATATGGCAAGGTGTCTCCTAATTCAATCTGGTGTTAAAAACGATTTTTGGGCAGAAGCAATTGCAGCATCAAATTACTTGCGGAACCGATGCCCTACAACCAGTTTGGATGGACGCACACCGTTTGAGTTCTGGAACAAAAGATTGCCAGACCTGAGACACCTGAAGGTTTTCGGCGCAAGGACTTTTGTTCTTGATAAAACTCCTGGTAAGGACAAATTCGAAGCGCGTTCAATGGAGGGCATCCTGGTTGGTTACTCCGAAGTATCCAAGGGCTATCGTGTATGGATCCCTGAAAAACAGAAGGTAGTCATTACGAGAGACGTCAAGGTTGTAGAACATGATTTAGTTTCTGTGAAAAGTCAAGAGAAACAGTTAACTATTCCAAGTGATGAAACTACAATTGAACTGGAGTTAGCTTCGATGGATTTGGAGACACATAAGGAGTTTGAGCCTCCGATGGAGAAGAAAAATGTTCGTGAAGATTATCAAACGCGGTCTGTTTCGAAGTCGGCCAAGCAGAGACAAGTCGAACAACCAACAGAAAACGATGCTGATGTTGAAGACGAAAGCGAAGATGAAGATTACGATGATGCTGTAGACGGAGATGACATTGAGATAGCAAACATTGGAGAGTTGTCACTCGAGGATGCAATGTCTGGAGCAGAAGCACAAGACTGGTTGAAAGCAATCAAAGAAGAGATTCGAGCGCTAATCAAGAACAATACTTGGGACCTAATCGAGCGTCCAGAGAACAGAAGTGTCGTGACAAGCAAAATTGTTCTACGAAATAAAATGAACGCAGATGGTTCTTTGGAACGAAAGAAGGCTCGTGTCGTTGCTCGAGGTTTCACGCAGCGCAAAGGAATCGATTATGAGGACACATTCGCGCCTGTAGCCCGCCTCGAATCAATTAGACTCCTGATGGCTTTAGCAGTCCGTGAAAATTTGAAAGTTTATCAAATGGATGTCGTGGCAGCGTATCTAAACGGTGAGTTGGAACAAGAGATTTTTATGGAAACTCCAAAATATCTTCAGCAGTCGTTGCAAATGCTTGTTAGCGAGAACCGAAATAATGATGGTGTGACGAAAAAGGCCAAACAAATGCTGCAAAAACTCAAGAATGGCGATTATGTGTGTCGATTGAGGAAAGCGTTATATGGTCTGCGGCAGGCTGGACGACAATGGCACAAGAAGTTGGACGAAACACTTCGTAGACTTGGCTTGAAACCAGCTGCTAACGATACATGTTTTTACTTCAACACAAGTGGAGAAGAATTCACCATCGTTGCAGTGTACGTCGACGATATCCTGTACGCCTCAAGAAGTCAAAATACATTGAAACACATACGTGATGGACTTGCTGCAGCATTTGAAGTGAAGGATCTAGGTCTGGCGCGATTTTGTTTGGGCGTCGAAATCATTCAAAGTGAAGGCCAGATTAAACTGAAGCAGCAAGCATACATCAGAGAAATATTAAAAAAGTTCAACATGGACGAGTCGAAACCAATAAATACACCGAGCGACTCAAAGTCAAAATTACCTCCTGGGAAAGGTAACACTGAACAGCGTCAAAGCGAAAAACCCTATCGTCAACTTATCGGATCGCTTATGTATTTGGCAATTGCGACAAGGCCAGACATAGCCTTCACAGTTAATCGTTTAGCGCAGTACAACGAAACCTATCAAGATATGCACTGGTCAGCTGCGAAGCGTGTTCTACGCTATTTACGAGGAACGGAAACATACGGGCTCACTTATACGAAGGACACTTTGGGTCTTCGAGGATACTCGGATGCTGATCATGCTAACGACGAGACCGATAGAATATCATACACCGGATATGTTTTTATATTGAGCGGAGCTGCAATTACCTGGCGTTCCCAGAAACAAAGGTCAGTAGCTATTTCAAGTACTGAGGCAGAATATGTTGCGCTGTCAGAGTCATCGAGAGAAGCAACATATCTGCAGAATCTTATGACCGAGATGAATTTGCCTCAACTTACGAAAATAAGTATTGGAACAGACAACCAAGGCGCAAAACACATAGCTGAGAATGCAGTTTGTCATTCACGAACAAAGCATATTGCGACCAGATACCATTTTGTCCGGCAGCTACTACATGATGGAAAAATAACAGTCGTCTACACCCCAACTGATAAGATGCCAGCGGATGTGTTCACCAAGCCACTTCCTGGACCAGCCCACTACAGATGTATGGAAAACATCGGTACATCAACTTGTTAAATGCGCTGATTGAGGAAGGCGTGTTAGAACTAAGAGGTATCAACCAGCGCTCTGGCAATGCCCTGCCAATGACAGAACATTTATTATATTTGGCAACACTGCTGTTTTTTAAATTTAATAACGACTGAATATGTCAATTCATTCTTTTCTTGTTTCTCTTTTATTAAAATAAACTTTTGCGTTTTCAATTAAATTCATCAAATTTTGATTTTCGCTCAATTCAGAATTTAAAAAAAAACTTTAGTCATGCTTTAAATTACTTTCATAAAAATTGTTTCTAAGAAAAAGAGCAAATATTTAGGTTCATAAGAAGAAACCTTGAATAAAAGATCATCAATTTTGTATTAAGTTGCCTTTAAATTCCTTAAACTAGCCTGCAATTTTATTATTAAATTTTTTTGACACACATAAACAGTGAACATTGAAGTGATTTTTACTTACGACATATGTATATAGGAACCATACAGCAAGTTTTGCATAAGTAAACAATTTCAAACTAGAGTTTTTAATTAAATATGACATTACGACGGTAGAGAACCGAAAAAAATGGGTACCGAGATTCCTTTCGTATGTTTGTCTTTCCTGGCCCCTACAGTCCAAACAATTGTGTTGATTGAAATTAAGATTTTCAGCCGATTTGTCTGAGGCGTTTTTTTCATTTTATTAATACTAAAAATAACAGCAGTCCCCACAGAAATTTTTTGGTTCAAGATGTGAATTTTCTAAAACTTTCTCCAAATTTTGTGTTCTTAATTTGGCTTCTTTCTACAAGAAAAACATATTTTCGTATTGCTCCAGAAGGGTACCATTCAAAAATCCTTAATTTAGTTTTTAAGTTTTCTCAAGAACTAATGGAACGATTTCAAAATTCTTCTCTTTTTTTGCAAGCTCTTGTCAATAATCAAATCGATGATGGTTTTTTATGATCAAAAATGTATTTTTTTGATTTTTAATAAAATACTAATTTTGTTTACACAACTCGATATTTCAATAAAGGGACCACATTTATTGACGAAATTTTAATGTAAAATGTTCATATATTTATAAGCTCTTTACTTAGGCTTATACCAAAAATATTTTCAAGACAAAATTTAAAATGATTTTCGAAAAAATAGGTTAATCTAGATTTTTTGACAAATAAAATGGCATTTAAGTTTTTGAAAAAAACTTATTTTGCAGGTACATTTTTAAATCTTAAAATATATGAAATATTTTTAAACAGACTTTTTGGAAGAAATTATCAAGTTCTAGCGACCCAGTCGTGCGTTTCATTTCTTTCAAAATTGGTTTTCAGTTGAATACAAAAGATTTTAAAAAATTAAATAAATCTACTTTGAAATGAATTTGATTTGGATGCTCTAGAACTGAGATTCAAACACGAATTTCAACAATACAAATGTCCCAAAAAAATCAAGTGACACTTTTGTTAAATGAATGGCTAAGTGAAAAACATAATAAACGTTTCATATCTATTGATATAAACGCTTTGAAACGTGTAATTTGTGAGTACTACAAAAATTTCTTCCCAACTTATTTGTTTACTTACCTTACTTTGTTTTAATCTATTTTTTTAGAGAAATTATATACTTAAATGCAGCTATTTCCTTCAATTCAAGGAAGTGTTCTAAATAATTTGATAACTAAAGTTGGCATTTTAGGAATTATTAAATGTTTTTAGCATCCTTTACAAAACATTAAAGAACATTTTTAAGCGGTGAGTAAAAACTCATCTAAGGGTGTGAAAACCCCCCCTCCCCTGATGAAAAGTCTGGATCCGCCCTTGCAATCGGCTTGGTGGATTGTACGCTTCACCTGTAGAGGAGCATTTGACTATTCTGGCAATGCTCCGAATTGACTCACCCTGCTCACACAACACCAATATAGCTTGACGCTAAGATACCGATCAATACTTATTATTATTTTAGTTATAAGTAGTTAAATAATAAAACTTAATTATTTTTTAGCCAAACATATAGCACCGTGAACAAATGAATTGCAACTGAACACATTGTTCTTTGTTTTAATCAATTAAAAATATATATAGGTAACTAAAGAGAATATAACAAATTTTTTTGTTTACTTCTCTAAAATGAAAGCTTTGGTTTTTGTTGTTTCATTCAAACGTTGTAACTGTTCTTATTATTTTGGCCTTAGCTGTATGTACATACATATATAAATATTCTTAAATTTACAACTGCCCTTTTCTCGTTTACTGCAAGTTGGCGCACTAAACATTTTGTATGTTAACCAAATTTATTCTAAAATAAAGGATACGAGTAACGGTAGGCGGGGTGCGTAGATAGTTCTTAATAATTGTTGATAGTTTTGCAGACTGCAGATATAGTTAAAAAATTACTTACCGGGTTCATTAATTTCCTTCGATATTTTATGCCAGGCACTTTTTAACAGTTTTTTGTTTCTATAATCTTTTGAACTCGTATCCCAAATACAAGGATTTGTCTCTACCATTTTCACAAAATGTATATTCAACTTTTCTGCGCTTGTTTTCATATTCAGGTAATATTCTGCTGAGTACTAAATACTGTGTGCTGTGTACACTAATTAAATACCTAAATAAACTTTTACTGTTGCTGTTACTTCTTGGCTGGACGACACGACGCGCACGCAGAAACTGTTATTAAATGCAGTTTTTATTTTCCAACTGCAACCAAATACCAAAGGTTTGTTCTTGTAATTAATACAAATGAACATAATATGTATACATACTTATACACACGTACATGTAAATACATATTGGCATTCCACTTTTTCATTGAGGTATGGTGAATATATTCTTACTCTTCATTTCTTGTTACGACACCGGCGGCGGCGCTTGCTTTCCTTCTCTTTTTTACATTTTTAAGTCAGTGTTAGTTTGAAAACTATATATACACACACTGGTGCATTACTGGAGTTTCGATTTACGACAATAACAACAAATACAGCCAACAGCAACAATTGCGGGAAGGTAGAGCTCATAGAGTTCGTACAGTACTGCAGTATTTGAAATGTGAACAGTAAGATAGTTTTTTGGGTAAGTTATTTGTTTCTTGTTTTTGCATTTTGCTGTCTGGCGTCGGATCATAAATGAATGACGCATGGAACAGCATTATTTGTAGTTTTTACTCGTTAAAAAGTTAGATACAGTTTTAATGTGTAAACTCACAGTAAGGTTAATGATAAGAATGAACATAAAGATGAAGGCATAAACATGCATTTAAAATTCTTAACATTCAAAGTTCAATAATTTCAAGAACTTGTACATATAGGTACTTTAAGAGATTAGCTGAGTTTTGCGCACAAGCTCTGGCATCTTGCAGTTATGTATATTGTTTCGACTCTTTGTAAACCTGAAATAACGCTGAATATGTTTTTATTCGAAGAACGGAGTTGATTCAAAATTTGCTACAGTTTTTAAAATTAGCCCTGTTGAATTGTGCAATGCCCAAAGAACGTTAAAATGCCAGAGTATATATAATATATACAGTGGTGGACACGAATTTAGCACATAGAAAAGAGTACAAGTATTTTTCTACTTTCCATTCTTTATTACTTGCAAGTAACGGTTAATTTTTATGTTGTTACTATGACTACCTTATAGGGTAATAAAAATTTGTAAATGATTGAAAAGTAAAATGCCGTTTTGCGAAAAATGAAGATTGTTTGTGATTTGCGTTGTTTTCAGATGGACATAAATTTAGCCCGTTTTTCAATCAAGAGTGTATGTTTAATTTTTGTGTTTTTTTTTAAGAAAGTAATAGTTTTTGAGGTAATTAAATATTCCTTTAATTATCTATATTAAAAAAAATAAAAAACAATGAATTAGTCATAGCAAAAGCAAAATGGTACTGAAAAGAAAAAATAACTTTGATGTTGAAAATGAAGTCAAAAGGGCGCATGGTAATAGACATTTAAAAGTTGTTAGAATGCTCCAAGAAGCTGGCTTATTATGCCCTTCACATAATGTCAAAAAGTTTGGAGTGATTGAAAACGTTAAACAAAACCACCGGGCCAGAAAGACAACTACAAATGAAGATAGAATTATTTATAGGTTATCGATCAAGGATCCGTTTAAGACCTCCAGTGCCATTCGAAGCGAACTTTCAACGAACTATATGGAGTAAATGTTTCCTCAAGAACCATAAGACGCCAATTAAATGAAAACAATCTACGTGAGTGCTCAAATCAAACAAAATCTGAAACCTAGGTTACAGTTTGCCAAAGCTCACCTAGACAAACCAATTAGTTTTTGTAAAAATGTGTTCTGGAGCGATGAATCCAAATTCTGCCCTTTTCGGATCGGATGTGAACAAATATGTATGGCGTCCAAAAAACAGGGAATATGATCCAAGGTACAACATTAAAACGGTGAAACACGGTGGATGCAACTTCATGGTCTGGGCTGCTTTTTCATGGCACGGTGTTGGCCCCATCGTAAAAATTGACAAAAATTGAATTGAAACCAGAACGTATACAGAGATATCCTGTTGGATCATATGATACCCTACGTAAAACACAATTTGCCGTTATTATGGCGCCTCATGCACGACAAATACCCTAAACACACTCCAAAGTTATAGCGAAGTGTGCCTTAGAGGTGAATAAATCGACGTTTTGAAGTGGCCAGCACAATCACCCGCTCTTAACCCGATCGAGAATTTGTGGAATAATGTTTAACACAATTGTGGCAGGAGATTCAAAATGCTTTGTATGCAATTCCAAAGTCACGATGTGAGACTTTGGTGGAAAGTTTGCAAAAAGAAGAATTGCTTCTGTACTGCAAAATAAAGGGTTCCCTATCCAATATTAAGAAAAACTTAGAATTGATAACGGTAAGAAAAATTTTATCAAGAAACTGTTGAATGTGCCAAATTCGTGTAGAGGTGAAAAATTGATGTTTCTACATTCCATCCTTTTTTCTTCTTACAGATGTTAAACATATTTGATGAAGTACTATGAAAACATAGTGCTATGTATAAGTAATGTAAATAAAATATAACTAGTTTCATAATAAGAAAACAAATCGAACATCAAATGGTTTATATTTTCCTTAACAAGTGTGCTAAATTCTTGTCCACCACTCTATATATTTTATTAATTGAAAAAAATATTGGGACATTTTTATTTTGTACTAGCGGACCCGACAGACCTTGCCCTGTCATAAAAATTTGTAAAGTGGAAGTTTTTGTTCCTACGTATTTTATAGTCGTGGCTTAAAATTCTCCTGAACAGAACCGGTGATAGGACGTTGTAAATAAAAAATAATTAAATGAAACATATACATATATCGATTTAAAAGTAAGTAATCGCCCCTGGGATGATGGTTAGTGCGTTGGACTGTCATGCAAGGGGTCTTGGGTTCAATCCCTACCTGTGTCACCTTAATTTAAAAAAAAAATAATACTGCCTCTTGCGAGGAATTGACAAATCTTTCAAGAGTAATTCTTGTCATGAAAAAGTGCTTTCTCAAATTAGCCGTTCGGATTCGGCCTAAAATTGTAGGTCCCTTCCATTCCTGACAACAGTACTCACACAGTAAGTTACTAGGCCCTGGTTCCCAACGGACTGTTGCGCCAATCAATTTTAATTTAATCGCTTTATTGTTAATCATGTGAATCATAATTATTAACAAAAATCAGTTTTATTATCATTAAAGTGCTTTGTGATATACAATGTTTTTTGTTTGATTACTTGGCGCATAGACAAACAAATCTGATGGTTTTCCAACACGGGAACAGCCAGCGTACAATTGACCATGTGAGAAACATGGGTTTTCTAGGTCAATACCACAAACACTTGATGATTGTCCCTGGGATTTGTTTATGGTCATAGCAAAAGCAAGCCGCACTCGAAACTGTAGTCGTTTAAACTCAAATGGCACATCACTCGGAATCATTGGGATGCGCGGTATAAGAACATTTTCTCCTTTATACTTTCCTTTGAGTGTAGTTGCTTCTATAACGTTGTTTAGTAATTTTTGTATCGCTAACCGTGTACCGTTGCAAAGACGCTTTTAATTGATATTTCGCAACTATTGATCCAATCTTTAATTGAAGATTGTGAGGTGGCAATCCTGGCAAATCCTGCGAGTTTAAAAATTCCGGTTGATAATTGACTACATCATCTTGGTTAGTAGCCGAATCAAATGATTTATGTATCCTCGTAATTTGTTCTTGAATTTTTAAATTCAATTCATTTAGATCAATGTGTTTTGCAGCCAATATATGTAGATAGTCCGCTCGACCAATCATGGTTTATGTACGTTTGAGCAACATCTGGAAATACCTTCTGAATAAGTTCATCTTTTGATTGCGTTAACTGACAAAAACTTTTAGGAAAGTTAACATGTCTATAAGAAATTCACTATTACCAATGTCAATGAGTTGTTTATAGAGAATATGTTTCCAGGCAGGCGTATTCTTGCTTAAATAAAGCACAAATTGGAGGACTTTAGACATGCATTGATTTCATCAGCTGGCTTTGACGAAAAGGTCCTGCTAGTAAATTATTGCACCACCAAATATGATATTATTGCTTCGTAGATCTTTTAAGGTTCTGTCTAAAACCTCCAAAGATTTGTTATGTGCTATGTACATTCATCCCAAACAATCAATTTACATTGCTGCAAAACTTTGCCATTGCAGAGTTCTTCGAAATGTTGCAGGTTGGAGATTCATCGCTTTGCACATTAATGGCAATTTAAGTGCTGCATGGGCTGTTTGACCACCTTCAAGAAAAGTTACTGCAATTCCCGACGAAGCGAGTGCAAGTTCAATTTTATTTTGTGAGCGAATTGCTGATAATATTACTGAAATCAAAAAAGTTTGAATTAATAGTTTCTTCACTGATTTGTATATTTAGATTTCCCATTCTTTTTATTAAAAAAAATTATTTTTGTACTAAACACAATAAAATAAAATAAAATAAAATAAAATAAAATAAAATAAAATAAGCAATGTGGTATAAATTTATGGATTGTTAGTGACCAAACTTAAATAATATTTGATCTTAAAAATTATATTTTTAGTTGTATCTAATATCTATCAATAAACATATTATCTAAGGTGATAGAAAATTTTGTTTGCTAAAATAATTGTGAATAACTGCTATAATACATACCTTGAAAATTGGCCAATTGTCGGGTTCTTCTACCGAAATTGCTTCGTCTTATAGGAGGCATATCAAATTTAAATTACTTTGTCACTAAACACTAACTAAACAAATACTAACACTCTGCAAAAAACACGATAAACGGATTTGTTTCAGCCGTTTATCAGTGGACAAAAGCAAACTCAGTAGATAAGGTAACAGAAGATCCAAGAAAAACAACAGCAAATCGACATCAAAACTTTTCTCTTCTTTTTAATTTAATATGACTTGAAGTCAAATTATTTAATCCGAATACATTTTAGTTAGAAAACATTGGTATGGAAAAAAGAAAAGAGCTGTTTTTATGGTTTTCCGGCAATTATTGGAATGTTTCTCGCCTTAATTAATTTTTTTTTATATTATACGCGCACTCAAGGGGATATGAATACCCTTATCATGATAAATCACAGTGCGAGCAATTAAGAAGGGAGGATAGGATTAGAAAGGAGATACCGATGCACATTGGTTTTGAATGTCTGCATATTGTAATGAGTGGGAAACATTGAGTCTGGTAAAGCATTCCACATTCGTGTGGTGCGGCTGAAGAAAGAATCTCTGTACTTTACAGTACGTCCGAAATTAGGCTCAAGGGTAAACTGATGAGCATTCCTAGAGGAACGGGTATTACGGTTGAATTGTTTGAGGGGAGGAATGCAACTGGCTATTTCATTAGAGCATTGTTTATGAAAGTAGCGATAAAATAATGACAGGCATGAAACCTTACGACGGTGCTCGAGAGATACAAAAGTTTCAGTTAGACAACGGTCACCTATCATCTTTAGAGCTCTCTTTTGAATTCTGTCTAGGAGACTCAAGTAGGTTATAGGAGCACCTGCCCAGATATGGGAATTGTACTCGAGTTTCGGACGAATAATTAATTAAGAGAATTGGCCAAATTCGTCGAGGCGTTGTTGAGTTACGCTGTAACCAACACATAAGAAAGATGAATAAAAACAAAAGCTGAAGTGAAGCCAAAAGACCGCCAATTTTAAAGTCAGGCAGTGGCAAGGATTGCGCTTATAGGATTGTCATGCCAGGGGTATCCGGTTCGACCCATGTCTGTGCCATCTAAAGTTTTTGTCACTGGTACTGCCTCTTACGAGGAATTGACAAATTCTTAATTGTTAATTTTGTCATGAAAAGTGCTTTCCCAGATAAATTGTTCGAATTCTTACTAGTTGTAAGTCCCGTGGCCTTGGTTCTCTACGGACTGTTGTGCCATATAATTTATTTATTTCATAGATGTTAAGGGTATTACTTAAAGGGTAATACCCTTAACATCTTTGAAGTTTAGACACAATGCGAACTTTAGGAAAATAGGCAAGGATTAAATAGAAGAAACCGAGGCACATTGGTCTTGAATTTTCGAACGTCAAAATGAGAGATATAAACAGAGTTGCGTAAAGCATTACACAACTTAACTCAAACTTGTTTGAGGGAACCTGCCAAGTATGTAAGCTATATTCAGGTTTTAGAAAAATGCGGGATTTGTAAATTACGGCCAGATAAGTGGTGAAAAATTTCTTGCATTAACAGAGAAATCCTGACCACCAAGCACCATTTTTGGTGATTACTGAATAAGAAGTGATCGGTCATATATTTTCCGATTATTGAAAGCTGATTAGTGGGTTACTCTTTAACAACAAAAGAGCATTGAGTTTTTGAAGAATTAAATTCTACGCGGTTAATAATTTCCAATTGAATAATGCTGTCGAGTTTCGAACTTAATGACCTTATCATACGCTGCCATTTAGAATGTGAATATAAAAACGAATATGAAAAGCTGAGAGTACTGTTGTCAGCGGAACAATTTAATTGATGAGAAGTAACAGACAAGAGATCATTTATGAATATAAAGAAGAGTGTTGAAGACAAAACGGAGCCCTGGGACTCCCTAGAAATTATTCTATGAATTAAAGACTTGAAACCATCTAATACAAGTGGAGTAAGAATATAAGCCTACGCTGATGATCTTGCTTTACTAGCGACTGGCAAGTCCCTACCCACTATCAGTGAACAAACCGAATACGCCCTTTCATTGGTAAGTAATTGGACTAGGAACTGTGGGCTGACAGTCAATCCAGCTAAAACAGAACTAGTGCTATTTACTAACAAGTGCAAAATACCTGATTTTAAAATACCTTTAATTGAAGGCTGCCCTCTTAAAATCTCTGATCACGGAAAGTATTTTGGTGTGATCTTAGATAAAAAACTGGGGCCTGAACACCAAAGATAGATTCAAAAAGGCATCGATTGCCTTTTACTTCTGCAAAAGAATTTTCGTGACAACTTGGGGACCAAACCCTAAAATTATTAGATGGATGTATTTGGCAATAATTAGACCAATACTAACCTATGGTAATTTGGTATGGTGGAAAGCTTTAGAAAAGAGCACGAACCTGACAAAAATTCAAAGACTTGTGTGCACTGGCATTACGGGAGCAATGAGATCCACTCCAACTGCGGGATTGGAAGTTATGCTCAATCTAATTCCCCTAGACCTCCTTGTTCAAGAATCTGCAGCCAAAAGTGCACGAGACTTAGTCAAACTAAAGTCTGGATAAACAGTTCCATAGGATATGCCCAGATCCTTCATAAAGTTGTGGGTCATATTACTACAACAGACTATAAAATTCCTGAACTTGATTTTCATAAACCATTCCAGGTTGCCATCCCAAGCAGAGAGAAATGGATAGATAATATACCATACTCCAGTGAGCCGTCAGTATACTGTACTGATGGCTCTAAAATGAACACTGGTGTAGGGGCAGGCTTCTATTCTGAAGCTCTCAAGTTAACCGCTTCGCTTCGGCTTCCAAACTATAGAAGCGTCTTCCAAGCGGAGGTCCTAGCAGTGGCAACAGCTGCTAAAAAGGTATCAATGATGGCGATACCACGAGCTGATATCACCTTTTACATAAATAAAAGGCAATAAAAGTGATGACTGCAACTGAGGTAAAATCAAAGCTTGTTTCATGCTGCCGCGAAGAGCTTAAGGTTCTTGGCACACAGCACAACATTAGTCTCTGCTGGGTCCCAAGCCACAGCGATATACTAGGCAACAAGAAAGCCGATGAATCAGCAGGATTAGGGTCAATGCTCGAAGTAAGCCAAGTTCAGCTAGTTAGCACCCCTACCTGTTATTTGAAACAGGAAATCTCGAAAAGAATAACTATCAAGGCCGATGAAAGGTGGAACCTTCTTGACAACTGCCGCACTACAAGAAAGATTTGGCCCTGTTTTAACAAACAAAGAACGGAAAGAATTATGCAGTTACACACTTATCAATTTGATCTCTTGTGAGCAAAATCACCGGACATAATCTGTTAGGTTATCATATGAAAAAGATGAGAATCAGTTCAGATGATGCAGAGGATGCGGTGACTAAGAGGTGCATGAAGACATTCCGCACTTTCTGTGTCACTGTTCCGCACTCTCCTTTCAAAGGAAGAAACTGCTTGGCAACTATTTCTTCGGGGATTTAAAAGAAATCTCTACTACGCTAGGTACGAACATTCTGAACTTCGTCAAAGCCTCTAAATGGCTTTACTAACTGAACACATAGGATTTTCTTATTAGCTTGAGTAACAATACTCACGGGTATCACAATGGATCTGTATTGATCTAAATGTGACGGTAAAGACATCAACTGTCAGCCCCTCAACCTAACCTAACCTATCTAATACAACTTGTATTGAACTATTAGAAGGCACGCATTTTCGATAAGAGAGCTTGGTGCTAAACTATATCAAATGCTTTTAAAATATCTAGAGCAATAATCTTACTTTCGAAAAAACTATGTAAAGATTTGTTCCACTATTCGGTTAGATAAACCATCAAGTCACCTATTTCTACCGGTAATTAAGAAGTTTCAGTTCTTCGAGATATTTCTTAAGCTAATCTTAAATGAAGGGACATATTTATTTTTAGTGGCAGCCCTGAAATTAATTCGTCAAAGAGAATTTTATCAATGTGTTAATTTGTATTTTTTTTAATATTAATAGTAGTTTACAATATTTACACATGTGCATTATAAGTTTATAATTATTATATTTAAAATATTTAGTTATGACACTTTTTATGTCTATGGGCTCGTTGGTTCGACTTTTTGAACAAACTTTTCCGATCCTATAGCTGAATGATTGAGGTTCTGCTGAACGATATAGTTAGATCTTGGTATTTGGCATTGCCTCACATGAACATTATCATCCCTAGACACATCAAATTCATCTTCATCAAATAATAACTCTAGCACTTCTAAGGTTTTCCGTTTGAAAATCCTCTGCTTCCTGTCCGAAAGTTTATTTATATCGGGCAACAAACTCCTTAAGAACAAAATATTTGCTTCAGATCGTTCTTCTTTATATTTCGAAAGCTGAGAATTTTCTTCTGGTGTTTCGATTATTCTTTCAGCTAGTGAAAACGGATTTAAATTGATCGTTGGACAATAGTTGATTGTCTCATTTCCTTCTGCTGGAATTGGCAATTGTTCCTGTTCTTGTTCCTGATGATGTTCCCAATTATTATTGTTTAAGGACTGTTCGTTATTATGATCGACAATTAAAAAATCATGTACAATTGTTGAGTTCTCGATAGTTTTGCTACTGTGTGCTGAAGTTTCATTAGGTTGAAGTTGATCGATCGTAGGTGAAAAGTTATTTTCGTCAAATGAGTTATTTGTTGTTGATAACGAATCTGGTGGTAACTTAGTGCGTACCGAAGCAGTTCGTTTGTGAGTTATTCCTCTAACTTCGGTATATGGTTGAATGTGACCTCTTAAAAAACTCATTTCGTTTCTTAGATGCCAGTGTCTTTTTTTTACTTTATGTAAACGTTCTTCACGCAATAACCTTGCATAGCAATTCCTTAAGGTGGTCCATTTCAGTTTACATTCGCGTACTGAAAAATTAATATTAAGGTAGAATTTATTAAAAGTTTCTTAAACTTTCTAAAAATTATTTTAAGTTTGGAAAAGAGCAAACAATTTTTATTACGTTTAGAGGAAAGCACAGTTTCATTTAAGGTATGTATTATCAATATAAATTAAAAACATTATCAACAAAATTAAGGGAGTGGAGATACATTAGAAAAAGTTTAAGACATCGAATTTTTAACTTCTAGAAATTTAGAATGAATAAACGTACAAGCTCATGATTTGTTAAAAAAAATGAAAAATAAGTAATAAAGTAAAAGAAGTTGTTGCTGTTCTAAAATTTGGTTGCTGCAAGTACAGTTCTGGCCAGCAATGTAGTAACATTGGTTATTTTGAGACAAAACATATCGAGTACTTCCCGCTATTTTATCGTAAGCGGCATTTTCAATAAAAAAGAAAAATTATTAAAATTTGATAATAACACATAGAGCCTTGAAGGCTTTTGTAATGTCTTAACTTAAGCATAATTAATAATTTCCAATATTGACTACGGGTAAAAGTTGTATCAAGGACCAGGAAAAAAGTTTTTAAATTGTCGTTTACGATACAATTTATTTTGTCGCTTACGATAAATTGGCGGAAAGGGCTCGAAAAGTTAAACTTCTTAAAAAAGGACCGAGAATTGAATTAAAGTTTAAAATTTGGGATATTTGGCTTACAGTATGTATTTTATTTTTGAAGTTTTTCCCGAAAAAAAATAAACCCATTATACGGAATAATTGTATTTGAACTGATTTATTTCAAAATGGCGTCTGTAAAGCCAAATGAAACACTTTAAAGTGTAAAGTGGTAACAGAATTGTTAAATAATGTTCTATATATAAAAAATAAATTGCCATTCGTTAGTCTCTCTAAAACTCCCAACATGTTTTCAAAGGTGAATTAACATAAACATAAACGATTCAGTCTTCACCAAAGAATTCCGTACAGCACTTTAACAGAAGCTGTGAACAGTGAATCTGGTGGATTTCATTCGGAAAAACGTTAATAATTTCATTGCTTTTGGTGAAGATCACATCGTGAAATTATGTAGCTCTAGCGTTGGCTTTCTTTTAATATCTGCGACTCTGTTAGAAGGCGTGCGCACTGCATATTCTGACTTGAAATTATGAACTTGAAGGTATGAACATTGATTGTTGGGAATGAATGGACAATGAGGTTCCTGGAAGCAGAAGACAGAATTGTCAGATCTTCGTAATAGCTAAAATATTTTTAGTTGGGTCATTATTCTGTCGTCCGACTTTTCCGTTTATTTCCCTATCAACTGATGAGCTCAACGCATTTCAAATATTTATATTTGCGGTGAGAAGTAAACAAACTCAAAATTGCGAAGCAGTTGTTAGACATTAGAAATAAGAATGTTGCAAGGGACACCTCGACCGGATTCATCACAGATTTCTGTCACATCACAGGCTAAAAAAAAGCTTATTCAGAGTGTTTTCTTAAATACAACGCAACAGTTAAATAACCAAAATAGCCGGGTAAAAGCAATATTGTCGTCGAAAAATCAAGATGTCGAGGATCTCAATTCGACAGTTCAGAATTTTCTTCCGAGTACCTTATAAACCTGGATGACATGGTCAACTATCCCACGGAGCTTTTTAATTCACTGGAATTTTCTGGATTATAACCTCAAAATTTAAACTTAACAATGAAACAAGACCTGCTCTGAAAAAGGCGATGAATAACATCACTCAACAGTTACAAAAGGAAAAATAGAAAGAAGAGGATGTCTTGATCCGGCGTATACCGATGATTCCAAGGGATTCACCATTCGATTTTAAACGTTTAAAATTTCCAGTATGTCTGACCTTTTCGAAGACAATAAATAAATCGAAAGGCGAGTCGTTGAAAACAATTTTCCTGTTTCACGGATTGGACAATAATACGCCGCGTGTTTGGGCGTCGGATAATTGTAATCTTTGAGTTTTTTACGCACCATAAAACAAAACAAAAAATATATTGTTTATCAAAAAGCTTTAATTTATTGAACAAACTGTATCATAACTGAGGGTTCTTTCAATATCAAATTGAAACCTTAAAAACAGCCGTTATTTCATTATTTGTTTTTTAAGTAAGCAACATCAGTGAAATTAATCGATAATAGTAATATAACTTAGTCATACTGAGCATTTATTTTTTTATTATTTAAGGATTCTTTTTATTTTTTTTTTAAAGTTCATGTTATATAAAAGTTAAGGACTTTTATTTATCGATTGAAGCAGAACGAAGTCTTCCGGGTCAGCTAGTTATTAATAAAAACTATGAACTATGCAATATAAAAAAATAGTACATACTTGAAAAGAGAATGTAGTTTCCAAGATGTATTCAAAATCGGTTGAAAATTGTTTAAGTTATAAGTTCGGCCACTTGAAAAAATACAGTATTGATATAAACACGTTTGACGTTTTGAAGTTCGAGAACGCGAGTACTTAAAGGCTTTTCATGGCTCTTAAAAAAAAGCATTTTTTACTATGGGATTATTAATATTGTTTTTTTTTTAGAATTTATTGCTCTTATTTGTTTTTTTTTTTTTTATCAAAAACTGAAAACTAGATGATTGTATATTTTCTAGTTCTTGAGAAAATTGAAAATTACCAACAAAAATACGTCAATTAAACTACCTTTTCCTTGCTTATTTTTTTCAAAAACTACACATAGTTTTGACTTGATTTAAAAACTGGCTAATAGAACAGAATGTTGGCTTTAAAAAAATGTATAATATGTAATTGTAAGTATTCCCGTAACTTTTTTTTACTATTTTTTCCATTTTAAGTATTGATATAAACACGTTGTACGTTTTGAAATTCGAGAACCGAGTACTTAAAGGCTTTTCACGACTCTTAAGGACCACTAGGCGATTTAGAATAACAAAACAAATTTTCGAATATCCTAGGGTAGAGTAAGGGCTTAAAATGGTTGGATTTGGAATGGTTTTTGTATTCAAGAAAGGGAACAATTTAAACTGTTTAAAAGGTGGAAATAATACCATACATCAACTCAAACAAGTTCAAAAAAATGGTTAACATATACAGATGTATGTATATTCCTATTCCTTTTCTCAAAAAAATTCAATAGATACAATTCATATTGTATACCTGACTTTTTATTAACTAATATTTATAAATTGTAAGATTATTATAAAAATGTCACCAAAACGAATACTTAAACTTAAGCTAGGTACCTACCTAAATCAGTATTTTCTTTGGCTTAGCAAAATCAAATGTGCAATAGAAATGCAAAAATTAAAAACAAAAGAAGTCATACCCGAACGATTCATCTGAAGAGCCACCTCCTTCCAAAGTTCATCGAGAATTCTCTGGTGTTTCTTTTTGCCTCGCTTTGGTCTCGGTCCATAGATAGTTGGTCTGTCCCTGATCAAAGAAATCAGTTTTTCAACAGTCTTGAGTTCCATTATTCTGCCAAAACGGATACTGAAAAGGTAGTCTTTCCTCGAACACACTCAAAAATCAACTGAAAACACAGACAATCAGGCAATGAGACAACTCAGACTTTGTTTTCTGTTATTTCGTCGATGGTCGATGTTTTAGTTTATTTTGTTTGCAGTTAGTTTGGTTTTGTTTTTGTATCGCTTTTTTAACTGTCTAACTTGCGTGGAGAAAACAGTTTTGAGCTTCAAGTATGGAGTGTTCTCGTGTACCTATCATGAGTTTTATACCTAGTGATTGTGTTTTCAGAAGTATATAGCTCGGTTAGGTTAGGTTAGGCTACGTTAGGTATAGCGAAAACTTCATTGCAAAAAACTTGTTTTTGTTCCTCGCTGACTCGCTGATATACCTACATAGATGTTGCCTGTTGCTGTCTGAAGACTGGCAACGACAGCACATGCCCGGGCTGCAAATAAGCGTTCTTTTTTATTGCAAATGGTTTTCTGCGCTTTGCGTTTGTTTAATTTGCACTAAGCAAATACGAGTATCTTTCGCTCTGTTGTGTTCATAAGGTTTACTGTGGTTTTCAGTTCAGGCAGTCATCAGCGTCACTGGATTGATTGAGTTGTTTTTTTGTTTTGGCTTTATTACTTCTGGAATATTGTGACTTATTTTCGCTTTTTCTTGTTTCACAGTACCAAAGCTTTTATGGCTCAAAGGTGCCTACTAACTTGTAGGTAATTTTGTTTTCGTTGTCAATTATAGGTACATTATTGTTTGCTTTTTTGACGGAGATGAAAGATAAACAAATTTACATCTACGAATAATGTGTTAATAGAATACAAACACAGCTAATATCTAACTTGATAAATAACTTCCAGAATTCGATTTCACATGAAATGTATTATCTACCTATTTGCTTTAGTTATTGAAGATCCTATGCAATATAAATTTGTAGGTTTGAACTGGTAAGACTCTCAACAATCAAACAAATCATATAATCCAACAGCGAAATTTGTAGCTTAAAATTGTATTGATTCTCGGTGCAAGGAGTGGTACAACTTTCAAGAATTTAAAAACACAAGTTCGTTAAACTGGCCACTAATATTTGATAACGGTTTTTGGGGAAAGTACGATAGTTCTGGCGGCAAAGTTTATTGACGGATTTATATAGAACAGTTAAAACAAACATTTTTACCATACTTATTTACATTTCAATATACAAAATAGAATACAAATTATGAATTTAAGAGCTATGGCTAAGCCGTCAGCCTGGTTGGCAAGTTTATAATTTTAAATTTTAATTAAATTTTCAATAATCAACAGAAAAAAGAACTTAAGTTCTAACGTATTCTGTTATTAATAACATCCTATACTTGTAAACTGTTTTTAAGAAATTGCTTGGGGATTTCCAGTCACACTCGTTTAGAAGTTGAATAGTTTCCTGCATAGTAAATGATTGTTTTCCAAAGGAAATTTGCCTTTGTGCTTTGAATATTGGGCATATCCTTATGGTATAAAAGCAATCGTCTTTCGATTTTAGATTGCAAAGCGTACAGAATTGATTAAAGCTTCCATTATAAGGGTTACCATTTAAGGAAATAAGCTCACACCTTGCTTTGAATATCATGGATATTTGAAGAAAGCTAAGTGCGCCGCCGTGGAAGTAGTTTTTCTTGTTAAGATTATAACTAAGCTGACCGTATAAGATTGTACTTTCAGAATTCCTAGCCTTTAGGACGAAGGCATCTCGAATAGAGTCTTCGTTTTTCTGAATAATGCGGTAGAGTAGGTCTTTCAAATAACGATGGTTATTAACATTGATATGTAAGGTTTCCCCACGAGCGTTGCCAATAGATTGCCATCTTTCATACCACCAGTCCTTATTCCGCAACTCATACAAAAGTAGTTTTTTTGAAAGCCTTGATTCCTCATAATGACAGCATACCTTTATTATGAAGTCAGCCTGTGACTTGAGTGTATTTGTCAAGAGTTTTGGTAGTCCGCTTTCCAAGTATATAGCGTAACAAGGCGTATTTGGGAGTAGATTGAAGAGCTTTTTTATGAAATTCCTATGAATTTCTCGATTTCATCGTACTCATATGACCCTCAAACTTGAGAAGCATAGCCAAGAGTTGATTTAACTACTGCATTGAATATCTTATATTTTGCAGATAAAATTATTCTTTTGTTGGAAAACACATTTTTCCACGATAGGTTTAGCAAGCTTTGAGAACTATTGGCTTTTTCGGTTTTCGGTGTTTGTTGAAATTTAAAGCCAGATTTTGTTTAACTCCCAAATATTTGACCTCTTTAGCGGTTTCTAGAAAATGACCGTCATAAGTACATTGCCTTTCATTTCGAGCTCTTGGATATCGCGCAAACAACATTATTTTTGACTTCTCTGTATTAATTGTAAGTCCCCATGTTTTGCAGTAACACGATAAGCGATTAATCATTAATTGCATATGTTCAGGTGATACAGTACAGAGTATGACAAGGTCATCTGCATATAACAAAGCATTAATGGTAATATTTGCAATTTTTAACTTTCCGGGAAGATCATCTACTACGTCGTTTATAAACAGAGAAAACAACTTGCTCTTATTTGTTTTTGATCAAAAACTGAAAACTAGATGATTTTATGTCTTCTAGTTCTTGAGAAAATTGAAAATTACCAAAATTGGAAGTAGTACCGTTATTTTTAACTATTTTTCCATTTTAAATAATGATTTTTTTAAATTGCCCCTCCTACCAAAACGGGGGGAGATAGACCCCCCTGCCATAGTAAAAAATGATTGTTTTTAAGTGTTCTTAAAAAATCCGTTATGATATCTTGTCGCTTGAGTTTTCGTACTCTTAAAAGGGGGAGGGAAGGGGCAGTTTAAGAAAAAATACTTAAGCTTAAACTTAAACTTAAACTTAAACTTAAACTTAAACTTAAACTTAAACTTAAACTTAAACTTAAACTTAAACTTAAACTTAAACTTAAACTTAAACTTAAACTTAAACTTAAACTTAAACTTAAACTTAAACTTAAACTTAAACTTAAACTTAAACTTAAACTTAAACTTAAACTTAAACTTAAACTTAAACTTAAACTTAAACTTAAACTTAAACTTAAACTTAAACTTAAACTTAAACTTAAACTTAAACTTAAACTTAAACTTAAACTTAAACTTAAACTTAAACTTAAACTTAAACTTAAACTTAAACTTAAACTTAAACTTAAACTTAAACTTAAACTTAAACTTAAACTTAAACTTAAACTTAAACTTAAACTTAAACTTAAACTTAAACTTAAACTTAAACTTAAACTTAAACTTAAACTTAAACTTAAACTTAAACTTAAACTTAAACTTAAACTTAAACTTAAACTTAAACTTAAACTTAAACTTAAACTTAAACTTAAACTTAAACTTAAACTTAAACTTAAACTTAAACTTAAACTTAAACTTAAACTTAAACTTAAACTTAAACTTAAACTTAAACTTAAACTTAAACTTAAACTTAAACTTAAACTTAAACTTAAACTTAAACTTAAACTTAAACTTAAACTTAAACTTAAACTTAAACTTAAACTTAAACTTAAACTTAAACTTAAACTTAAACTTAAAGTGGACGTTGTGAAACTCTAATTTGGCATTCGACTGGAAGTCATTTATCTTCTATTCAAATTTTTCCTAAATCCTGCATATTATAAATGTGTTAGTAAAGGGTGATTTTTTTGAGGTTAGGATTTTCATGCATTAGTATAGTATTTGACAGATCACGCGGGATTTCAGACATGGTGTCAAAGAGAAAGATGCTCAGTATGCTTTGACATTTCATCATGAATAGACTTACTAACGAGCAACGCTTGCAAATCATTGAATTTTATTACCAAAATCAGTGTTCGGTTCGAAATGTGTTTCGCGCTTTACGTCCGATTTATGGTCTACATAATCGACCAAGTGAGCAAACAATTAATGCGATTGTGACCAAGTTTCGCACTCAGATTACTTTATTGGACATTAAACCAACCACACGAATGCGTACAGTGCGTACAGAAGAGAATATTGCGTCTGTTTCTGAGAGTGTTGCTGAAGACCGTGAAATGTCGATTCGTCGCCGTTCGCAGCAATTGGGTTTGTGTTATTCGACCACATGGAAGATTTTACGCAAAGATCTTGGTGTAAAACCGTATAAAATACAGCTCGTGCAAGAACTGAAGCCGAACGATCTGCCACAACGTCGAATTTTCAGTGAATGGGCCCTAGAAAAGTTGGCAGAAAATCCGCTTTTTTATCGACAAATTTTGTTCAGCGATGAGGCTCATTTCTGGTTGAATGGCTACGTAAATAAGCAAAATTGCCCCATTTGGAGTGAGGAGCAACCAGAAGCCGTTCAAGAACTGCCCATGCATCCCGAAAAATGCACTGTTTGGTGTGGTTTGTACGCTGGTGGAATCATTGGACCGTATTTTTTCAAAGATGCTGTTGGACGCAACGTTACGGTGAATGGCGATCGCTATCGTTCAATGCTAACAAACTTTTTGTTGCCAAAAATGGAAGAACTGAACTTGGTTGACATGTGGTTTCAACAAGATGGCACTACATGCCACACAGCTCGCGATTCTATGGCCATTTTGAGGGAAAACTTCGGAGAACAATTCATCTCAAGGAATGGACCTTTAAGTTGGCCACCAGGATCATGCGATTTGACGCCTTTAGACTATTTTTTGTGGGGCTACGTCAAGTCTAAAGTCTACACAAATAAGCCAGCAACTATTCCAGCTTTGGAAGACAACATTTCCGAAGAAATTCGGGCTATTCCGGCCGAAATGCTCGAAAAAGTTACCCAAAATTGGACTTTCCGAATGGACCACCTAAGACGCAGCCGCGGTCAACATTTAAATGAAATTATCTTCAAAAAGTAAATGTCATGGACCAATCTAACGTTTCAAATAAAGAATCGATGAGATTTTGCAAATTTTATGCCTTTTTTTTTTTTAAAAAGTTCTCAAGCTCTTAAAAAATCACCGTTTATATTCATCTTTATTGCCATTTATGCTGTTATTTTAACAGAATGCGAACAACTATTCGAATTATTTTATGTGGTTTCATAAAAATGGAACTCTGCAGGTTCCTTATCTAAGCTCCTTAACTGGTAGGGAACTAAAGTTTGTGGTGTTCCTTGTTTCGTTTCTAAAACCAAATCCATCAAAATCAATTTTATCTCCTTTAGGAAGACGAATTATAGCTTGATGA
The DNA here is from genome assembly GCF_945859685.1 of Eupeodes corollae. Taxonomy (NCBI): domain Eukaryota; kingdom Metazoa; phylum Arthropoda; class Insecta; order Diptera; family Syrphidae; genus Eupeodes; species Eupeodes corollae. The sequence goes on from NC_079148.1 coordinate 76,097,925, forward strand.
TCAATCAAATAACCATTACAATTTGAAGATACCTTATCTGAGTTTGCTTTGGGTACCTATGCACATAAGGCACCTGCTCTTAATTCATAAATACCTATGTATGTATGTACTCGTATTTAGTCTGAACAATGTAGTGAACTTATAATGAATACATTTATGTAATTTTGTCTGATAAAATCCACCCTCTGGTGGCGAAGGATAAACCTAAAAGCACTCATTGTGCTCTGTGGGTACGCTGTATCTGATGGACACGTTTTAATATTCGAACGCAATGTGCTGCTGCACAAAACAACCAACGATAACAAATGAAAACCAGGACACCAGGTTTCATAACTAAAGTCTGCTTAAACCCTCTTATGTTCATATTTCACGTACTTATTTACTCTCTCACCGATTCGAGGGAAGTATTGGAATATTCGTATTGTTGACTGTTCTTATAAACTCCAACCCAGCGCAGCGTACCACCTATCTACTATACTATACACATACCTATCAACCAACAAAAAAGTCAGGATCTCCCTGACATTCTTTTATTTTTGTTGCAAAATAATATAATAAGAGAAATCAGCCGGGAGGATGCTGGCCTGGAATTCACCCGTTGACAATTCATGTTCAACCCACGCCCACGCACGGTTTATGTAACAAAATACAGAAGGCACGTGTACCTATATTTAAGGGCGCTTGCCCTTAGGCTAGTCAATATTAAAGCACATAAAATAATTGTTAAAGTAGATAGACTTGAAAGAATATTTGGGCACTATAAATGAGTAAAGACGTTTCGCATACTCGGAGAGAAACAATGGAACAAGCACATATGATGACGGTCTTCAGGAAGGTATTCAATAGACGTTTATGAAAAGGTAACTATATTAAAGTGTGAAATTAAATTCTCTTGCAGTAATTTACCACTTCTCAATACAGTAACATTAATATTAGTTTTTTTTTCGTTTCCGTGCCGAGAATTTGTTTTAAATTTCCATAAATTGTGGAATCAAATTTTAGAAAACCTAATAAACTTCAAGCTGTTAGGGACTTTTATTAATGACCGAAAAAAAAAGAATTTTATAACGTATATTATATATTGGAAATCTAAAATTGCAGTGAACGAGTACAAAATATTAAAAAACTGAAGAGTTGTTTGTTTGTTTGCTTGTTTGAACGTTCTAATCTCAGAAACTGCTGGTCCGATTTGAAAAAATTGTTCAGTGTTAGGTAGCATATTCCATAGGGACATTCAAGGTAATTGTAAGGCAGATGAACTCGCTAGGAACGGTACAGTGCAGCACATCCTACCACGTTGGGTTCATACTGGCAAACCAATCGCTACTTGTTAACTGCTGCCAATGCAAGACCCTATGAAGAGAGCAAACACCGGGTGCAAGAAAATCACCACGTGTCAGGTCACAAAAAACATCTGGCCAACACTGGATTTAAAACGTTCAAGGTGCTTGTTATCTCCAAGCAAATCGCATATAAGATCGATAATAGGTGTCATAGCCGGACACTGTCTAATAGGAAAGCACGCCAAACGACTAGTCGTGTTCTCAAATGACTTTTGTAGAAGCTGTATGGCTGAGGAAGAGGAGGAAACAATTATGAAAAATTTGTAATATTTTTTACAAATTGATTCTTATTTCGAATCTAAATTTACTTTAAAAATTCGTTTAAAAACGACGAGAAAAAAGGAGCGAAAAAAAAGAAAAGACCGTGCGGGTTAAATTGTTCGTATGGAATGATTTTATTTCTTTCATTTTCTTCTTCTTCTTTTCTTAACTTAAATATGGCCGGAAGGGCGCCAAATTCAAATGTTATACCAGTTGTATAATTCAAATACTGGTATTTTTAAAATTCATATTTTTATTATTATTTTGTTTTTATAATTTTTTAAAAATCGAAGTCTCGTTGAAACACCGGCCACGTTGAATGGCTGCAGGCTTCAATCATCGTCTTCATTCGGCACGACGGCCAGTTTGACGATTGGTCGTCTGAGCAGCCCAGTTGCCGTTTTGACGTCGGCGACCCTGACCTTTCCGTCCTCCCCTTCTACGACCGCCACTACTCGTCCCATTAGCCATTGCTGTGGAGGAGCGTTGTCTTCGTGGATTAGCACCAATTTGCCCACGACTAGATTGGGTTGGTCGCGTATCCATTTGGAGCGAGCTTGAAGGCCAAGCAGATACTCCTTGGACCACTTCCGCCAGAACTGCTGCTTGAGCCAGCATAGAGTTTGCCAGCTTTTCAAGCAACCCGTTTGCTGTTCCGGTACTCTTTCTGGTGGGAGCGACCGTAAAGTGCTGCCTATCAACAGGTGTGCTGGAGTAAGTGCCTCGCCGTCGTTGGGATCGCTGCTTAGCGGAGCGATTGGTCTCGAATTGAGAATCGCCTCGACCTCGACGAGCACGGTTTGCAGCTCTTCTGTTGTGAGCAGAGCGTTGCCCACGGTACGTTGCAACAGCGTTTTTGCCGACTTCACCGCTGCTTCCCATAGGCCTCCGAAATGCGGTGCCCTGGGCGGTATCAAGGCGAAGCTGAAGCCCTCCTCTGCCGCGTACCTGTTCACTGCTTCCTGTCCGCTTTCGAACTCTTCTCGGACTTCCCTCAGAATTCGTTGAGCTCCCACGAAGTTTGTGCCGTTGTCGCAGTGTATCGTCTTCGGAACTCCTCGGCGAGAGATAAACCTTTTAAGGGCGAGAATAAAACATTGTGAAGACAAATTAGAAGCAAGTTCGAAATGGACTGCTTTAGAGGCGAAACAAACAAAAACACAAATATACGTCTTATTGGGTGGCCGACCACGAATTTTTAAAGTGGTATACACCGGTCCACAAAAATCTACGCCACATACTAAAAACGGTCGTTGCGCTCGCAAACGATCCGGTGGGAGATTACCCATTATTTGTGTGAGCAATTTCGGCTTATATTTGAAACAATTTATACATTTACGCACAATCTTTTGGCATGCTTCTTTGGCATTTACTAGCCAAATCTTTTCGCGAAGCAATGCTACCATAGCTTGAGGTCCAGCATGGTAATTTTTCCGATGTAAGTACGTTAAGTACGTTTTTACAAATGGTGAATTTTTAGATAACAAAAGAGGAAACTTGGAATCATATTCTATTGGTGCATTTAATAGGCGACCTCCTACGCGAATCAGCGAAAATGAAGTATTTTCGTCTTGAAATTCGTGAATAAAGGGATTGAGTTTTTGTAAACTATCTTGTAATACAACTTTCTTTTTAAGTTTCTGAATCTCATCTGGAAATTCATAATTTTGAATAATTTCTACTATTTTTAGAAAAGCTAAATTAAGTTCTTTTGCCGTTGGCGATTCTTCTAACATTTCTGCTTTATTTTTGAATCCTTTTAAAAAACGCATTAAATATGCAACTGTAATCGTTAGGTCAATATATGAAGATTCTTCTTCAATGTACTGCAATAGTTTTGACCGAGGTTTTTCTACCGCTATAAGAGCCATGTTTGTTTTACGCTTTTCAAGGGCTTCATCTTCTGGAGACAACTCAAAATGCAAATTCACCGGCCACGATGACGGTTCTTGCAATAAGAACTGTGGACCGTTGAACCAGATCGATGAGTTAAGTTCATCTACATTACAGCCTCTTGAAACAATGTCTGCTGGATTTTGTTTTGTTGGTACATGTTTCCATAATACTTTTGGAGTCCACTCTTGGATGTCGGACACTCGGTTTGCAACGAAGGTTGCAAGTGCAGTTGGATGTGTTTTTATCCAATGCAGGGTAATTTCGGAATCGGTCCAAAATACCACTTGTTTAACGTCAAGATTCAACATTGCCTCTACTCTTGTCCATAACTTTGCAAGAGTATGCGCTGCGCAAAGTTCTAATCGCGGAAGCGATTTGGTTTTCAAAGGGGCCACCTTAGACTTTGCTGTTAGTAGCGTCGACTTGATACCGGCCGTGCTCTGGCTTCGGATGTAAATACAACAACCGTAAGCTCTCATGGATGCATCGGCAAACCCATGAACTTGTATTTCTGCGTTCGAATGAGTTTCGACAAACCTCGGAATTTTTATCTCGCCAAGTTGAGATAAATTGGTTTTAAAATTTTGCCAACTTGTATCAAGGCGCAACGGAATCGACTCATCCCAATCAATTTTTGCAATCCAAAGCTCTTGAAGTAAGATTTTTGCTTTGGTTACTATGGGGCATAACAAACCAAGAGGATCAAAAAGACGAGCGGAAACTGAAAGTATATTTCTTTTGGTAGCTCGTAGATCATGGAAATTATCATCCAAATTGAAGCTAAACATATCTTCTTTTGGATGCCAACAAATTCCTAGAGTTTTTGTAGAGTCTGAATCATTGAAATTTATTGATTTTTCAGTACTCTCTATATTGTAAAACTCTGGATGGTTCGAAAACCATTTCGCCAATTGAAACCCGCCTTTTCTAAGGACTTCTTGTGTTTCGTTTTTTATTGTTTTTAAAGTTTCAAAGTCATTGGCACCAGTTAAGAGATCATCGACGTAAAAATCTCTTCTTAACACATTCGACCCTGTGGGGAATGATTGTTCATTAGCATCGCCCAACATTTTCAAACACCGTATCGCTAAAAATGGCGCTGGAGAAGTGCCATACGTTACAGTATTTAAACGGTAATGTTGCAATGGTTGGGACGGATGCTGCCTCCACACTATGAGCTGGTAAATCGAGTGTTCTTCAGCAACGAGAACTTGCCGATACATTTTCGTAATGTCCCCTGTAATAGCATATCTATGTAAACGAAAACGGAGCAACGTCGAGAACAGCTCCTCTTGAATGGTTGCCCCAACCATCAAGATGTCATTCAGTGATAGCTGAGATGATGTTCGGCTCGAAGCGTCGAACACAACTCGCAGTTTTGTGCTCGTGCTTTGAGGACGCAAAACACACTGATGTGGAATGAAATAGTGCGGGCTTTTTGGAATTTCATTGTTAGTTGGAGACATATGTCCCAACGAAACATATTCATTCATGAAATCCATATACATGGTTCTTAGCTCGCTATCCTTAAATAACTTTCGCTCTAGAGCGAGAAACCTTCGTTTGGCATTTTCGAATGATAGTCCAAGCGAGTTTGGGGGTGATTTGAATGGTAGTTTTACCTCAAAACGACCTGTCGGCAAAAGTTGAGTATTTTCAACAAAGTGTTTTTCACATAATTGTTGTTCTGGCGTTAGAAACTTTTTTGTTTCTCCAGGAATTTCTTCAAGAAGCCAGAATTTTTGTACTAATTTTTCTAAGTCTAGTAATGTTTCAGACTGGCATACCAAATTGCATTGTTTGGTATTTGAATTTGTATCTTTAGGACATTTTCCTGATACTATCCAACCAAGAAGAGTTTTTTGAATGGTTGGATATTGAGGTCCTTGTTTTATTTGACCAACAGACAACAGTTCGAAAAATGGTTCTGCTCCGATTAGCAAGTCAATTTTTTGGGGCTTATGAAAATGTGGATCAGCTAGCTGAATATTCGAAGGAATGTTCCACTTCGTAATGTTTATAGCATGATCCGGTTGGTATGACGATATGGAACTCATAACCCAATAATCAGCTGAAAACGAATGATCATTCAGCCTTGATTTTACTACAGCATGCACCTTTTTATGTACGGTAGTGTTCGCTTTTCCAATGCCAATTAAATTAAGTGACCTTTCTTCTTTTCGAAGCCTTAACCTTTGGGAAAGTTCTTCGGTTATAAAATTCACTTGGGAGCCAGAATCAAGTAAGGCTCTAGCTGGAATAAATTCGCCAGAACTGCTTTTTATTTGCACAATTGCAGTGGCAAGAAGAACTTGATCAGCCGAAACAGAAGCATGCATCGCTTGAAAGCTTGTTGATCCTTGTGCCGGTGAACTATTGAAAGTTGTTTGGTACTGATGCAGCAAGGTGTGGTGCGAGCGATTGCAAACTGAGCATCGACTGAGTTTGCATTTTGAAACTGTGTGTCCCTTTCGAAGGCAATTGATGCAAACAGGAACACTTTTCGCAAACTCAAATCTTTGCATCACTGGAATCGAAGCGAAGCTTTGGCATGAAGTTATAAAATGATCATTCGATTTGCAAAACAAGCAGTTGGAGTTGGATTTTTGTGGCTGTGGATTAACACAAGCGAATGATGCTTTTTGATTTTTGCTATGACTTGAATCGTGTTTTGTTTTCAATTGCCTTTCCGATACCTTTTGTTTTGAAGAAGATGCTTCTTCAGCGGAAAGATGCTGATATCGTTTATTAAGAGCAGTTTCACAGTCACTCCATAAAGGAAGCGTACTGAAATCCAATTGCTCTTCCCATTTTGATCTCGTAATTGAGTCAACTTTTGACATTACTAGATGAATTATGATCGCATTTGTAATGTTCTTTTCATCACCAAGTGAAAGAAGCGAATCATAAATTGCAGATACTGTATCTATCATACTGCGCAATGCAGAAGCAGATGGCTTTGAAATTTCTTTTAATTCGAAAAGTGTTGATACATTATCGAAAAATATAAGGCAATTGTTGTCATAAACTTTCTTAAGACTTGCCAACGCTTTCGGATAATTTTGTTCAGTGATTTGGAAAGCTTTCACAGTTCCTAATGCTTCACCAGATAAGCACGAGATCAAATGATTAAATTTTTCAATATCTGGGAGCATAGGATCATTGTCGACTAAATTTTCGAATAAGCTTATAAAATTTTTATATTCGGAATATTTTCCGCTGAACTTTGGCAAAGACATTTTCGGAAGTCGTGAATGGTGAGGATTGCTAAAAGTAAAATCAGCAATAGCAGTAGAATTATTTCTTTTATTCACCAATGAAAGCAGAAGTGCTTTGGCACTAACACAAATGTCTTCCAATTCACCGCGGGAATCATCGCTTCGATCAGCTGATTCAATGTTGGACTGACAAGCCATTAATTGGTCAATATAAGATTTTAAAAGATCCAATCGACATTCCAACTCAATCGGATTTGAAGACATTGTTTTTTCTTCAATACCCTTTTTAATTCGCATTATATTATTTTTAATTGTATTTCGTTGATGCCTTAACGTTTCTAACTCAGCATCTTGATTTGGTGATGATTGCCGTTTTTCTTTCCTTGAACCCGCCATTTTATTTTATTTTTATTTTTTAAACAAAAATTTTTGGGAAAAATATTTTTGAAATTAGTTTATCCACTATTATTCAATTAACTATAGACTTTGAAAAAAAAAAGAAAATTGCTGAAAAATTAGCTTATTTTCATACAAAATTCCACGAAAACGAGAATAAATTCGAAGCAACTATGTGTTAATTGTTTAAAGTAAAATATTTTTCACAACTCGAAAATATTTTAAACGAAAACGAAAGAAATTATTTTTTTATTAAAATGTTGCTGAATACACACTTCGCAAATTATTATGTAAAATTTATTTGTGTCACTGAACACATTCAATCGTGAGAGAAAGAGAACTCAACGAAACTTTCGTTCAATAAAGACGAAACGTCAGAACAGCTGAACTGTCAAATCAAATGTAAACAAACTAAATTTGCACGAGTTTCGGAGTTTTTTTTGTTTTTCAATATTAGATATTAATTGATTTTAATTTCAATAATTTGAGAAACAATCGGAACAAATCAATCAAATATCACTCGCGAAGGCTCAACTTTCCATTACCGCAGCACGAATTTCGACTCACGGTTTTTTTTATTCGATAGATATGTGCAAATAAATAATAACTATAGCAATTTTAGAGCGAGGAAACATTTATTTCTATTTTTAATTAATTTTTAAAGTTCACTTTTTTCCATACAAAACACTCAAAAATGGTTGATTTTGACATTTCTTCCCTGTTTTTTGTTCAGTGTTGCCATACTTGTTTTTTTTTCTTGGTAATTTCTTTTATTTTAGTGCTCAAATGGAAAAGTACTTTGCATATACCCAAACTCGCACCCACCCCAAATCCTATAGTGACCCCAAGCAGGGGGGTTGCAGGGGGGCAGCATAAATTAAGTGACCTTTCTTCTTTTCGAAGCCTTAACCTTTGGGAAAGTTCTTCGGTTATAAAATTCACTTGGGAGCCAGAATCAAGTAAGGCTCTAGCTGGAATAAATTCGCCAGAACTGCTTTTTATTTGCACAATTGCAGTGGCAAGAAGAACTTGATCAGCCGAAACAGAAGCATGCATCGCTTGAAAGCTTGTTGATCCTTGTGCCGGTGAACTATTGAAAGTTGTTTGGTACTGATGCAGCAAGGTGTGGTGCGAGCGATTGCAAACTGAGCATCGACTGAGTTTGCATTTTGAAACTGTGTGTCCCTTTCGAAGGCAATTGATGCAAACAGGAACACTTTTCGCAAACTCAAATCTTTGCATCACTGGAATCGAAGCGAAGCTTTGGCATGAAGTTATAAAATGATCATTCGATTTGCAAAACAAGCAGTTGGAGTTGGATTTTTGTGGCTGTGGATTAACACAAGCGAATGATGCTTTTTGATTTTTGCTATGACTTGAATCGTGTTTTGTTTTCAATTGCCTTTCCGATACCTTTTGTTTTGAAGAAGATGCTTCTTCAGCGGAAAGATGCTGATATCGTTTATTAAGAGCAGTTTCACAGTCACTCCATAAAGGAAGCGTACTGAAATCCAATTGCTCTTCCCATTTTGATCTCGTAATTGAGTCAACTTTTGACATTACTAGATGAATTATGATCGCATTTGTAATGTTCTTTTCATCACCAAGTGAAAGAAGCGAATCATAAATTGCAGATACTGTATCTATCATACTGCGCAATGCAGAAGCAGATGGCTTTGAAATTTCTTTTAATTCGAAAAGTGTTGATACATTATCGAAAAATATAAGGCAATTGTTGTCATAAACTTTCTTAAGACTTGCCAACGCTTTCGGATAATTTTGTTCAGTGATTTGGAAAGCTTTCACAGTTCCTAATGCTTCACCAGATAAGCACGAGATCAAATGATTAAATTTTTCAATATCTGGGAGCATAGGATCATTGTCGACTAAATTTTCGAATAAGCTTATAAAATTTTTATATTCGGAATATTTTCCGCTGAACTTTGGCAAAGACATTTTCGGAAGTCGTGAATGGTGAGGATTGCTAAAAGTAAAATCAGCAATAGCAGTAGAATTATTTCTTTTATTCACCAATGAAAGCAGAAGTGCTTTGGCACTAACACAAATGTCTTCCAATTCACCGCGGGAATCATCGCTTCGATCAGCTGATTCAATGTTGGACTGACAAGCCATTAATTGGTCAATATAAGATTTTAAAAGATCCAATCGACATTCCAACTCAATCGGATTTGAAGACATTGTTTTTTCTTCAATACCCTTTTTAATTCGCATTATATTATTTTTAATTGTATTTCGTTGATGCCTTAACGTTTCTAACTCAGCATCTTGATTTGGTGATGATTGCCGTTTTTCTTTCCTTGAACCCGCCATTTTATTTTATTTTTATTTTTTAAACAAAAATTTTTGGGAAAAATATTTTTGAAATTAGTTTATCCACTATTATTCAATTAACTATAGACTTTGAAAAAAAAAAAGAAAATTGCTGAAAAATTAGCTTATTTTCATACAAAATTCCACGAAAACGAGAATAAATTCGAAGCAACTATGTGTTAATTGTTTAAAGTAAAATATTTTTCACAACTCGAAAATATTTTAAACGAAAACGAAAGAAATTATTTTTTTATTAAAATGTTGCTGAATACACACTTCGCAAATTATTATGTAAAATTTATTTGTGTCACTGAACACATTCAATCGTGAGAGAAAGAGAACTCAACGAAACTTTCGTTCAATAAAGACGAAACGTCAGAACAGCTGAACTGTCAAATCAAATGTAAACAAACTAAATTTGCACGAGTTTCGGAGTTTTTTTTGTTTTTCAATATTAGATATTAATTGATTTTAATTTCAATAATTTGAGAAACAATCGGAACAAATCAATCAAATATCACTCGCGAAGGCTCAACTTTCCATTACCGCAGCACGAATTTCGACTCACGGTTTTTTTTATTCGATAGATATGTGCAAATAAATAATAACTATAGCAATTTTAGAGCGAGGAAACATTTATTTCTATTTTTAATTAATTTTTAAAGTTCACTTTTTTCCATACAAAACACTCAAAAATGGTTGATTTTGACATTTCTTCCCTGTTTTTTGTTCAGTGTTGCCATACTTGTTTTTTTTTCTTGGTAATTTCTTTTATTTTAGTGCTCAAATGGAAAAGTACTTTGCATATACCCAAACTCGCACCCACCCCAAATCCTATAGTGACCCCAAGCAGGGGGGTTGCAGGGGGGCAGCATGCCCCCCCTTACATACCTAGCTGTTAGTACGCCATGCTATCAATTAAAAAAACTTGTTTTAGGCTCAAAAAATGCAATACAAAAAAGTAGGGTTAAGTCCGAAAAAGAAAATATTTTTTTTTATGACTTAAAGTTGTTTCCTCGCCCTAATATTTAAAACATGTTCTATTGAGACCCCTACCTAACTGTAAAAAAAAAATCAGAAGGAAATTCGTGCTGCGGTAATGGAAAGTCGCCCCCTCGCGAATATTGGTTTAAAGTTTCAACACAAATAAATACACATACGAGTGCTTGAATAATTCTAAAGTGTGTACGACGGTGACGGCGGCTACGCGACGGCAGATCAAAGGATTCTATTTGGAATAAACTTTTGACTTTGAATTCCAATACTAAGCGATTAATCAAATTAAATTACTTTTCAATTAAGAAAATAAAAAGAAATTTAAACCACGAAACTTGTTTTTGTTTGTTCACCAATAAAATAAATAATATGTAAATGTATAATGTCAAAGTGACAAAAACTGAAAGTTGTGGTATTATAATTTAATTACAACACAAATTGACAAATGTTGCAGAATAGCAAAATTAAAACACTTTCAGTTTTTGTTAAATACCTCTTCCTCAAGAATTTCAACTTCCCTTGGCGAACTCATTGGGTGCTTGTCAGGGTTGGTCTTGGTATTTGATGTTGCTGTTGACGGCTGCTGCTCGCTGCTGGCTTGAATTGTTGCTGCTGCGGCTGCGTTGTTGGTTTTTGGTGGTGGTTTTTTATTTGTTTTTATTTATGGCTTTTTAGCTTAAAGCCTTAAAATTTACAACTCGCGCACGGCAAATGATTCCACGGATTAATAGTTAGTTTAGTTACTTGTATTTAAAGTACACTCGCGACTTTATATTTATTATATATGTGTCTATATATTCATATATATGTATATATGTATATGCAAATGCACAAAAACACTTTGTTATGTTTTAACAAATTAAAATTTAATAGTTATTTAATTTGTCCCTGCTCGGGCGCCATGAAAAATTTGTAATATTTTTTACAAATTGATTCTTATTTCGAATCTAAATTTACTTTAAAAATTCGTTTAAAAACGACGAGAAAAAAGGAGCGAAAAAAAAGAAAAGACCGTGCGGGTTAAATTGTTCGTATGGAATGATTTTATTTCTTTCATTTTCTTCTTCTTCTTTTCTTAACTTAAATATGGCCGGAAGGGCGCCAAATTCAAATGTTATACCAGTTGTATAATTCAAATACTGGTATTTTTAAAATTCATATTTTTATTATTATTTTGTTTTTATAATTTTTTAAAAATCGAAGTCTCGTCGAAACAAATTATTCATCTTCTCTGTACATGCCCTGCTCTGGCTCAAAAATTTTAAGAATTACCTAGGAGAATTCTTCTTTAACGATTTAAATCTTATCAGCATAATCAGCCTCTCTTGAGCTTATTAGGAAGCCTCAACATTCATGTGGTATAACAATGGGCCATTAAACTGGCCTAAGTGTGTCCGTTTCCATCTTGGACATCCGCTTTAACCTAACCTAACCTACATAGAATATTTAATAGGGAAGGCTATAGGCTACATCATCGTTTGCTTTTAAATATTGTTTACACTTAGACTATAACGAGCGGAGTATCAATGAAGAATGTTTCAAAATCGGTGATTTTTTCCCTTTTGACCCTTTTGAGAGCTTTACTGTGCGTGCACATCCAAAACAGAAGTCTGCGACAGCAAATTTCTATCTTTTAAAGTTGTCACACTATAACCTTTTTTTTCTAACCAAATTTTTTCTAAAATAAAGTATGCTAGTAACTCCGCGAGGTGCAGCTAGTATTTATTATTCAAGGTTAGAAATTTCAGAGAGTTATTTTTTTTGACGGTAAAACTATGAAAATAATTCCTTTAGTGAAAAAGTTAAAAATCTGAAATTCACGTATGCAAATAAAGCAGAGTTGTGAAAACTGCAGTCTTTTGGGTAATGCATTCAATTTTAAGTGACCCTATTCTGGGTCTAGCAATGAGCCCAGTAACCGAAAAAAAAACACTCTATTGCCAGACATTGCAATGATCTCGTCTTCGTCAGCTTTTATCTTAGGTGATAAGCAATTTTTCATAATATGCGTTTATTTTTTTAAATGTATGAACTGAAGAAAACCTGGCCCTTACCAGTGTGGCTTCAGGCCTGGAAAATCTACCATCGACCAAATGTTCACTTCACGCCAAAACAACATAACATCGAAATACACCATCTTTTCATCGATTTTAAAACAGCTTATGGCAGTGTAAACAGGAACGAACTATACCGTGCCATGTTGAGTTTTAATATCCCTACCAAACTGATACGATTTATCAGGATGACGTTGGAAAATGCCCTTTGCTGCGTCAAAATTGGAAGAGACTAAACCGAAACCTTCGAAACCACAAGAGGAATTCGACAAGGCGATACGCTGTCATGTAGCTGCTTCAATATTGTTCTTGAAAGAGTGGTGCGTAACACCAACCCCAATATAAGTGGAACCATCTTTTAAAAATCCACACAATATCTTGGATATGCAGATGACAACGACATTATGGGAAGAACCAAACGAGCAATGGCGGGTGCCTTCTCTAATATCTAGCCTGAGGTGAAGAAAATAAGTTATGACCATTAACGAGGACAAAACGAAGTATTTACTGTCGTCAAATAGATTTGATTCACACCGTAGACTTGGTCAAAACGTTACAATTGACAGGTAAAACTTCGAGGTGGTAAATGAATTTGTTTCTCTGGCCACTGCTGTTAATTCTGCAAATGACATCAGAGCGGAGATCAAACGTAGATGCTAATTGTTGTTTCTTTGGCCTAAGCAAGCACTTGAGAAATAAGGCCCTATCGCGAAGTACCAAAGAGACACTGTACAGAACTTTAATCATCCTAGCCTGACGGAACAAGAAGGAGAGGCAGGCCTCATCTCCGGTGAAGTGATCAAGTTGAGGCCAACCCACGTCAACTTGGTATTCGAAATTGGAGGCAGCAACCTAGAGATCGAGTTAGCTGGCGAAAGTTTTTAAAAATCAAATTCTGAATTTTCAGGTGCTGTCAAAAAAGATAGATTTGATTCTTACTTTACTCTTGGTGTCAAATTGAAAAAATTCTTAAATCTTGTCACCAACAAATTTTTCAATTGAAATGCCACTTCTATTGGAATGATCCTTAGGTTATCGTTGAGTCATAATTTTCGTAACTTTACCCAATCTGTTACTAAAGTAAAAGTTAGAAGTAAAAATCCAAACAGCAATCCAGTTTCTTTTTGTAGAAAATCAAATTCTTCAGCAATTGGATTTATAATCTGTTAATTAACTGAAGTTAATTAACTTTTATTCAATTAAGTGCTTTATTTTGCTTTCAACTCAAAAAGTAAGTATGGTTACAGTAAGTATTTTTGTAAGCTAAAAGACTAGAAAAACAAATTATTATTCCCAAAAAGACTGCTTCTAAATATTTGCTTTTGTTTATGATGTTCACCTAAAAACAAGTTTCGAGCGCCAAACGCTACATGTCCAACAATTAGAAAATATTTTTAAAACATATGCATAAAGTACAAATGATTTTAACATAAAATATTAATAAGCATAGCTTAAAAGAAAAGCCGTGCCTATTGTATTTACAATTATTACATACAAATTTTTAATTACAAATTATAAAAGCAGTGAAAAAATTAAAATTTACGAAATGTAGACTTGTTTAACATTAAAAAAAGATTTTGACAGTATTAATATAAACTAATAATAACAAAATATCATTGAAATTGTTTTTGACACCAAAAAAACACATTGATAATTGACAGTTTACGTTTGTTGTTATTCGTACACCTCGTAAAGAATCATAACAAAAAATAAGAAATCGAATAATGTTGATCCTCTAATTTGAATTCTAATGCTCGGAATATTCTCAAGAATCTTAGATTTTCATTCAAAAAGTGTTTAAATTTTCTTTCACTAAATAGAAGGTTGTTCTCAGTGAAGCACAAATCCGGTAGCTCTTAACTTTGGTGGAGCATTCAAAATTTTCTCCGTGATTGCTTTGTCATTGATTCTTAAAATCATTGTTATTTGTTGTTGTTGTGCCGATATATGAATTCTTGTGATTTCACACAGTTAAATTGTGTACTACATCAGTTTTCCCATCTGAGGGCAAATATAACGCAGTGTTTTCATGAGCTTTTTCATGTAAAAATTCCTACTGTTTTGGCTTTCACAAAAGCTTCTAAGTGTTCATAGAGCTGCATTTCAGCAGAAATTGAAATCTTGTGATTTGAACTTGATCAAGAATATATGTACATACTTATTATTTCATTAGCTTTGCGACAATGTGCACTTTTAATGAGATTCTTAACCGTGGCATAGACGGCGGATTATCATACACCCAGGCAAGGCAAGGAATGGTCACGGATTGCGAAAAATTTGAATTAACATTTCAGATTTCCTTATAAGAGACCATTGTTTTTATTCAATACCAGCGTTTTGTTGGAAAATCTATTAAAACTAAAGTAGGATTTTACACGAATAACAAAAACAATATCCACTGTATGAATACTACCGATAAAAGTTAAAGTAAAATCTTACTACGGATGGGTTTTTGCCATTTATGCTAGTCTCGAATGTAGGTACGATTGCTATTGCATTTGTATCTCGATGGCTGTGTTCGTTGAGTAGTTGTGCATTTGGAATCAGGTGTTTTCCTATGGGGGAAAAAATCGATCTGTTACTATTTAGTTTTGTTAATGAAAATGGACTAACTGGGCCTATTTTGCAAGAGAAAGTATTGCTTTGTTTTCTATTGGAAAAGTTTATCTCAGTTGAAACTAAATAATATATTTTATGTTTCCACCGCACAAGAAGATTTAAAAATGATTAAGTTTGACAGCACTTTCTTAAATGCAAAAGGTGTTTCGATGAAGTGCAAGTGAGATAGTTCGATTCATGCTAAACAATGAAGCACCATATAAGAATATGGTACCAACTCCATGTGCAATTTTTTTTTAAATTGATTAAAACAAAACTATATTTATTGTACACAAACATGCAAATAAACAGACCATTGTGCATTATATGTAAAACCAACTCCTCCACACAGCTTTTTCTTCACAAATTTTGACTCGACTCCGATCCCCGACCGGAATCGAAGTGAATCAAGCTCATTTCAACTCGATTCAGGTATATAAAGAATTAAGGCCAGCTTCAAGCTCGCTTCAACACCACATGGTAAATTAGTAGTCTACTAACAAACCACCTTCTTGAAGTTTTTATTTTATGTCAAATTAGTTAGTGAAAACTTTGAAATCGACTACCACATTACACAGACGTATTTTCTTGATTTTGATAGTCAACTATCAAAAACCAGCTTACACGATCTCATCCCTGGTCTCAACTTCACTGTTTTTTTTTTGTTGAATTTTTTAATAAATTATTGTGGCAAATATTCAATTGTAGGATGTTTAAATGGTAGACATGTGCTTTCAAGAGGACACAAGCGTCCACAGGCTCAAAACCAACCTCTGTCTATCAACTCCTGCTCTCACCTCCCCATGTGAACATCGGGTGCCTAGTACCTCAACTGGAGATTGGGTTCCAACCCCAGTAGAAAGTTGTTGGGGGCAGCAAACGAGAGAGGTGGGGAGAGGTGTTTCCACTAAGGCACCTCTCCTTATCCAGACGGCAGCGGAGGAATTCCCGAGATGGAATCAACGGTGGCGTCTACAGTTCCAGTAAGGTTGAACTACTTAGTGAACACCTTATAGGGCTTCTTCGACTTATTCGGAGCCCAGGCCTGTAAGGAGCGGTTTTATCCGGCTCCCAATCCTTTGAGTTATACTTAGGATTTGGCTCTCCAGGTTGGGGGTTGTGCGTCGTCGGGGTGACTTCCTGGCCACGTAAAAACTTTCATGATTGCGAAGCACCAACAAGCCTCGGATACGGACGGATTTACTGTTGACAACCAACGCAAACGAATAAAGGACAACGAACTTCGGATATGCACGTGGAATATTAGGTCCCTTAACAGACCACGTGCGGCCGAAGAATTAGCGGAGGCCCTAGACCGCTATAAAGCAGATATTACCGCTATCCACGAAATACGATGGGATGGGCCGGGCAAAAAGAGGATGAAAAACTGCGATATTTACTATGGTGACTGCTACCACGAAAACCAACAGCGCTTATTTGGATGCGGCTTCGTCATTGGAGCCAGACTTAGGCAAGAAGTCTTGAGCTATAGCATCAGGGCTAAATTCGGCAACATTAGCCTGATATGCGCGCACGCCCCCACAGAAGAGAAAGACGACAACACCAAAGATATGTTCTTCGAGCTCTTCGAGCTCCTAGACAAAACATGTGAGCAGTGCCCTAGCTACGATATTAAAATAGTCCTGGGCGATTTATTGCGAAGCTAAGAAGGGAAGACATCTTTGGTGGAATAATCGGGAAGAACAGACTGTACGACAACACTTTCGACAACGGATTCAGGATCATAGATTTTCCACACCTCAACATTCACAAAGGAACTTGGACTTCTCCAGATCAATCTACAGTCAACCAGATTGACCATATTGCGATCGACGACAGATACGCTTCCAGCATTATGAATCTACGAACTTTCCGAGGAGCTAACATCGACTCGGACCACTACCTCGTTGTAGCCAGGGTAGCACTTCGGATTTCCAGACCCAAGGCAAAACAGGGAGGTGCTGGGAGAAGATACAACGTCGAACGGCTACAATGGCCAGAGATCGCTAAATCCTTTTCCGACCGAGTTACAAGTAACCTCTCTCGAAGTTCTCTGCCGCCAACACAACGTATCGAAAACCAGTGGCAACATTGCCAAGATGCAATTAGAGAAGCCGCCTCTGAAGTACTGGGTTTCAAACAGCCACCAACAAGGAACCTCTGATTTGATGAGGAATGTCGGCAGGCAAATGCAGCCAAACAACAGGCACGCAAAGCTGCGCTGCATAAAAGGACATCGTGCTTGAAAGAATAGTGCAGAGCTCACACGTCAACACTAGAGGCACTATCTTTCAAAAGTCTGTCCAATTGAGTGGTAAAGTCCTCTCTCGAGGGACCAAAGTGTTGCTATATAAGACCCTTATCATCCCCGTCCTGCTATACGGTGCAGAAGCATGGACCATGACAAAAGCGGATGAAATCACCTTGGGTCGCTTCGAGAGAAAAGTTCTTCGTGTGATCTACGGTCCCGTATGCATCGAAGGGGAGTGGAGGAGAAGATGGAACGACGAGCTGTACGGACAGCGACGTAGACTTAGCCAGAAGGGAAAAAGTCCAACGACTAAGATGGCTGGGTCACGTAGAGCGCATGGAAACCAATGCTCCGGCCCGGAAAGTCTTCGAATCCGCACCCATAGGACAGCGCAGTAGAGGAAGACCGCGGATCAGGTGGCGCGCACAAGTGGAAGGTGACCTCACCCAACTTGGAGCGCGAAACTGGAGACATCTAGCTAGGGACCGAGCTAGATGGAGAAGTTTGTTGGGTGAGGCCCTAGTTCACACAGGACTGTAGCGCCACCTTAAGTAAGTAAGTATTCAACTGTATCAACTTTCAAATATACAAATCGGACTACTGCAAATCGTTTTTTTTGGCAATTTCTCACGGTATTATATATTATATATATACTACTAATAATTTTTAGTTGGCACTATCAAACTCTTAATTATTGTGATTTAGCTATTAAATGTTCGCACGCGTCTTATCCTACAAGATACATTCTTTATTGTACATTTGTAATGAGTAATGACGAATGAAAATAAGCCATGGGAAAGAACTGTCATAATGGACGAATATTCGTTTAAAATTGCAGTTGTTAGGAAGAATTTTTTTTACTTTCTCTTTAATAAATTTTAAAAGAAAATTGTAAAAATCCTTGCTTTATATTTGTATTAGAAAAATGCTTTTATTAATCAATAATTTATCTGATAATTTTAACACCATAAATTGGAAACCAAAACTTTAATTAACACAAATCCAGAAGATTATTACCCTGTATAATAGAGATATAAATACTACTACTCCTCGAAAATATGAAAATCCAAAATTATTTTATTTCAATTTCCTAGAAGCATTTGAATGAAGATTCAAATTATTGGTATTCTATTTTACCTCAAATCTTTTTCGGAAACAATAACGACTACATATACTGTTTATTAGTTTTAAAGAATTTCCTAAAGAGTAAGGTAGGTTAAGATAAAACTTTGGAATAGAAAAATCATTACCCCTATCAAAAAGTATTTCTTCTCTTTTTACAGCAATTAATAGCAACTTTATTATTAGTTTATAAAAGTTTCTTAATTTTTCCCAAGAGAACAACTAATTTAAACTTCCTGTTCATCTCTCCCAAAGTCTGCAAAATGTTATTAAAACTACACATAAACCCAATTCAGTATCTACATAGCTGTCTGCCAAAGGAAGAACGAAAAAAGCACATATACCAAACTCAAAACTTATATTCTTCCGAACATTCCCCAAAAAATGCCTTACCAAAAACATTCATCCTTAAAATTTTATAATCCTGCTCCTAGGAACACCGCATCATCTTCATCGGTGTGGTATGTAGGTAGGTCTTAAGTTTTGGCTTTTGCGAGGAAAATTGTATTTTATATGTTGGTTAAAGAAATGTGGGTAAAGATTTTTACCACCTATACCCTTAAGATATACATCCTGGGGATATAGGATAGCAATACCATAGCTGCCTCGAAACTTTCAACTAACTCATTTCTACTAAAGAAACGAACAAAACCAAAAGATAATAATGTAGGAATTTTATGCTGCCAGGCAGACAGAACTCATGGATTCCAACCCAATTGAATCAATATTAATCAAATACCTGACTGTGTTCAGTTGTTGTAGAAATGAAATTTATGCTTTGCTATGCTTTCATAGGGAATTTGTGTCGAATTATAGATATGTTATATGTATTTTAACCTCAAAATTGACTTTTATCAGTTTAGGTAACTTAGGCTTCTACTTTTCTACTTTTCTACTTTTTTTTAAATTAAAAGGAAAATAAACAAGTGCACTAAATCTAAAATAAACCTTCAATTTAAAAATCATACAACGGAATGCGTTTTTTTTTGAAAATTAAAGCAGTGGAAAACTCTTTAAGTGAAATATTACCTATGTAGTATGTACTACAATTATTGTCAATTTCACCGAACAATCTATTGGGAAGATCAAAACTTTAATGTGTCAATGTGCTTAGAACTTAAATCAAATGCCTAACTTTAAGAAAAATTGGATTTATTGATTTTTTTTCCAAAAAACTTAATCAAAAATGCTACTAAAAATTATTAAAAATTGTTTTTCTATGTTTTTAACATTTGTAAAATTAAAGAAAAATGAAATTCACACTTTTTCAAAAAGGATTAAATGATTTTTGACTTGAGTTATAAATAGAAAATATCCATTATCAATGTTTTGTAAAAATTAAAAGTACAAATAATTTGAGTGTGAATTAAATATCTTGAGAACAAAGAAACGGACTGACTTTAAAGTTCTTTCACCCAATATATGTAAGTATTTTCGTTTAAATTTGGTTACATTTAAAACTCTAATTTTTACAAAAACCAAAGTTCTACCAGAAATACTACAATTATTATATTCTTAAATACAATTAAATAAGGTTGACCATTTTAAATTTAAGGCTCTCAATGATCGGATCCTTCAAGTCAATTTTATAATCTATAATATTGTCATAGAACATGACATTTAAGTGTTCTGATTATTTTGATTTCTGATTCTGATCAGCTTGAAGCTCGACTCAATTCTTTATATAATTGAATCGAGTTGAAATGAGCTTGATTCCAAGACCGGAATCTAGTCAAAATTTGGGAAGATAAACATATGTGGAGGAGTTGGTTTTACATATATATAGTGTTGGTTTAATCAAATAAAAACAAATATGGCACATGGAGTAGGTAGCATATTCTTATATGATGCAGGACCATTCAGTTCTTCATTGTTTACCACGTATTAAACTATCTCACTTGCACTTCATAAGAAACATTGAAATACTATTTGCATTTTAGAAAGTCCTGTCAAACTGAATCATTTTTAAATCTTCTTGTGCGGTGGAAACACCATGAAGATTTATTTAATCTAAACTGAGATAAACCTTTGGTGGAAACATAGAAAAACTTTATTATCTTTTCTATTGTTTTCTCTTGCAAAAAATAAGCCCAGTAAGTCCATTTTCATTAACAAAACTAGATAATATCAACAGTAACAAATTGATTTGTTCCTCAATGGAATACACATGATTCCAAATGCACAACTACTCAACGAACACAGCCATTTAAATACAAATGCAATATCAATCGTACCAACATTTGAGAACGAAATCACATAAGATGCATTCGAGACTGGTATGAATGTCAAAAACCCATCCGTAGTAAGATTCTACTTTAACTTTTATCGGTAGTACCCATCCTGCGGATATTGTTTTTGTTATTCGTGTAGAATCCTAATATATTATTGATACACCAAAACACGGGTATTCTTAAACACACAAGTTTAAAACAAGTCAAAACACAAATTTCTCCTGTTTTTATACGCCATGGGGCAGGACAAATTGATTTATTTTGGATTTAAGGTCAAATGTGCAGATCTTGAATTCTTACCATTACTAATAAACTAAAAAAACGTTTGGCTGGGAACTTGATAGCTCTACCGCTCTCGTTGATACGTACACGAAGTTACACTAAAAAAAATCGTGTTCCATGCGCCACGAAGAAAAATCAATTTATAAGTATACAAGATTGGAAGATATTTGAATATTGGCCAAACTGCCAAAAGTCTTCCAATTGTCAATTTTAGATAATTTGTTGGGTTAATTGACGTCTGCATCCCACAAACATCGTCTGGTCTCTATCTTTTGGATAAATTGTAAAGTTTGTTCATCCTTCCAAACCTTTCCCACTTTTTTGTATGACTTACTTTTATTTATTTTGTCAGAGTTCTTATTTCTTTCTATTTTCGTAGTTTTTAAATTCTTTCAAAACCCTATAAACTTTTATTGTTGTTTCCTGCTCAAGGGAGAATATTCCTTGCCGGCCAAGAGCACGTATAATGGTCCCGGCTCTTCACAACTGTCCAGACATGATCATGAAACTGATCAAAACAAGTAATCCGGACCTGCCTACTCACGACTGGAAAGTACCAAAGGTTGAGAAGGAGACAGTGGGTCACTATAGATCGGCTCTCGTGCTGATCAATAGGGAATCACTGGCTCCACTGGCCGCGACCAAAGGTGTGATTAGGTATGGTTTCGATGAAATCATGATGCGTATATACAAAAAAGATGAAGATACGCTAAACACGCCCCCCACAGAAGCCTCTTCAGCGGAGGGAAGCGATTCAGTGGCAACGAAAATGGAGGTCGATGCAACACCAAAAGTGGAACCATCGACATCCACTGCCCCAAATAAGCCATCCGACGCGGAGGCTAAAACTAAAGTTGACAGTAACTCCGACATGGAGACTGAAGACGCCACCTTAGGCATCACCCAGAGTGAGGAAGACCTGCTTAGGTCCTCCTCAGACGAGGAAAACGCCGACAAAACAGTGGTGGAGGTTGATCTGACTAATAGTAGCAATGCTGCGTTTAGTACAGATTAATCTCCATCACGCCATCATGGCCACGAACAACCTGATACTCCGACTGCATATGAACAAGGAAGACATCGTCTTAATACAGGAGCCGTGGGTCTCAAACTCCATCATCAGAGGTCTCAGGACTCCTGGCTATAAAATATTATATGCATCGGAGAAAGGTGAACCAAGGTCATGCATGTTAGTAAAAAAATGACTTAAACATATTTTTACTCCCCAATTACAGCGACAAGGACACCACCACCGCTGTCCTAACAACAGATAAGGCCACCTACTGGCTCATATCCTCCTACCTTGGCCACGACAGCCCAATTCCAGGAAACACCTTGAGGAAGGCAATTGCGGACGCGCAATCGAAAAAAGTTGGTCTCCTAATTGGTTCAGACGCTAACGCCCATCACACGGTATGGGGTAGCTCTGATATAAATGAGAGAGGTGAGTACTTATTTGATTATTTACTAAGCACTAACCTACTCATAAGTAATATTGGTAATGAACCCACATTTGTAACCAAGAATAGGAAAGAGGTACTTGATATTACACTTACCTCTGACTCGATCCACAATATGATTTTAAACTGGCATGTCTCAAAAGAGAATTCCTTCTCTGACCACAAATACATTCAGTTTGAGCTCAAAGATGTAGCAAATACATCTACGGGATTTCGAAATCACCGGAATACAAACTGGGAGTGTTATAGGGAGGTACTAGCACAACTGCTTAATCACAACCTTCTTAAAAGCTCCTCCAGTAAAGATGAACTAGACCTTTCTGTAAATCATCTCACCGAAGCCTTAAATGAATCAATGAGATCTTCATGCCCTGTAACCATTTTAAAGGGTAAAAAGAAACCTCATTGGTGGCATAAAGAACTAGAACCATTCAGAAAGAGCTGTCGTAAACTCTTCAACAGATCTAAGTACACTAGATCTCCTTCTGACTGGGACTTATACAAACAAGCTCTAAAGCAATATAAAAAGAATTAAGAAAGAGTAAGAGGTCTTCTTGGAGAAATTTTTGTGGTAAAATAGAAAATACTTCAGAAGCCTCAAGACTCAGGAAAATTCTCTCAAAAAGTCCAACAATACCTAGTGCTTTAAAGACAGAAACAGGCACGTGGACTATCACAGATGAAGAATCTCTTAATCTGTTATTAGACACCCACTTTTCAGGTAGTTCTAACATACTCAACGACTTAACATCAGAGTCTCAAGCTTCTAAAAGCGATTTAGTTGATCTAATAACGCGGGAAAAACTGCAATGGGCCATAGACAGCTTTGATCCATATAAATCTCCAGGACCAGATGGAATCATTCCGGCCGAACTACAAAAATGCTCAGACATGATTATTCCACCATTGGAAATCATTCTGACAAGCTGTGTAAGGTTGAGATATATTCCCAAAGCCTGGAGAATGGCAAAAGTAGTCTTCATTCCCAAAGCAGGGAAACCCTCACACGTTAACCCTAAAGATCTACGACCAATCAGCCTATCATCCTTCCTTCTTAAAACCTTGGAAAGATTGATTGAAATTTATATCAGACATAATTTAAAACCATGTCTCATTTCCACAGCTCAACATGCTTACTCTAAGGGAAAATCAGTAGAATCAGCACTTCACTCACTGGTACGTACTATTGAACATTCCCTCGAATACAAAGAATATAACCTGGTAGCGTTCCTAGATATTGAAGGAGCTTTCAACAACGTCAGTTACCAGGCGATCACAACAGCAATGGATAAGCTGAAATTAGAGAAGTCACTCATAGATCTTATAAGTCTCATGCTCAAAAGCAGGACAATAATTTCTAACATGAGAAGTTTTACTACCACCAGATCGGTGAATCGAGGCACTCCCCAAGGTGGAGTCCTTTCGCCTCTTTTATGGAACATGGTAGTAAACGACTTACTTACAACATTGGAAACAGAAGGTTTCAAGGTGATTGCCTATTCTGACGACGTTGCGATATCCGTATCTGGGAAGCACCCCCAAGTTCTCTCGGAGCTCCTACAAAATGCCCTAAACAGGCTAACTAAATGGGCTAATCAATGTGGATTGGACGTCAACCCGCACAAAACAGAATTAATACTCTTCTCGAGAAGATATAAAATTCCTCAGATTAGCCCACCCAAGATTAAAGGATTGTCATTGAGCTTTTCCGACCAAGTTAAATATTTGGGCCTCATTTTAGACAAAAAACTAAATTGGAAGGCAAATATTGATGAAAGAGTCAAAAAGGCTACTGTAGCGCTTTTTACTTGTAAAAAGGCCATAGGATCAAAATGGGGCTTCTCCCAAAAAATAACCCACTGGCTATACACTTCGGTAATCAGGCCGATACTCATTTATGGAGCCGTCGTATGGTGGACCGCACTGGATAAGTTGGTAAATCTAAATAAACTCATTAAAGTCCAGCGGTCAGCAGGTATGTGCATCACAGGAGCACTTCGCACAACACCAACCGCAGCACTGGAAGTGCTTTTAAACCTAACACCACTTGACATCTTCTCTAAAAAGGTGGCTGCCAACTCATGTGTAAGGCTTAGAGCCACCTCTCAATGGACCAGTAACAATACTGGACATACAACTATTCTAGACAATTTCAGATCTATCCCAGATCGATTAGACTATACCACCCCAAAAATTGTATTTGGTAAAAGATTCCATGTGTCCATCCCTTCAAGATCCTCCTGGGAAGAAGAGGGACCCCTGGAAGACGATGCGGTACACTTCTATACTGACGGTTCAAAGACCGATCACGGAGTTGGAAGTGGTATCTTTTCAGAACAACTGAATATAAGTCTATCCTATAGACTTCCCAATCAATGTAGTGTATTCCAGGCAGAAGTAATGGCGATTAAAGAAGCACGATCCTGGCTCAAAGAAAACGTTATATCTTGTAAGAATATACGAATCTTCTCGGACAGCCAAGCCGCTCTTAAATCTCTCGCGTCTGTCTCCACAAACTCTCGAACAGTCCACGATTGTCAATCATCTCTGAAGGAGATGACGGAACAGTTTAACATTCACCTCATTTGGGTGCCGGGCCACAGAGACATTCCGGGAAATTGCAAAGCCGATGAGCTCGCAAAAAACGGAACACTTCTGCCTTATGTTAGACAAAAACATAACATAGGAACACAACTTGCTACATGCAAATATCTTCTCAAACAATATACTCTAGAACCAAAAAATGCTAGATGGTCACAGAGTACCACGTGCCTAGCAACCAAGCAAATATGGCCAAGCATAGACTTAAAACGGTCAAAATGCTTGATATCCCTGAACAGACAAAGTATAAGCTCTACAATTGGAGTAATAACAGGACACTGTCTAATAGGAAGACATGCTCTGAGGCTAGGGGTCTACACAAATGACTTTTGTAGAAGCCGCATGGACGAGAAGGAAGAGGAAACAGTCCAACACCTTCTATGTACATGTCCAATCAATCTCCATTAGAAGGAATAACTTTCTCGGTAATCACTTCTTCGATAATACCAGTGAACTGGCAACGATTGACACAAAACGTCTCTCTAACTTTATTAAAAGTACAAAATGGTTTGTTTAAATTCATTACTCTCCCATGAGTAACCTCATTAGTGGTATCACAATGGACCCTTGAGGTCTACGTGTGTCAATGATATCTGGACAGCCACTCCAACCTAACCTAACCTAGTGCTTTGTGATATACGATGTTTTTTGTTTGATTACTTGGCGCATAGACAAACAAATCTGAAACATGGGTTTTCTAGGTCAATACCACAAACACTTAATGATTGTCCCTGGTATTTGTTAATGGTCATAGCAAAAGCAAGCCGCACTGGAAACTGTAGTCGTTTAAACTCAATTGGTACATCACTCGGAATCATTGAGATGCGCGGTATAAGAACCTTTTCTCCTTTATACTTTCCTTTGAGGGTAGTTGCTTCTATCACGTTGTTTAGTAATTTTTGTATCGCTTACCGTGTACCGTTGATCCAATCTTTAAAAGAAGATTGTGTGGTGGCAATCCTGGCAAATCCTGAGAGTTTAAAAATTCCGGTTGATAATTGACTACATCATCTTGGTTAGTAGCCGAATCAAATGATTTATGTATCCTCGTAATTTGTTCTTGAATTTTTAAATTCAATTCATTTAGATCAATGTGTTTTGCAGCCAATATATGTAGATAGTTCGCTCGACCAATCATGGTTTCTGTACGTTTGAGAAACATCTAGAAACACCTTCTGAATAAGTTCATCTTTTCATTGCGTTAACTGACAAAAACTTTTAGGAAAGTTAACATGTCTATAAGAAATTTGCTATTACCAATGTCAATGAGTTGTTTAGAGAATATGTTTCCAGGCAGGCGTATTCTTGCTTAAATAAAGCACAAATTGGAGGACTTTAGACATGCATTGATTTCTTCAGCTGGCTTTGACGAAAAGGTCCTGCTAATAAATTATTGCACCACCAAATATGATATTATTGCTTCGTAGATCTTTTAAGGTTCTGTCTAAAACCTCCAAAGATTTGTTATGTGCTATGTACATTCATCCCAAACAATCAATTTACATTGCTGCAAAACTTTGCCATTGCAGAGTTCTTCGAAATGTTGCAGGTTGGAGATTCATCGCTTTGCACATTAATGGCATTTTAAGTGCTGCATGGGCTGTTTGACCACCTTCAAGAAAAGTTGCTGCAATTCCCGACGAAGCGAGTGCAAGTTCAATTTTATTTTGTGAGCGAATTGCTGATAATATTACTGAAATCAAAAAAATTTGAATTAATAGTTTCTTCACTGATTTGTATATTTAGATTTCCCATTCTTTTTATTAAAAAAAAAAATTATTTTTGTACCAAACACAATAAAATAAAATAAAATAAAATAAGCAATGTGGTATAAATTTATGGATTGTTAGTGACCAAACTTAAATAATATTTGATCTTAAATATTATCTAAGGTGATAGAAAATTTTGTTTGCTAAAATAATTGTGAATAACTGCTATAATACATACCTTGAAAATTGGCCAATTGTCGGGTTCTTCTACCGAAATTGCTTCGTCTTATAGGAGGCATATCAAATTTAAATTACTTTGTCACTAAACACTAACTAAACAAATACTAACACTCTGCAAAAAACACGATAAACGGATTTGTTTCAGCCGTTTATCAGTGGACAAAAACAAACTCAGTAGATAAGGTAACAGAAGATCCAAGAAAAACAACAGCAAATCGACATCAAAACTTTTCTCTTCTTTTTAATTTAATATGACTTGAAGTCAAATTATTTAATCCGAATACATTTTAGTTAGAAAACATTTGTATGGAAAAAAGGAAAGAGCTGTTTTTATGGTTTACCTACCAGATCTTTTTGGGATGATAGGACATTCTTAGAGGATGAGTCAATCCACTTTTACACAGATGGCTCAAAGACCAAAGAAGGGGTTGGTGGTGGTGTGTACTCTGAACGACTGAAATTAAGTCTCTCATTCCGCCTTCCCAATCATTGTAGCGTGTTCCAGGGGGAACTTTTGGCGATTAAGGAAGTCTTGTCTCGGCTCAAAGAAAACGTGATATCAACATCTGATATCCGTATTTTCTCCGACAGCCAGGCCGCTATCAAATCTCTGAACTCAGTCTCTACAAACTCTATAAAAGTCCATAACTGTCGATCATCTCTAATGGAGATGGCGCAACAGTTTAATATTCACCTTTGCTGGGTGCCGGGCCATAGAGACATTCCAGGTAACTGTAAGGCAGATGAGCTCGCCAGGAACGGTACAGTACAACCCATCCTACCACGTTTGGCAAGTACTGGCATACCAATCGCTACTTGTAAACTGCTACTAATGCAAGACGCTGTGAGGAGGGCAGGCACCAGGTGGACCAACATCACCACGTGTCAAGCCACAAAAAACATCTGGCCAACACTGGATTTAAAACGTTCAAGGTGCTTGTTATCTCTAAGCAAATCGCATATAAGATCGATAATAGGTGTCATAACCGGACACTGTCTAATAGGAAAGCACGCCATGAGACTAGGCGTATTCTCAAATGACTGTTGCAGAAGCTGTATGGACGAGGAAGAGGAAGAAACGGTTCTTCATCTTCTCTGCACATGCCCTGCTCTAGCTCGAAAACGCACGAATTACCTAGGAGAATTCTTCTTTAACGATCTAAACGATCTAAATCATATCGGGGTAATCAGCCTCTCACGTTTCGTAAGGGACTCTAACCTATGGTTTTCCGGCAATTATTGGAATGTTTCTCGCCTTAATTAATTTTTTTTTTTTTGTTATATTATACGCGCACTCAAGGGGATATGAATACCCTTATCATGATAAATCACAGTGCGAGCAATTAAGAAGGGAGGATAGGATTAGAAAGGAGATACCGATGCACATTGGTTTTGAATGTCTGCATATTGTAATGAGTGGGAAACATTGAGTCTGGTAAAGCATTCCACATTCGTGTGGTGCGGCTGAAGAAAGAATCTCTGTACTTTACAGTACGTCCGAAATTAGGCTCAAGGGTAAACTGATGAGCATTCCTAGAGGAACGGGTATTACGGTTGAATTGTTTGAGGGGAGGAATGCAACTGGCTATTTCATTAGAGCATTGTTTATGAAAGTAGCGATAAAATAATGACAGGCATGAAACCTTACGACGGTGCTCGAGAGATACAAAAGTTTCAGTTAGACAACGGTCACCTATCATCTTTAGAGCTCTCTTTTGAATTCTGTCTAGGAGACTCAAGTAGGTTATAGGAGCACCTGCCCAGATATGGGAATTGTACTCGAGTTTCGGACGAATAATTAATTAAGAGAATTGGCCAAATTCGTCGAGGCGTTGTTGAGTTACGCTGTAACCAACACATAAGAAAGATGAATAAAAACAAAAGCTGAAGTGAAACCAAAAGACCGCCATTTTTAAAGTCAGGCAGTGGCAAGGATTGCGCTTATAGGATTGCCAGGGGTATCCTGTTCGACCCATGTCTGTGCCATCTAAAGTTTTTGTCACTGGTACTGCCTCTTACGAGGAATTGACAAATTCTTAATTGTTAATTTTGTCATGAAAAGTGCTTTCCCAGATAAATTGTTCGAATTCTTACTAGTTGTAAGTCCCTAGGCCTTGGTTCTCTACGGACTGTTGTGCCATATAATTTATTTATTTCATAATTAACAGACGCTCAAGGGGTAATACCCTTAACATCTTTGGAGTTTAGACACAATGCGAACTTTAGGAAAATAGGAAAGGATTAAATAGAAGAAACCGAGGCACATTGGTCTTGAATTTTCGAACGTCAAAATGAGAGATATAAACAGAGTTGGGTAAAGCATTACACAATTCAACTTAAACTTGTTTGAGGAAACATGTATGTAAGCTATATTCATGTTTTGGAAAAATGCGGGATTTGTAAATTACGACCAGATAAGTGGTGGAAAAGTTTTTGAATCCACAGAGAAATCCTGACCACCTAGCACCATTTTTGGCAATGTCCAATATGTGATTACTGAATAAGAAGTGATCGGTCATATATTTACCGAGTATTGAATGCTGATTAGTGGGTTACTCTTTAACAACAAAAGAGCATTGAGTTTTTGAAGAATTAGATTCTACGCGGTTAATAATTCCAAATTGAATAATGCTGTCGAGTTTCGAACTTAATGACCTTATCATACGCTGCCATTTAAGTTCCACTTTCGAAGGACAAGAATGTGAATATAGAAACGAATATGAAAAGCTGAGAGTACTGTTGTCAGCGGAACAATTTAATTGATGAGAAGTAACAGACAAGAGATCATTTATGAATATAAAGAAGAGTGTCGGAGACAAAACGGAGCCATGGGACGCACTAGAAATTATTCTATGAATTTAAGACTTGAAACCATCTAATACAAGTGGAGTAAGAATATAAGCCTACGCTGCTGATCTTGCATTACTAGCGACTGGCAAGTCCCTACCCACTATCAGTGAAGAAACCGAATACGCCCTCTCGTTGGTAAGTAATTGGACTAGGAACAGTGGGCTGACAGTCAATCCAGCTAAAACAGAACTAGTGCTATTTACTAACAAGCGCAAAATACCTGATTTTAAAATACATTCAATTGAAGGCTGCCATCTTAAAATCTCTGATCACGAACACCAAAGATTGATTCAAAAAGGCATCGATTGCCTTTTACTTCTGCAATTGAATTTCCGGGAAAACCTGGGAACTAAACGCTAAAATTATCAGATGGATGTATTCGGCAAAAATTAGACCAATACTAACCTATGGTAATTTGGTATGGTGGAAAGCTTTAGAAAAGAGCTTGCACTGGCATTACGGGAGCAATGAGATCCACTCCAACTGCCCTGAGACTTAGTCAAACTAAAGTCTGGATAAACAGTTCCATAGGATATGCCCAGATCCTTCATAATGTTGTGGGTCATATTACTACAACAGACTATAAAATTCCTGAACTTGGTTTTCATAAACCATTCCAGGTTGCCATCCCAAGCAGAGAGAAATGGATAGATAATATACCATACTCCAGTGAGCCGTCAGTATACTGTACTGATGGCTCTAAAATGAACACTGGTGTAGGGGCAGGCTTCTATTCTGAAGCTCTCAAGTTAACCGCTTCGCTTCGGCTTCCAAACTATAGAAGCGTCTTCCAAGCGGAGGTCCTAGCAGTGGCAACAGCTACTAAAAAGGTATCAATGATGGCGATACCACGAGCTGATATCACCTTTTACATAAATAAAAGGCAATAAAAGTGATGACTGCAACTGAGGTAAAATCAAAGCTTGTTTCATGCTGCCGCGAAGAGCTTAAGGTTCTTGGCGCACAGCACAAAATTAGTCTCTGCTGGGTCCCAAGCCACAGCGATATACTAGGCAACAAGAAAGCCGATGAATCAGCAGGATTAGGGTCAATGCTCGAAGTAAGCCAAGTTCAGCTAGTTAGCACCCCTACCTGTTATTTGAAACAGGAAATCTAGAAAAGAATAACTATCAAGGCCAATGAAAGGTGGAACCTTCTTGACAACTGCCGCACTATAAGAAAGATTTGGCCCTGTTTTAACAAACAAAGAACGGAAAGAATTATGCAGTTACACACTTATCACTTTGATCTCTTGTGAGCAAAATCACCGGACATAATCTGTTAGGTTATCATATGAAAAAGATGAGAATCAGTTCAGATGATGCAGAGGATGCGGTGACTAAGAGGTGCATGAAGACATTCCGCACTTTCTGTGTCACTGTTCCGCACTCTCCTTTCAAAGGAAGAAACTGCTTGGCAACTATTTCTTCGGGGATTTAGAAGAACTCTCTACTACGCCAGGTACGAACATTCTGAACTTCGTCAAAGCTTCTAAATGGCTTGACTAACTGAACACATAGGATTTTCTTATTAGCTTGAGTAGCAATACTCACGGGTATCACAATGGATCTGTATTGATCTAAGTGTGACGGTAAAGACATCAACTGTCAGCCCCTTAACCTAACCTAACTTATATTAAACTGGATGAAGGCACGCATTTTCGATAAGTGAGCTAAACTCTATCAAATGCTTTTAAAATCCAGTGCAATAATCTTACTTTCTTAAAAACGATGTAAGGATTGCTACCGGTAGTTAAGAAGCTTCAGTTCTTCGAGATATTTCTTAAGCTGACCTTGAATGAAGGGACATATTTATTTTTAGTGGCAACCCTGAAATAAATTCGTCAAAGAGAAATTTGTCTAAAATTGTATCAATGTGTTTATTTGTATTTATTTTAATATTAATAGTCTTAATTTAAACCCCACATATTTTGATTAAAAACTAGTTTACAATATTTACACATGTGCTTTATAAGTTTATAATTATTATATTTTAAATATTTAGTTATGAAACATTTTATGTCTATGGGCTCGTTGGTTCGACTTTTTGAACAAACTTTTCCGAACCTATAGCTGAATGATTGAGATTCTGCTGAACGCTATAGTTAGATCTTGGTATTTGGCATTGCCTCACATGAAGGTTATCATCCCTAGACACATCAAATTCATCTTCATCAAATAATAACTCTAGCACTTCTAAGGTTTTCCGTTTGAAAATTCTCTGCTTCCTGTCCGAAAGTTTATTTATATCGGGCAACAAACTCCTCAAGAACAACATATTTGCTTCAGATCGTTCTTCTTTATATTTCGAAAGCTGAGAATTTTCTTCTGGTGTTTCGATTATTCTTTCAGTTAGTGAAAACGGATTTAAATTGATCGTTGGACAATAGTTGATTGTCTCATTTCCTTCTGCTGGAATTGGCAATTGTTCCTGTTCTTGTTCCCAATTATTATTGTTTAAGGATTGTTCGTTATTATGATCGACAATTAAAAAATCATGTACAATTGTTGAGTTCTCGATAGTTTTGCTACTGTGTGCTGAAGTTTCATTAGGTTGAAGTTGATCGATCGTAGGTGAAAAGTTATTTTCGTCAAATGAGTTATTTGTTGTTGATAACGAATCTGGTGGTAACTTAGTGCGTACCGAAGCAGTTCGTTTATGAGTTATTCCTCTAACTTCGGTATATGGCTGAATGTGACCTCTTAAAAAACTCATTTCGTTTCTTAGATGCCAGTGTCTTTTTTTTACTTTATGTAAACGTTCTTCACGCAATAACCTTGCATAGCAATTCCTTAAGGTGGTCCATTTCAGTTTACATTCGCGTACTGAAAAATTAATATTAAGGTAGAATTTATTAAAAGTTTCTTAAACTTTCTAAAAAGTAT
The DNA here is from genome assembly GCF_945859685.1 of Eupeodes corollae. Classification (NCBI taxonomy): domain Eukaryota; kingdom Metazoa; phylum Arthropoda; class Insecta; order Diptera; family Syrphidae; genus Eupeodes; species Eupeodes corollae. The sequence goes on from NC_079148.1 coordinate 76,130,649, forward strand.
TTTAAGTTTGGAAAAGAGCAAACAATTTTTAGTATGTTTAGAGGAAAGCACAGTTTTTTGAAGGTAAATTAAGGTAGTGGAGATACATTAGGAAGAGTTTAAGTTTTTCACTTCTAGAACTTTAGAATGAATAAACGTACAAGCTCCTGATATGTTAAAAAAAATATGAAAAATAAGTAATAAAGTAAAAAAAGTTGTTGCTGTTCTAAAATTTGGTTGCTGCAGGTACAGTTCTGGCAATCAATGTACTAACATTGGTTATTTTGAGACAAAACATATCGAGTACTTCACGCTATTTTATCATCAGCGACATTTTCAATAAAAAAGAAAACTTAATTATTAAAATTTGATAATAACACATAGAGCCTTAAAGGCTGTTGTCATTTCTTAACTTAAGCATTATTAATAATTTCCATACCGACTATGGGTACAACGTACAAGTTGTTTCAAGGACCAGTAATAAGCTTTTAATTTGTCGTTTACGATAAAATTTATTTTGGCGCTTACGATAAATTTGCTGGAAGGGATCTATATTATGTGCTATATAGTTTATACTTGCAATATAATTAGTTGTTCAAAATCAGCAATAAAACGAGCCCTTCCCGCCATTCGATCGTAAGCGACATTTTCAATAAAAAAGAAAACTAAATTATTAAAATTTGTTAGTAAAACATAGAGCCTTGAAGAATATTGTCATGTCTTAACTTAAGCATAATTAATAATTTCCAATACTGATACAAGTTGTATCAAGGACCAAAAGTAAGTTTTTGATTTGTCGTTTACGATAAAATTTATTTTGTCGCTTACGAAAAATTGGCGAAAAGGGCTCGAAAAGTTAAACTTCTTAAAAAAGGATCGAGAATTGAATTAAAGTTTAAAATTTGAGATATTTGGCTTACAATATGTATTTTATTTTTGAAGTTTTTCCCAAAAAAATAAACCCATTATACTGAATAATTGTATTTGAACTGATTTATTTCAAAATGGCGTCTGTAAAGCCAAATGAAACACTTTAAAGTGAAAAGTGGTAACAGAATTGTTTAATAATGTCCTATATATAAATATAAATTGCCATTCGTTAGTCTCCCTAAAACTCCCAACATGTTTTCAAAGGTGAATTAACATAAACATAAACGATTCAGTCTTCACCAAAGAATTCCGTACAGCACTTTAACAGAAGCTGTGAACAGTGAATCTGGTGGATTTCATTCGGAAAAACGTTAATAATTTCATTGCTTTTGGTGAAGATCACATCGTGAAATTATGTAGCTCTAGCGTTGGCTTTCTTTTAATAGCTGCGACTTTTTTTTTTTTAATTCATTTTTATTAATTCATTCTTAAACCTATCTTAAAGCTAGAAAAAAATTCATAAAACTAGCCTAATTATCCATAACTTACAATTAACTTAATGGTCCCATACGGACACTCTAAGTTAAACTATAACACTTAAAACTAATGCCTTTCGGCCCTACAATCTATTTAACTTCAATTTAAATTTTATTTATTTTGTATTTATTAGAAAATTATTACTTAAAAAACTACTTAAAATTAGGTCCTTAAATAAAACTTAAAGCTTACTTAAACTACCTATTCTACCTATAAACTACTTAAAACTAGAACAACCACAGCAGCAAATCTAACTATTTAACATTTTTGTTGTTCATATTTTGTTGTCTTTTTTTTTTTTTTCTTTTTTTATTTTTTATTAATTATTTCTTTTTTTTAATGCTTTTTGTTAATGTTTTTTATTATTTTTTTTTTATTTTTATTTTTTTTGTATTTTTTTTTTCGTGCCACCATGCCTATTCTACTTAAAACTAAACCCTAAAACTATAAAACAAGTATGTAAGCCGGCCACGGCTTAAAACCCCATCCCGACTACCCAATATCAAGTGCCGATTGAAGCCACCACAACTGGTTCTCCTGCTTCACCCTATCAGTTCGGTCCCGTTCGGACACAGCCCTACTGAACCGAAGGAGCTCCGCTCCGCCTTGTGCCATGACGTCCCGACTGTACGGGAGTCGCCTATCCACGGTTCTTCGTCTGACGTGGTAGATTAACGGAACTGCCAATCTATCCTGTATCAGACCGCATTTGTCTAAAAAGAGGAATGCCTCTGGTGGAATGAACCCGCTCAAGCGTGCACTTTCAAAATACTCGTCGTTCGGATAAAACGCCCCGAAAATTAAATTGTTGGTCGAAGACATAGCTCTTGCAATGTGACCTCGAACGAGTTTTATCACGAAATTGTCAATTCTGTTGATTCGAGCCCCGTTGTATAGGACCTCGTTGGAATAGTAATGCACATAAGAAGATTCGGCTGTTCCATATAAGCCGGTACAGCGTCGTAAACACTGCCGCTCGAACACCCGGAACTTCTCCATCTGGGAAGGGGTAACGTTGAACCACACAGGACAACCATACACGATCATTGGCCGTATGAGGGCCATGTAGCAAATTAACTTCACTCTGGGGTCAAGCCGACTGCTAAAAAACAGCCGTTTCGTCAGAGCGAAGGCTCCTCTGGCCCTGGTCAGAGCAGCATTTATATGTCTGTCGAAATATAAATACTGATCTAACCAGATACCGAGGTACTTCACTACACTTTTGCTCGCCAATGGCTGCCCGTGAAGATCAACGATGACCATCTTGCGCCAATTCTTACACGTATCCCTCGTGGCCCTAGCCAACGGAGTCCGGAACAGAATTGTCTCTGACTTCTGGACATTTATTTTCAGTTTCCAGTCGTCGCAATATCACTGAATCTTGTCGAAATCACGCTGCAAGAGAATTCTAATAACCTCAACGTTTCGGGCCGTTCTGTACGCAATTAGATCGTCGGCGTACGCAATGTGTAAATACTGAAGAGAATCGGCGAATTCACCGCTCCCTGTTGAAGACCATTTTTAATTGAGAATGTTGTGGAAGAAGTTACATTGCCACTTTTGACAACAAACTTTCTACCGTTAAGCATACCATACAGTATATACAACAATGGCTTGCTAATGCCAAGCCTGCTCAATTTTAGGTAAAGACCCTCTAACCATACGGTGTCAAAGGCCTTTTACAAATCAACCAGGACAGCACCTGTGCATTGTTGTTTTGATTTATTCCATTGGATATCAGAAACGAGTTTAGACGCAGCATGAATTGTGTCATGACCCGCCTTGAACCCGAACTGTTTATCCGGAATAATTTTGTTGTCCGCAGCCCACTTAGTCAGAGCCCTATTAATGATCTTTTCGAAAACTTTGCTGATGCTCGGAAGAAGACTTATCGACCGAAGATTTGACGGGTTGGAGTTGTCGTTTCCCTTTTTCGGGAGAGGATGAACCACAGCGGTCTTCCAATGCACTGGATAATATGCATTATTCAGTGCATTGTTGAAGAGTGTGGTGTAAATGTCAATTGCTTCCGTCGGTAAATGTCTTAGCACAACGTTGGATATACCATCGATACCTGCTGACTTTTTGTTTTTTATTGAGTTGAAGATGAGCTGAAGCTCAACCTTCGTCACTAACAAGGGACTTGGTCCCGTTTGTTCGGCGATTATGGCATTTGCCAAGGAATCGTCATTGAACCGCATGAAACCGCGGTTCTCAGATCACCAATGTGTGATATCATTACGGAGGTAAAAGTGATTAAGTAGGGCTCTGTTTTCCAGGTCGTGGTTGGGGCGAATGCTAACATTCACCTTGTACACTTGCTGGAAAGCAGCTCCCACCGCCTCCACTTTTTCCTTCGGATCTTCAATTATGTAAAAGTCATCGTCAAAGATGGCTTCCTCTGGATCTATTTGCGCTGTCCTGAGTACGTCTCTGTTCTCTTCAGTTCTTTGGAGTTTAAGACACGGAAGGTCATTATCGTTTTTTTTCCTGAATATCTTGTTGATTTTGGGGAACATACTAGGGTCACTCGAATTAACTGACCGGATCTTGCGGTCCCAGTACTTGTTAATTGATAGCCTGTAGTTCTCCTTAATCAACTAATAATAGCTGCGACTCTGTTAGAAGGCGTGCGCACTGCATATTCTGACTTGAAATTATGAACTTGAAGGTATGAACATTGATTGTTGGGAATGAATGGACAATGAGGTTCCTGGAAGCAGAAGACAGAATTGTCAGATCTTCGTAATAGCTAAAATATTTTTGGTTGGGCCATTATTCTGTTGTCAGGCGATTTTCGTCCGAATTTTAAGTTTATTCCCCTATTAACTGTTGATGATGAGCTCAACGCATTTCAAATATTTATATTTGCGGTGAGAAGTAAACACACTCAAAATTGCGAAGCAGTTGTTAGACATTAGAAATAAGAATGTTGCAATGGACACCTCGACCAGATTCATCACAGGCTAAAAAAAACTTATTCAGCGTGTTTTCTTAAATACAACGCAACAGTTAAATAACCAAAATAGCTGGGTAAAAGCAATATTGTCGTCGAAAAATCAAGATGTCGAGGATCTCAATTCGACAGTTCAGAATTTTCTTCCGAGTACCTTATAAACCAGGATGACATAGTCCACTATCCCCCGGAGCTTTTTAATTCACTTGTATTTTCTGGATTACCACCTCAACGTTTGCACTTAAAAGTAGGATCAGTTGTCATCATGCTGCGTAACATTCATCAACCTCCACTGTACAATGGAACAAGATGGCTCTGAAAAAGGTGATGAATAACGTCACACAACAATTACAAAAGGAAAAATAGAAAGGAGAGGAAGTCTTGATCCCGCGTTTACCGATGATTCCAAGGGATTCACCATTTGATTTAAAACGTTTAAATTTTCCAGTACGTCTGACCTTTACGTAGACTATCAATAAATCGAAAGGCGAGTCGTTGAAAACCACTTGGAGTTTTCTTCTTTCACGGATTGGGCAATAATACGCCGGGTGTTTGGGCGTCGGAAAATCGTAATCTTTGATTTTTTTACGCACCATAAAACAAAACAAAAAATATATTGTTTACCAAAAAGCTTTAATTTATTGAACAAACTGTATCATAACTGAAGGTTCTTTCAATATCAAATTGAAACCTTAAAAACAGCCATTATTTCATTATTTGTTTTTTAAGTAAGAAACATCATGTGTAATTAATCGATAATAGTAATATAACTTAATCAAACTGAGCATTTGATTTTTTATTTATTTTATTTAAGGATTCTTTTTTTTAAAAGTTTATGTTATATAAAAGTTAAGGACTTTTATTTATCGATTGGGGCAGAACGAAGTCTTCCGGGTCAGCTAGTTATTAATAAAAACTATGGACTATGCAATATAAAAAAATAGTACATACATACTTGAAAAGAGAATGTAGTTTCCAAGATGTATTCAAAATCGGTTGAAAATTGTTTAAGTTATAAGTTCGGCCACTTGAAAAAATACAGTATTGATATAAACACGTTTGACGTTTTGAAGTTCGAGAACGCGAGTACTTAAAGGCTTTTCATGGCTCTTAAAAAAAAGCATTTTTTACTATGGGATTATTAATATTGTTTTTTTTTTAGAATTTATTGCTCTTATTTGTTTTATTTTTATCAAAACCTGAAAAATAGATGATTCTATGTCTTCTAGTTCTTGAGAAAATTGAAAATTACCAACAAAAATATTTTAATTAAATTACTTTTTCCTGCTTATTTTTTTTCAAAAACTAAACATAGTTTTGACTTGATTTAAAAACTGGCTAATAGAACAGAATGTTGGCTTTTATAATATTCAATTGTAAGTATTACCGTTATTTTTTTCCGTTTTAAGTATTTATATAAACACGTTTGACGTTTTGAAATTCGAGAACCGAGTTACCTAAAGGCTTTTCACGGCCCTTAAGGACCACTAGGCCATTTAGAATAACAAAACTAATTTTCGAACATCCTAGGGTAGAGTAAGGGCTTAAAATGGTTGGATTTGGAATGGTTTTTGTATTCAAGAAAGGGAACAATTTAAACTTTTTAAAAGGTGGAAATAATACCATACATCAACTCAAACAAGTTCAAAAAAATGGTTAACATATACATACATATATATGTATGTATATTTCTATTCCTTTTCTCAAAAAAATTCAATAGATAAGATTCATATTGTATACCTGACTTTTTATTAACTAATATTTATAAATTATAAGATTATTATAAAAATGTCACCAAAACGAATACTTAAACTTAAGCTAGGTACCTACCTAAATCAGTATTTTCTTTGGCTTAGCAAAATCAAATGTGCAATAGAAATGCAAAAATTAAAAACAAAAAAAGTCATACCCGAACGATTCATCTGAAGAGCCACCTCCTTCCAAAGTTCATCGAGAATTCTCTGGTGTTTCTTTTTGCCTCGCTTTGGTCTCGGTCCATAGATAGTTGGTCTGTCCCTGATCAAAGAAATCAGTTTTTCAACAGTCTTGAGTTCCATTATTCTGCCAAAACGGATACTGAAAAGGTAGTCTTACCTCGAACACACTCAAAAATCAACTGAAAACACAGACAATCAGGCAATGAGACAACTCAGACTTTGTTTTCTGTTATTTCGTCGATGGTCGATGTTTTAGTTTATTTTGTTTGCAGTTAGTTTGGTTTTGTTTTTGTATCGCTTTTTCAACTGTCTAACTTGGGTGGAGAAAACAGTTTTGAGCTTCAAGTATGGAGTGTTCTCGTGTACCTATCATGAGTTTTATACCTAGTGATTGTGTTTTCAGAAGTATATAGCTAGGTTAGGTTAGGTTTGGCTACGTTAGGTATAGCGAAAACTTCATTGCAAAAAACTTGTTTTTATTCCTCGCTGACTCGCTGATGTACCTACATAGATGTTGCCTGTTGCTGTCTGAAGACTGGCAACGACAGCACATGCCCGGGCTGCAAATAAGCGTTCTTTTTTATTGCAAATGGTTTTCTGCGCTTTGCGTTTGTTTAATTTGCACTAAGCAAATACGAGTATCTTTCGCTCTGTTGTGTTCATAAGGTTTACTGTGGTTTTCAGTTCAGGCAGTCATCAGCGTCACTGGATTGATTGAGTTGTTTTTTTTGTTTTGGCTTTATTACTTCTGGAATATTGTGACTTATTTTCGCTTTTTCTTGTTTCACAGTACCAAAGCTTTTATGGCTCATAAGGTGCCTACTAACTTGTAGGTAATTTTGTTTTCGTTGTCAATTATAGGTACATTATTGTTTGCTTTTTTAACGGAGATGAAAGATAAACAAATTTACATCTACGAATAATGTGTTAATAGAATACAAACACAGCTAATATCTAACTTGATAAATAACTTGCAGAATTCGATTTCACATGAAATGTATTATCTACCTATTTACTTTAGTTATTGAAGATCCTATGCAATATACATTTGTAGTTTTGAACTGGTAAGACTCTCAACAATCAAACAAATCATATAATCCAACAGCGAAATTTGTAGCTTAAAATTGTATTGATTCTCGCGTTAGGAGTGGTACAACTTTCAAGAATTTAAAAACACAAGTTCGATAAACTGGCCACTAATATTTGATAACGGTTTTTGGGGAAAGTACGATAGTTCTGGCGACAAAGTTTATTGACGGATTTGTATAGAACAGTTAAAACAAGCATTTTTACCATACTTATTTACATTTCAATATACAAAATATAATACAAATTATGAATTTAAGAGCTATGGCTAAGCCGTCAGCCTGGTTGGCAAGTTTATAATTTTAAATTTTAATTAAATTTTCAATAATCAACAGAAAAAAGAACTTAAGTTCTAACGTATTCTGTTATTAATAACATCCTATACTTGTAAACTGTTTTTAAGAAATTGCTTAGGGATTTCCAGTCACACTCGTTTAGAAGTTGAATAGTTTCCTGCATAGTAAATGATTGCTTTCCAAAGGAAATTTGCCTTTGTGCTTTGAATATTGGGCATATCCTTATCGTATAAAAGCAATCGTCTTTCGATTTTAGATTGCAAAGCGTACAGAATTGATTAAAGCTTCCATTATAAGGGTTACCATTTAAGGAAATAAGCTCACACCTTGCTTTAAATATCATAGATATTTCAAGAAAGCTAAGTGCACCGTGGAAGTAGTTTTTCTTGTTAAGATTATAATTAAGCTGACTGTATAAGATTCTACTTGCAGAATTGCGAGCCTTAACGATGAAGGCATCTCGAATAGAGTCTTTGTTTTTCTGAATAATGCGGTAGAGTTCAAATTAAAATGGCTGTTCACATTAATATGTAAGGTTTCCCCACAAGCGTTGCCAATAGATTGCCATCTTTTATACCACCAGTCCTTATTCCGCAACTCATACTAAAGTAGTTTTTTTGAAAGCCTTGATTCCTCATAATGACAGCATACCTTTATTATGAAGTCAGCCTGTGACTTGAGTGTATTTGTCAAGAGTTTTGGTAGTCCGCTTTTCAAGTATATAGCGTAACAAGGTATATTTGGGAGTAGATTGAAGAGCTTTTTTATGACATTCCTATGGAATTTCTCCATTTCCTCGTACTCATATGACCCTCAAACTTGAGAAGCATAGCCAAGAGTTGATTAAACTACTGCATTGAATTTCTTATATTTTGCAGATAAAATTATTCTTTTGTTGGAAAACACATTTTTCCACGATAGGTTTAGCAAGCTTTGAGAGCTATTGGCTTTTACGGTTAGGTGTTTGTTGAAATTTAAAGCCGGATTTTGTTTAACTCCCAAATATTAGACCTCTTTCGCGGTTTCTAGAAAATTACCGTCATAACTACAATGCTTTTCAATGCGAACTCTTGGATATCGCGCAAACAACATTATTTTTGACTTCTCTGTATTAATTGTAAGTCCCCATGTTTTGCAGTAACACGATAAGCGATTAATCATTAATTGCATATGTTCTGGTGATAGAGAGAGTATGACAAGGTCTTCTGCATATAACAAAGCATTAATGGTAGTATTTGCAATTTTTAACTTTCCGGGAAGATCATCTACTACGTCGTTTATAAACAGAGAAAACAACTTGCTCTTATTTCTTTTTGATCAAAAACTGAAAACTGGATGATTTTATTTTATTGTAAGTAGTACCGTTAAATTTAAATATTTTTCCAATTTACATAACAATTTTTTTAAATTGCCCTCCTGCCTAAACGGGGGAGATAGACCCCCCATCCATAGTAAATGCTTGTTTTAAACTGTTCTTAAAAAATCCGTTATGATATCTTGTCGCCTGAGTTATCGTATTCTTGCCCGGTTTTTGTAAACTTAAAGTTAAAGTTAAACTTAAACTTAAATTTAAAGTTAAAGTTAAACTTAAACTTAAACTTAAACTTAAACTTAAACTTAAACTTAAACTTAAACTTAAACTTAAACTTAAACTTAAACTTAAACTTAAACTTAAACTTAAACTTAAACTTAAACTTAAACTTAAACTTAAACTTAAACTTAAACTTAAACTTAAACTTAAACTTAAACTTAAACTTAAACTTAAACTTAAACTTAAACTTAAACTTAAACTTAAACTTAAACTTAAACTTAAACTTAAACTTAAACTTAAACTTAAACTTAAACTTAAACTTAAACTTAAACTTAAACTTAAACTTAAACTTAAACTTAAACTTAAACTTAAACTTAAACTTAAACTTAAACTTAAACTTAAACTTAAACTTAAACTTAAACTTAAACTTAAACTTAAACTTAAACTTAAACTTAAACTTAAACTTAAACTTAAACTTAAACTTAAACTTAAACTTAAACTTAAACTTAAACTTAAACTTAAACTTAAACTTAAACTTAAACTTAAAGTGGAATTTTTTTTCTTTGACGTTGTGAAACTCTATTTTGGCATTCGACTTGAAGTCATTTATCTTCTATTCAAATTTTTCCTAAATCCTGCATATTATAAATGTGTTAGTATATTCATCTTTATTGCCATTTATGCTGTTATTTCAACAGAATGCGAACAACTATTCGAATTATTTTATGTGGTTTCATAAAAATGGAACTCTGCAGGTTCCTTATCTAAGCTCCTTAACTGGTAGGGAACTAAAGTTTGTGGTGTTCCTTGTTTCGTTTCTAAAACCAAATCCATCAAAATCAATTTTATCTCCTTTAGGAAGACGAATTATAGCTTGATGATCAATCAAATAACCATTACAATTTGAAGATACCTTATCTGAGTTTGCTTTGGGTACCTATGCACATAAGGCACCTGCTCTTAATTCATAAATACCTATGTATGTATTTACTCGTATTTAGTCTGAACAAGGTAGTGAACTTATAATGAATACATTTATGTAATTTCGTCTGATAAAATCCACCCTCTGGTGGCGAAGGATAAACCTAAAAGCACTCATTGTGCTCTGTGGGTACGCTGTATCTGATGGACACGTTTTAATATTCGAACGCAATGTGCTGCTGCACAAAACAACCAACGATAACAAATGAAAACCAGGACACCAGGTTTCATAACTAAAGTCTGCTTAAACCCTCTTATGTTCATATTTCACGTACTTATTTACTCTCTCACCGATTCGAGGGAAGTATTGGAATATTCGTATTGTTGACTGTTCTTATAAACTCCAACCCAGCGCAGCGTACCACCTATCTACTATACACATACACATACCTATCAACCAACAAAAAAGTCAGGATCTCCCTGACATTCTTTTATTTTTGTTGCAAAATAATATAATAAGAGAAATCAGCCGGGAGGATGCTGGCCTGGAACTCACCCGTTGACAATTCATGTTCAACCCACGCCCACGCACGGTTTATGTAACAAAATACAGAAGGCACGTGTACCTATATTTAAGGGCGCTTGCCCTTAGGCTAGTCAATATTAAAGCACATAAAATTATCATTAAAGTAGATAGACTCAAATAAATATTTGGGCACTATAAGTCAGAAAAGACGTTTCGCATACTCGGAGAGAAGCAATGGAACAAGCACATATGATGACGGTCTTCAGGAAGGAATTCAATACACGTTTATGAAAAGGTAACTATAATAAAGTGTGAAATTAAATTCTCTTGCAGTAATTTACCACTGCTCAATACAGTAACATTAATATAAGGTTTTTTTGTTTTAAATTTCCATAAATTGTGGAATAAAATTTTAGAAAACCTTATAAACTTCAAGCTGTTAGGGACTTTTATTAATGACCGAAAAAAAAGAATTTTATAACGTATATTATATATTGGAAATCTAAAACTGCAGTGAACGAGTACAAAATATTAAAAAACTGAAGAGTTGTTTGTTTGTTTGCTTGTTTGAACGTTCTAATCTCAGGAACTACTGGTCCGATTTGAAAAATTTCAAAAAATCGCTACTTGTTAACTGTTGCCAATGCAAGACGCTATGAAGAGAGCAAACACCAGGTGGAACAAAATCACCACGTGTCAGGTCACAAAAAACATCTGGCCAACACTGGATTTAAAACGTTCAAGGTGCTTGTTATCTCTAAGCAAATCGCATATAAGCTCGATAATAGGTGTCATAGCCGGACACTGTCTAATAGGAAAGCACGCCAAACGACTAGTCGTGTTCTCAAATGACTTTTGTAGAAGCTGCATGGATGAGGAAGGGGAGGAAACAATTATACATCTTCTCTGTACATGCCCTGCTCTGGCTCAAAAACGCAAGAATTACCTAGGAGATTCTTTTTTAACGATCTAAATCCTATCAGCATAATCAGCCGCTCTTGAGCTTAGGAGGAAGTCTCAAGATTCATGTGGTATAACAATGGGCCATTAAACTGGCCTAAGTGTGTCCGTTTCCATCTTGGACATCCGCTTTAACCTAACCTAACCTACATAGAATATTTAATAGGGAAGGCTATAGGCTACATCATCGTTTGCTTTTAAATATTGTTTACACTTAGACTATAACGAGCGGAGTATCAATGAAGAATGTTTCAAAATCGGTGATTTTTTCCCTTTTGACCCTTTTGAGAGCTTTACTGTGCGTGCACATCCAAAACAGAAGTCTGCGACAGCAAATTTCTATCTTTTAAAGTTGTCACACTATAACCTTTTTTTCTAACCAAATTTTTTCTATTTATTATTCAAGGTTAAAAATTTCAGAGAGTTATTTTTTTTTGACGGTAAAACTATGAAAATAATTCCTTTAGTGAAAAAGTTAAAAATCTGAAATTCACGTATGCAAATAAAGCAGAGTTGTGAAAACTGCAGTCTTTTGGGTAATGCATTCAATTTTAAGTGACCCTATTCTGGGTTTAGCAATGAGCCCAGTAACCGAAAAAAAACACTCTATTGCCAGACATTGCAATGATCTCGTCTTCGTCAGCTTTTATCTTAGGTGGTAAGCAATTTTTCATAATATGCGTTTATTTTTTTAAATTTATGAACTGAAGAAAACCTGGCCCTTACCAGTGTGGCTTCAGGCCTGGAAAATCTACCATCGACCAAATGTTCACTTCACGCCAAAACAAAATAACATCGAAATACACCATCTTTTCATCGATTTTAAAACAGCTTATGGCAGTGTAAACAGGAACGAACTACACCGTGCCATGTTAAGTTTTAATATCCCTACCAAATTGATACGACTTATCAGGATGACGTTGGAAAATGCTATTTGCTGCGTCAAAATTGGAAAAGACTAAACCGAAACCTTCGAAACCACAGGAGGAATTCGACAAGGCGATACGCTGTCTTGTAGCTGCTTCAATATTGTTCTTGAAAGAGTGGTGAGTAACACCAACCCCAATACAAGTGGAACCATTTTTTCAAAAATCCACACAATATCTTGGATATGCAGATGACAACGATAATGACAATGGGAAGAACCAAACGAGCTGTGACGGGTTCCTTCTGTAATATCTAGCCTGAGGCGGAGAAAATGGGTCTTCACATTAACGAGGACAAAACGAAGTATTTACTGTCAAATAGAGTCGATTCACAGATGCAATTGACAGGTATAACTTCGAGGTGGTGAAAAAATTTGCTTATTTGGGCATTGCTGTTAATTCTGCAAATGACATCAGTCAAATGTAGAATTACCCTTGCTAATCGCTGTTTCTTAGGCCAAGCAAGCAGTTGAGGAATAAGGCCCTATCGCGAAGTACCAAAGAGACACTGTACAAAACCTTAATCATCCCAGTTTTGCTGTATATTGCAGAAACATGGAACCTCTCCCAGGCGCATGAAGGATCTCTTGGTATCTTCTAGAGGAAGGTTCTGCTACGATTTGTGTCGACAGGCAAAGTAACATCTGGCGGCGAAGATATAATCATGAGTTATACGAGGTGTAAAGCGACTTGCCATGGTAAGAAACTGCGTGTTCAAGCTTAAGATGGCTAGGCCATGTCGAAACTCGAGCCCGTAAGGTATTCAACGTCGAACCTGAGGGAACAAGAAGCAGATGCAGGCCTTATATCCGGATCAAGTTGAGGCCAACGCACGTCAACTTGGTATTCGAAACTGGAGGCAGCAATCTAGAGATCGAGTTAGCTGGCGAAAGTTATTACTTCAGGCCCAGGAGCACAATGCGCTGTAGCCCCAACTAAAGTATGTAAGTACGAATTATTAGAAGAATCGTCTTTAAAAAAGAGGACATTTTTAAAAATCATATACTTACTTTTCAGGTGCTGTCAAAGAAGATAGATTTGATTCTTACTTTGCTTTTGGTGTCAAATTGAAAAAAAATCTTAAATCTTGTCACCAACAATTTTTTTTTTTCAATTTAAATGCCACTTCTATTGGAATGATCCTTAGGTCATCGTTGAGTCATAATTTTCGTAACTTTACCTAAGCCGTTGCTAAAGTAAAAGTTGGAAGTAAAAATCTAAACAGCAATCCAGTTTCTTTTTGTAGAAAATCAAATTCTTCAGCAATTGGATTTATAATTTGAACTATGTATGTATAGTGTTCGGATTCCTCTCAAGAAGCTTAGATTTTCATTCTAAAAGTGTGTTACTCTTCTTTCACTGAAAAGAAGGTTGTTTTCGGTAAACCACAAATCCGGTAGCTTTTAACTTAGCATTCAAAATTTTCTCCGTGATTGCTTTGTCATTGAGTCTTAATTTGTTGTTGTTGTGCCCATAAATGAATTCTTGTGATTTCACACAATTGAATTGTGTACTTATGTACACTTACATCAATTTTCCCATCTGAGGGCAAATATAACGCAGTGTTTTCATGCGCTTTTTCATGTAAAAATTCCCACTGTTTTGGCTTTCACAAAAGCTTCTAAGTGTTCATAGAGCTGTATTTCAGCAGATAGTACAAATATCATCTTTAGTAGAAATTAAAATCTTGTGATTTGAACTTGATCAAGAATAGATTTTATTTTATTAGTTTTGCCACAATGTGCACTGAGATTCTTAACCGTGGCATAGACGGCGGATTGTCATACACTCAGGCAAGGCAAGGAATGGCCACGGATTGCGAAAAATTTAAATTGAAAAACTGTTAAGGTTTTAACTTTTTTCTTACGGCTAAGTATATACGATTGGAAGATCTTCCAATATTGGCATTTTAACAAATTTCCTTTTAACCATGTAAACACCCAATTTTATCAGTCAAAAGTGGCAGAACAAAAATTGTCAGTCAATCGTCGGCAAATTTTCTTTCAAAAAGTATGTTTTTGATTTTCCACTATTTGGCAACAATATCATTCAATTTTTAATTGGCAGAAAGCAGAAAACAACAACAAAATTAAAAAGGATTTTGAAACAATTTGAAAACTACGAAAATCGAAAGAAATAAGAAGTCACCGTTTGCTAATGTGTGCATGCATATACTTCAGTGTATACTTTACATTGTATCATACAACATTAAACTGGAGTTTTAAGAAATAATTGAAAAGTGGGTTGACACTACGCCCCTAATATTTTAATCTCCCTCCAGCAACGCAACCAAAACAAGAATGATTTTTTTAGTTTGAGTACGATCGATTATTTTATTTGTTGCGAACGTGGATAATGTAGAACGCGAATAAAGTTTGACAGTTCGTATCAACTACAGTTTTTTACTCGAAGAATAAATTTGTTTTCTTAGATTTATTAATAAATAATATTAAAAAGTAAAAGTATGCATCATATATCAAATAGAAACTATATTGCTATCGTTTTGTTAAGAATTTGTGTGAAAATATGTCTTCAAACGTATATAAACTCACATTTTGTAATTCATTCGTCGTTCGTTTGTCGCGTCCCTGTGAATACTGCCTTACACTTTTATTGTTTATTCCAATTTTTAAATTTTTTTAAATTATACTATTTATTTTTTTCTTAATTATAAATGGAGATACCTTCTTGTCTTGATCCTGCAACAAATTACAAAATTTTTATATGTATGTAAAATAAAATCTTACTACGGATGGGGTTTTGACATTTATACTAGTCTCGAATGTAGGCACGATTGCTATTGCATTTGTATCTCGATGGCTGTGTTCGTTGAGTAGTTGTGCATTTGGAATCAGGTGTTTTCCTATGGGGGAAAAAATCGATCTGTTACTGTTACTATTTAGTTTTGTTAATGAAAATGGCCTTACTGGGCCTATTTCGCAAGAGAAATTATTGCTTTCTTTTATATTGAAAAAGATAATTAAGTTTTGCTTTGTTTCCACTAAAGGTTTATCTCAGTTGAAACTAAATAAAATATTTGGCGTTTCCACCGCACAAGAAGATTTAAAAATGATTAAGTTTGACAACACTTTCTAAAATGCAAATGGTGTTTCGATGAAGTGCAAGTGAGATAGTTCGATTCATGGTAAACAATGAAGCACCATATAAGAATATGGTACCAACTCCATGTGCAATTTTTTTTAAATTGATTAAAACAAAACTATATTTATTGTACACAAACATGCAAATAAACAGACCATAGTGCATTATCTGTAAAACCAACTCCTCCGCACAGCTTTTTCTTCACAAATTTTGACTCGACTCCGATCCCCGACCGGAATCAAAGTGAATCAAGCTCATTTCAACTCGATTCAGGTATATAAAGAATTAAGACAAGCTTCAAGCTCGCTTCAACACAACATGTTAAATTAGTAGTCTACTAACAAACCCCCTTCTTGAATGTTTTATTTAATGTCAAATTGTTTGGTAAAAAATTGTTTGAAATCGACTATCACATTACACAGACGTATTTTCTTGATTTTGATAGTCAAAAATCAGCTTACACGATTTCATCCCTGGTCTGAACTTCACTGTTTTTTTTTTGTTGAATTTTTAATAAATTATTGTGGCAAATTTTCAACTGTATCAACTTTCAAATATAAAAATCGGACTACTGCGGATCGTTTTTTTGGCAAATTCTCACTGTACTATATATGTAATACTAATAATTTTTAGTTGGTACTACCTAACTCTTAATTATTGTAATTTAGAGATATAAATATTACCTTGCTATTTTTGGGATTAAAGCAAGTATTAAAATATTAAAAATACTCCTGCAAAATATGAAAACCAAAAATTATTTTATTTCAATTTCCCAGAAGCATTTGAATGAAGATTCAAATTATTGGTATTCTATTTTACCTCAAATCTTTTTCGGAAACAATAACCACTACATCTACTGTTTATTAGTTTTAAAGAATTTCCTAAAGAGTAAGGTAGGTTAAGATAAAACTTTGGAATAGAAAAATCATTACCCCTATCAAAAAGTATTTCTTCTCTTTTTACAGCACTCCAATTAATGGCAACTTTATTATTAGTTTATAAAAGTTTCTTAATTTTTCCCAAGAGAACAACTAATTTAAACTTCCTGTTCATCTCTCCCAAAGTCTGCAAAATGTTATTAAAACTACACATAAACCCAATTCAGTATGTACATAGCTCTCTGCCAAAGGAAGAACAAAAAAGCACATATACCAAACTCAAAACTTATATTCTTCCGAACATTCCCCAAAAAATGCCTTACCAAAAACATTCATCCTTAAAATTTTATAATCCTGCTCCTAGGAACACCGCATCATCTTCATCGGTGTGGTATGTAGGTAAGTCTTAAAGTTTTGGCTTTTGGGAGGAAAATTGTATTTTATACGTTGGTTAAAGAAATGTGGGTAAAGATTTTTACCACCTATACCCTTAAGATATACATCCTGGGGATATAGGATAGCAATACCATAGCTGCCTCGAAACTTTCAACTAACTCATTTCTACTAAAGAAACGAACAAAACCAAAAGATAATAATGTAGGAATTTTATGCTGCCAGGCAGACAGAACTCATGGATTCCAACCCAATTGAATCAATATTAATCAAATACCTGACTGTGTTCAGTTGTTGTAGAAATGAAATTTATGCTTTGCTATGCTTTCATAGGGAATTTGTGTCGAATTATAGATACGTTATATGTATTTTAACCTCAAAATTGACTTTTATCAGTTTAGGTAACTTAGGTTTCTACTTTTTCCATTGCATGCCAAAAAGTTGAAAGCAAGAAGTGTTAAATTAAAAGGGAAATAAACAAGAGCACTAAATCTAAAATAAACCTTCAATCAAAAAATCACACAATGAAATGCGTTTTTTGAAAATTAAATCAGTGGAAAATTCTTTAAGTGAAATATTACCTACATATGTACTACAATTATTGTCAATTTCACCGAACAATCTATTGGGAAGATCAAAACTTTAATGTGTCAATGTGCTTAGAACTTAAATCAAATGCCTAACTTTAAGAAAAATTGGATTTATTGATTTTTTTTTCCAAAAAACTTAATCAAAAATGCTACTAAAAATTATTAAAAATTGTTTTTCTATGTTTTTAACATTTGTAAAATTAAAGAAAAATGAAATTCACACTTTTTCAAAAAGGATTAAATGATTTTTGACTTGAGTTATAAATAGAAAATATCCATTATCAATGTTTTGTAAAAATTAAAAGTACAAATAATTTGAGTGTGAATTAAATATCTTGAGAACAAAGAAACGGACTGACTTTAAAGTTCTTTCATCCAATATATGTAAGTATTTTCGTTTAAATTTGGTTACATTTAAAACTCTAATTTTTACAAAAACCAAAGTTCTACCAGAAATACTACAATTATTATATTCTTAAATACAATTAAATAAGGTTGACCATTTTAAACTTAAGGCTCTCAATGATCGGATCCTTCAAGTCAATTTTATAATCTATAATATTGTCATAGAACATGACATTTAAGTGTTCTGATTATTTTGATTTCTGATTCTGATCAGCTTGAAGCTCGACTCAATTCTTTATATAATTGAATCGAGTTGAAATGAGCTTGATTCCAAGACCGGAATCTAGTCAAAATTTGGGAAGATAAACATATGTGGAGGAGTTGGTTTTACATATATATAGTGTTGGTTTAATCAAATAAAAACAAATATGGCACATGGAGTAGGTAGCATATTCTTATATGATGCAGAACCATTCAGTTCTTCATTGTTTACCACGTATTAAACTATCTCACTTGCACTTCATAAGAAACATTGAAATACTATTTGCATTTTATAAAGTCCTGTCAAACTGAATCATTTTTAAATCTTCTTGTGCGGTGGAAACACCATGAAGATTTATTTAATCTAAACTGAGATAAACCTTTGGTGGAAACAGAGAAAAACTTTATTATCTTTTCTATTGTTTTCTCTTGCAAAAAATAAGCCCAGTAAGTCCATTTTCATTAACAAAACTAGATAATATCAACAGTAATAAATTGATTTGTTCCTCAATGGAATACACATGATTCCAAATGCACAACTACTAAACAAACACAGCCATTTAAATACAAATGCAATATCAATCGTAACAACATTTGAGAACGAAATCACATAAGATGCATTCGAGACTGGTATGAATGTCAAAAACCCATCCGTAGTAAGATTCTACTTTAACTTTTGTCGGTAGTACCCATCCTGCGGATATTGTTTTTGTTATTCGTGTAGAATCCTAATATATTTTCGATACACCAAAACACGGGTATTCTTGAACACACAAGTTTAAATCAAGTCAAAACACAAATTTCTCCTGTTTTTATATGCCATGGGGCAGGACAAATTGATTTATTTTGGATTTAAGGTCAAATGTGCAGATCTTCAATTCTTACCATTACTAATAAACTAAAAAAACGTTTGGCTGGGAACACGTACACGAAGTTACACTAAAAAAAATCGTGTTCCATGCGCCACGAAGAAAAATCAATTTATAAGTATACAAGATTGGAAGATATTTGAATATTGGCCAAACTGCCAAAAGTCTTCCAATTATCAATTTTAGATAATTTGTTGGGTTAATTGACGTCTGCATCCCACAAACATCGTCTGGTCTCTATCTTTTGGATAAATTGTAAAGTTTGTTCATCCTTTCAAACCTTTCCCACTTTTTTGTATGACTTACTTTTATTTATTTTGTCAGACTTCTTATTTCTTTCTATTTTCGTAGTTTTTAAATTCTTTCAAAACCCTATAAACTTTTATTGTTGTTTCCTGCTCAAAATTTTTCTGGTTAATAAGACATTGGATGATGTTTTTGAAAACACAAAAAATTGTGTGCTTAGACAAGTTTAATCGACTGCAAGGAGTCGGCAAATTTTTTGATAGAATTTTCTGACAATTTTGTCACTTTTAAAATAGAATAGAAAATTGCTTAAATTTATTTGCGAAAAATCTGCCAACATTGGAAAATCTTCCAATCTTTAATACATTACCTTTCAATTGCCTCTGTGTGCTATGTAATCTAAACCTGTCCATCGTTCATTACTTGTCTGCGGATTGTCGGTTTAACTTCAAGTTATAACAATTGACAGGTTCAGAAAGGGACTTAAAAGTAGAACAAGTTTTTTTTAGAATCTCATGGGCCGAAAAATGACCTTCCAATTAAGGCACCTTTATCGGAAAAATGCCTGGAAAGTTTGTCAAGAAAAATATTCCTAACTTCCAAGTCGATTCCAGTTATGTCTAAATGACAGCTCATCATCATTTATCATTCAACTGAAAGCTGAACTTTATTAATCTATGATTTATTTATTTTCTGCACAATTCTATTTAATGTTTTATGTAAAATGGTTCCTTGTCACATTCATTGTATATATGCACATATTTATTCTTAGAAGAGAGCAAGTACATTGATACACGCAGCACCCTCAATAGTTGTGATGAAATAAAAAATTTTGTCTCATAATATTACTATAGAAAATATACATACATATATACAATGTCACATTGCAAAAAGGAGTGGATTTTAGGTTATTATGTTTTTGGTTGTCTTTGCACGATAAACTGAATTTAGAGGTTAAAGGAGCAAAAGTTACGAGTTCGAAATTCATGACATTTGAAAAACTAACTGTTGACTTGAACAAAATTTACGTTCAAAGAACGCAGATGAAGTCCCTCATGTTGTCTGGATGCTTTTGAAAAAATTACTGGAAAGTTATTCAAGAAACATTTCCTTTACTTGTACCCATTTCAAAATAGAAATTACTCTTTAGTTTATTTATTTTATACAAAATTTTAATTAATTTCTTATAATAGAATGCCCAGTCAAATAAGAAAGAATAAATTCATGCGCCAACACTCAACATAAGTTCAAACGACGTAAGTGTGCACCGGGCCTTAAACTAAAAAAACATAATATTTTTTTAGCATGTTTGCTCAATTTTGTATTCCTTACTACATATTCATAAGTATAAAATGTCCCATAATGTTATTTGTCTAACAACACCACAGCCTCAAGACGTCTTCGTCCTTCTCTGTATGCCTTCATTATATCCTCAAGGGTCATTCCGTTCATCGAACCCATCGCTGGCCTAAGCAACTCAGGATTCCGCTGTGTAAGAATTTGATATCGTAATGCCAATGTTCCCGTAGCTACCATTGTCGTTCCATAACGGTTAATGAAATCCCCATCACCCCTGTAGAATCGTTCAAAATCAAATTTTCTACGACCCCCAATGAAAGATCGATTCAATTTTTCTAACATTCCCCATTCAATCGGTCTATGGCAAGGCACCAACGTAGCTTGACAATCCTTTTCCAGAACGAAACTTAAGTGAGCGTATCCCTCGATTCTTTCCCTTTCCCAACCATCCACGGAAATAACCTCGAAGTAAACATGACACAAACTCTCAAGTTGAAAATCCTCCTCGCACAACAGCACAAGCTCTAAACAATGTCCAAAACCACAAGCTCCATGGTTGTTTGCTTTAGAAGAATGCGTAGATGCATTTAATAGTCCATCCTCCAGGATTGTTCGGTCTGGTAAACGTATGTGATATCGTACGTGAATGTTGTCGTACTCGAAGTCTTGAGCTCTTTGAATTTCCATTTGTATGGCAACTCGTCGGGTACGTTTGGGTGGCATTGAGAATTGGGCTGAGAGTTCATCGAAGCTCACCCAGTGTGGTATTTCCGGTAACTTTAGTTCCGCAAATGGAGAGATTTCCCGCCTTAGACGGGATTGCTTGGAAGTATTCTCAATGCCGTATGCATAGAGATGACGGTAATCCGTATCGATCTCAAGGAAGTATGGATTTTCCCGGAAATTGTTGAAGTCTGGATAAATATGCAGAATTTTGTCTCTCTTCTGCCATCGTAGCGACATCAGCATTGTATTCGGATTAATAGCAGCATAGACGTGCATCTGAAGAAAGTCATCTTTGTTGTTTTCGTTATGTCTTCCTGCCAAATCCTTCTCCGAAGTAATCGCTTCTGATTCGGGAACAAAATTGTCCTCATCGACGTACGTAAAGAAGGGCTCATTTGAAATGCCCAAAGAGTCTTGTTCTTTTTCGAGGATTAATTGATGATAAGACTTCTGAACGTCAGTAAGGCAGTTATTGATGTCACTAAAGAATTCGATTTCATGTGCACTAAAAAGCTTTTCTTGCCATTGTATAGTTATTACCTTTAGAGAAGATTCGCTGATGGTGGTTTCTTCATTTTTGGCTGACACTGATAACGAACCATCTGATGATTTGACATCAAACTTTTGAATATTAAGCAACGAATTTATGTGTTGCAGGGTAAGTTTAAATTTAAAATTTTTAATGTCGTCTTTGATGTGGTAAATTGCTGAGGATTTTGTGGTTTTCTTGTACATTTTAGTTTAGTTTGTGTTAAGTTGTTGAGTTTATTTTTAAGAGTGTTTGTTTCTTTGTTTGGACAAGAAAAAAACCACGTTGTCATGGCGACGGTTTTTATTGTTGATTTCCTTTTAAATTTAGTTCTTCTTTTACAGATTAGCAATTTTTATGGATGTTTACAGATTTTAAAAGTACACTTAATATTTTGAAACATTTAAAGATGAACGACTTACTTTAAGATCCGATTATAAGTGTCTTTTGTATTAAAATATATTCATATAAATTTTCAAATTAAACTGGAAACAAAGCACACTTACTTACCGACAGCGAAAGCATTGACTTGGAAACTCAACAGTCTGTTTGTCAAGAAAGGTAAAGCTTTTACAACTTAAACAAATCAAAGCTGTTGCAAATTTTGACTTTTCATCACTTACCTAGGATATTTCTACGCTAAAAAAATAAATATAAAACAATGTAAGTCAGCTACATAAGAAAGAAACATAGATTCTTTAACCCTGCTAAGTCAAATTTACATAAACACAAATCCTCGTATTCTCCTGTGCCTTTGTAATAGAGGTACAGACAAATCTAAGTCCAGACCCTTTTTCTAACTTATTCTTATCATCGAACCAATTACGGTTAGTTTGAAGCAATTTCTAGAATCCTACATCTCTCAAACGAAGCATAACTTTGCTTTCAATTTAAGTTAACCTTCACCTAGGCGCCAGTCATAGCTATCATTGGTTTTCATCATTGAAAACAAACATAAAATTTGTTGGCAGGTCGTTTATAGCATGATGGTTAGTGCGTTGGACTGTCATAAGAGGTCTTGGGTCTGATCCCTGCCTGTGTCACCTAAAGTTTTATACACGCGTACTGCCTTTTGCGAGGAATTGACCAATTGTCCAGGAGTAATTCTTGCCAAGAAAAAGTGCTTTCTCAAATTAACCGTTCGAATATGGCATATAAACTGTAGGTCCCCTGTATCCCTGCAAATACTCGCACACATGGGAATGGTTGAGAGTTGTAATTCACTAGGCCCTGGTTCGCCAGGGACTGTTGCTCCACCTAAGTTTTTTTATAGCTGTCATACAAAATTTCTCCCATTGAAAATAATTTCCTGATTGAAATCCACCAACAGAAATCTGTCATTGATATTCTGTGAAATTATAACACAAATCAGTGGAACGATTGGTTTCACTTTTGAACATTAAAGTACCAGCTGTTCAGAAAAACGAATTCCCTTCCCGAAAATAGAAAAATACATTTTTAGAGAAAAATGAATGCGTAATAACACTTTTTCTCAAAAAAAACTTTTTGTGATTTCCGATCGATCAGTATATAATTTGCATTTCTAATCAAAGGGAAACACCTTCAAATATCGATTCAAAATGTTTCCGGATCGATTTCAATGATAGCTATAAATGGCCCCTTAGAACGGACCGTTTTGCCCATTTTTCTTAAATGTTTCAAAATAAAGATAAAATCAGAAAACAAACAAAATAAGCTAAGGTTCGCTTGTCAGTTCTAGTTTAAGTTAAGGCTTTCACTAAGCTAATAAATAAATCAACAAGGCCTTAATAGCTTAGTTACTTTACTTTTTTTAGGAGTTTGTCTTTTTGACTGCTGTCTCTCGATTTATGACCGGTCTTGTTTTCCATTTCAAAGTAAATAGACATACTTCTGAACACTGCTATCGAATTGTGAAAATGTATTACCAAAACATTGGTTTGGCTCGCGTGACTTTAGGAAAAAATCAATTCATTGAAATAAACTTTTGGTAAGCAGGTTATCTGGTATCGTAGGCCTTCAAGATGTGAGTCAACACCGTTGGACAATTTTTTGCGGAATTATGTTAAGGGGGTATTCTGGATTTTTTTTTTTTCATATTTTCATAGTTTAACTATTTAAGAATATGTCCACTAGAGGATTTTCATAAATTCAAATTATTTTCGGAGAAATAAGTATTTTGCAGAGCAGCCATCCAAATCGGTTGTGCTGCAACTAATCGAACAAAAGACATAATGGGGTACTTTAAATTCGTTTTTCTCAGAACTGTCTTTTTGAATCTGATACTCACGATTTCTCAGGTTCTGCCGAACCGATTTACTTGAAATTTTAAGAGAGTTTTCTTTAGGGACTTGTCTATTTTTAACAAATCGAAGAATGTTCAAAAAAGTGGCAACATTTTTTTTTCTTTAGGCAGTCGCCATTTTATAAAAAAATTTTGTAACTTTTCCGTTGTTCCAGACATTGCGACATTATTGTAGATAAATAATCTTTTTTAGTTTTTGATTTAAGGTTTCTAGGAGAGTTAAAATCGTGGTATGGTTAATACATTTTTGAGACGCACCACTGCATCAGCTGATAACTAACGCAATTTTGATTTTTTTGTACTTTTTTATTTTTTTATATGCTCCTGATAAATAATGTATAGAAAAATTGGCGGTAAATTTATTGTTTGCTTCTACAGCACTTCAAAAATTACCTCAAATTCATGTCTTTAGACCAGAGTACCCCTTAAGTCTATTGTCTATGCAGATAAGCCCGAGACGATTGACACCTTGTAAGACAATATTTAGCGCGTTTTTGATGCTAAAAGTGGTTGAAAGTTGAGACTCTTTACTCAAAATTATTTTAAAAATATAGTGTCAAACTTTTAACTTTTTAAAAAGCTAAATTCTTTGCTTCAAAATTAAATTATATGCTTTTTATTTACTCTTGAAAAGCAAAATTCTTAAAAACACCCTTTAAGTAAATTTCTACAGGGAACTATTGCAGTTTGGACAAAATGATACCAAATGTCATTCACATCCAAATCAAGTTTTGAAATCTATTTTTTAGAGTTATTTAAACCCTTTTTGGCCCAACACTGCGAATTTCATAAATTTAATTGTTGATTAGATTTCAATTTTATTACAAAATATAGCAAAATATTCTAGGGATAGTTCTTGTTGTAATATGCAAGGATTTTTAATGAACTTTTGATAAGAATGCGGATAATAGTTCTGCTATCAATAAAAACAAGTTAAAAAAATTATCTGTCAAGTTTTATATTTGCCATAAAAAAATAATTTTGCAACCAAAATCACATACAAAGCCAATCTAACAATCTATTCTTTAGAAATCTAAATCTAAGAAGTAAGAACTTTTCCATGGACAAAATAAATCAATTTATTTGCGGATCTGGATTTTTCACCAAATTTACCGCTGAAAATTTAAAAAAATGTATCTGGGAATTTGACAGCTCTACCACACTCACTAGCAATTACACGAAGTTATACAAATACAATGAAAAAAAAGCAATTCTATTTATGTTCTTTGCGCCACAAAAAAAAAAAAAAAAACAGTTTCAGAAGGAATCTGAAGTTACTCATGGAAACCTCATAAATATCTTAATTTAAATCTGCCATGTGTTATCGGCTTTATATTTGTCATGTACTGCCATACCACTTTAGCACATACTGAAACCGATTACTCAAACGATTTGTCGGCTATGTAGTGTCGTGAAGAACAATACAAAAACAACTATAAACGTCAAAAACATTGACAGACAAAGACAGAAGACAGTTGATATTGAGGAAGGCGACGGCCGAGAAGTAGAATAGCTCCTTTTTTGTTATCATTTTTCATTAAACATTCGATACCGATAGTTATTTTTACTAATTATTGTGATTGTGGGATTTGTTTAGTTCTCCCAAAGTATTATTATTTATTTTTGCCCAACGGTTTTCATTGATTAATTTACATCTTTCCTCCGTATTCGTATACTTGCCGTGTATTACTAAAACAAAAACTTCTTGCCACTTTCTATGAGTTAACTTTTAAGTATTTTCAAACCCA
The DNA here is from genome assembly GCF_945859685.1 of Eupeodes corollae. Classification (NCBI taxonomy): domain Eukaryota; kingdom Metazoa; phylum Arthropoda; class Insecta; order Diptera; family Syrphidae; genus Eupeodes; species Eupeodes corollae. The sequence continues at coordinate 76,156,444 of NC_079148.1, forward strand.
AACCCAACCCAGCCACGACAATATAAAATTCTAATGAATCTTGCCCTTACTCATCACATTGACCTTTTCCAAAAGTGAAAACGCAACTGACCAAACCCTAAAGCTGCTAACAAGTGTGGCACTTGCACTTGGAAGCATTTCCTAAGTTCCAAAGCATCTATCTACGATAGTAACTAGTTTCTGTAACGGAGAAAGAAAGTATGAGTCGTCAACGACAACAGTCACAGCAGCACGACCTAGAATCGGCTAATGGGTCGCGCCAACAAGAAGAAATTCCATTACAACGAATGATTTCAGTTCCAGAAGCTGAAGATCGACAACGAATCAGACGAATTTTCGATAATGTAAGTATTAAATGAAGTTTAATTTATTAAGTCATCAAGGTCAATAACACGGTCGCGCTTAATTTCAGTGCAATTCCTTGTTCCCTAAATAAATAAAAGGTTTTTTATTGTGAAGCAGATGATTCACTTAACACAGCAAATACAATTTGTACATAATATGTTAGGTTGTTAGTGATGTTGTTTTTTTACGAGTATTGCCAATGATGATAGCAATCGAATATAATATAATTTTTAATCAGCTTTTTTTCTATTTCAAACTCTGATTAGATATAATTCTAAGGTCGGACACTCGCTATAGGTATTCACTTAACCTGGCCCAAGGAATGCCAACGAGTTGCGTGTGATACTTAGCTTTTGTCTATTTAAGGTAAAAACGCTTTGAAATAAAGATGTTTTTTTTTTTCGTATTTATAGGCAGTTAGGTATTCTCTTGCGGGAAAAAGTAGGTTGAGTTCGCTTTGTTTGGAGTAGAGTAATGCATTGGCTTCAGATCTTAGTATTGTTGCAATTGATTGCAAACTTTAAACACTTATTTGTCTCTCTTTGTAAAATGCAATGCAATTAAAAATGAAAAAAAAAGCTGAAAAGGCTGTTAAAGGTAAAATCTAAAAGAAGTCGGCCTCCTTTTATGATTTAAGTTGAGAAACAACACAGAAACATTCGCAATCGTAATTGTAATCCAAATGAATCTATGAAACGCAAAATCCACATGAAGTCTTTCAGCATATTCAGCCAGGAGATCTTCTTTAACTAGATTTTGAATTTCAAGTACCTTATAATTCATAACTTCAGTCATTTTTAAGAGTATTTCAGTTGTTTTTGAACCACAGCAGTACAAGAGTACCTTTTTATTGATTTTCTACTTAAATACTTACGATAATTTAACAGGAACCTGCTAATAACTATTTGGCAAGCTAAAACAAAATAACTTCAAGGAAAATAAAGTTCTATGAATATTTTAACTGTTGGTATTTGGAAAACTGTGGTTTTTTTAAATCTATTTTGAAGATTATTTCAACTAAATATTGGCTGCGTCTGTGCTTCCTGAACTGCTGATACTGATAAAGTGAAACAAACCGTTCCAATGACAGATTTCTGTCAGGAAACACTATTCGGTTGATTTCAATCAAGAAATTGTGTCCAATGACATACAAGGGTGGACACGAATTTAGCACATTGAAAAAAGTACAAGTATTTTTCTACTTTCAATTCTTTATTACTTGCAAGTAACGGTTAATTTTTATGTTGTTACTATGACTACCTTGTATGGTAATAAAAATGTGTCAATGATTGAAAAGTAAAATACCGTTTTGCGAATTGCGTTGTTTTTAGCTGGACATAAATTTAGCCCGTTTTGCAATCAAAGAGTGTATTTTTAATTTTTGTGCTTTTTTTTTTAAAATAATAATTTTTGAGGTAATTAAATATTCTTTAAAAATTAAAAAAAAAAATTAGTCATGGCAAAGGAAATTGGTCCTCAAAGAAAAAAAGAAGCCTGATCTTGAAAATGAAGTCAAAAGGGCGGACGGTAACAGACATTTCTAAGTTGTTAGAATGCTCTGCCCTTGGTCATTTCAAAAAGTTTGGAGTGATTGAAAACGTTAAACAAAACCCCCGGGCCAGAAAGAAAACTACAAATGAAGATAGAATTATTTATAGGTTATCGACCAAGGGTCCGTTTAAGACCTCCAGTGCCATTCGAAGCTAACTTTCAACGAACTATATGGAGTAAATGATTACTCAAGGACATTAAGACGCCGATTAAATGAAAACAATCTACGTGGGTGCGTTGCTCAGAGAAAACCGCTTGTATACAAAAAAAATTTAAATCTAGGTTACAGTTTGCCAAAGCTCACCTAGACAAACCAATTAGTTTTTGGAAAAACGTGTTCTGGAACGATGAATCCAAATTCTGCCGGTTCGGATCGGATGGGAAAAAATATGTATGGCGTGCAAAAAACAGGGAATATGATCCAAGGTGCACCATTAAGACGGTGAAACACGGTGGAGGTAACGTTATAGTCTGGGCTGCTTTTTCATGGCACAGCGTTGGCCCCATCGTAAAAATTGACACCAAAACGGACCAGAACGTGAACAAAGATATCCTGTTGGATCATATGATACCCTACGCAGAAGACCATTTGCCGTTATTATGACGCTTCATGCACGACAACCACCCTAAACGCACTTCAAAGTTAGTTAAGTGTGCCTTCTAAGTTAGTGAGGTGTGCCTTAGAGGTGAATAAATCGACGTTTTGAAGTGGCCAGCACAATCACCCGACCGATCGAGAATTTGTGGAATGATGTTGAACATCACATTGAGCAAAAAAAAAAAAACAACCAATTTAACACAATTGTGGCAGGAGATTCAAAATGCTTGGTATGCAATTAAAAAGTCACGATGTAAGGCTTTAGTTGAAAGTTTGCCAAAAAGAATTGCTTCTGTACTGCAAAATAAATGGTTCCCTACCAAATACCAAGGAAAACTTAGAATTGATAACGGCATGTTAAATTTTATCAAGAAACTGTTGAATGTGCTAAACTTGTGTGCAGGCGAAAAATTGATGTTTCTACATTTTATACTTTTTTCTTCTTACAGATGTTAAACATATTTGATGAAGTACTATGAAAACAAAGTGCTATGTAAATAAAATATAACTAATTTCAATATAAGAAAACAAATTGAAAATTAAATGGTTTTTAAGGAGGCTTTTGTATGAAATTTTATACTCACAGTTTAAGGCAGTTGCTTGCCGAATTTACAATTGAATATTTAGAATTAAACAACAACAACTTGTGTGTGCTACCACCAAGTTGATAGGCTGGAGTTATAGTTATTTCACGGGGACCAACCCGATCATCATACTCCTTTAGTGGTGCTTAATCGCTTTATGTTCAATTTAATTTTTGAAGAACTTTTGCCCGAGCTGGGCTTGAACAAGCGATCTAGCGTGTGAGGAGCTAGTGCACTACGCCACCGCAACGACATGAAAGTTTTAAGCCAATTACAGGTTTTTTCGTTCTATCGAACTATACTGAACCGATTAAATGGTTTTTATTTTCTTTAACAAGTGTGCTAAATTCTTGTCTACCACTGTACATATCCAATGATCGCTATAAACGACCTTCCAATAAAATTCCAATGATTGGTTTCAATTATAAAAACCAATGATAGCTTTAATTGGCCTCTTAGAGTTGAAATAAAACTTACAGGTGTGAACACAAAGAAAATGGAAAGGTTCAGCGAACATAAGGGCTAACCAAGTTTCTATTATCTGAATGGCCAGTTGCCATAAAATTACCTTCCAATTAACTCAACTTTAATGAAAACTTGACTGGAAAGTTAGTCAAAAAAAATCTTCAGAACTATCAAATCAAGTCTACATCTGCAAAATGACAATTGATAATGTTTTTTTTTCAACTAAAAGTTGAACTTTATTACTCAATAATTTGTCTATTTTCAATAAAACTTCATTTAATGCTTTCTGTAAAAGGGTTCCTTGTCAATTTGTAAAAGAAATAATAAATATTTCCTTACAATACAAAATACAAATCGTACTGGACTTGTAGCTCGTCTAAGAGTGTTTTGTAGACAATAATATTTGTGGGTAATTTTTGTACTGTGAACTTAAAGTAGAGGTTTGTGAAGTAAAGTTCTGAATTTGAAATCAAAGAATAAAGTTGACTGCAAATGAAGTCCCTTATTTTATCTGGACCTGCGCAATAAAACGTTTTCAGTGGAACGATTCTGTTCCGATTTTTTTTTTGTTATATTATTTTATTATTTACAGTAATTTCTGCTTAACTGCATCTCGCTTAATTGATTTTCGCTCTTGATTGACCGAACATTTTCCATACACATGCAACAACTTTCTTTCGGTTAATTTAATCCCATTTAATTGAATTACGTGCGTTTTTTTAATGAATAAATTTATTAATAATTGAAGTTAGGTTTAGTAACTTGGCAGCACTGCTCACTTTCTTATTACAAAATGTTTTCTGTCGTCAGTGCCATTGTTTGAGATGAATATTGGTCGCATTCACAAAGTAAATGGTTGCGTTGTCAAGGGATTATGATTGGCTAAATCTAACTACAAAAGTATTTGTATTTAGATTAGTATGTGTATTTTAATTAGTATTTGTATTTTATTTGTGTGAAAATTCGGCTACAAAGATCGCATTCACAAAGCTAGTGGCTACGTAGTCAAAATTCAACTATCTTTGGGACTGCAAAACTACACTACAAAGCTAGTCAATCTGGAACTGTCATATTATTGACAAATGCAAATATATAAAATAAGAATCATTTTTGATTTGATAACTTTTTTTTTATAATAAGCGCACACTCAAAGCGACTAGGAAAGGGAGAGAGGGGTTGAAAGGAGATGTCGGTGCACATTGGTTTTGAATTCCTGAATATTGCAATAGCTGGGAAAAACAGAGTGTGACAAGGCATTCCACATTCGCATAGTACGGCTAAAAAACGAATCTCTGTACTTGACAGTACGACCGAAGTTGGGCTCGAGGGTATATTGATGAGCATTCTTAGAAGCGCGAGTATTACGGTTGAACTGTTTAAGAGAAGGAATGCAGCTGGCTATTTCTTTAGAGCATAAACCATTAAAATAGCGGTAAAAGAGGGTGCGACAAGAAACATTTCGACGATGTTCAAGTGACGTAAATGTTCTTATGATGATAATATACCCAATCAATCTAAATGCTCTACGTTCAATACTATCCAAGAGACTTAAGTAATTTGCAGGAGCACCAGCCCAGGTATGGGAGTTATACTCAAGCTTTGGGCGTATGTATATAAATCTTGTAAATAACAGCGAGATCAGAGGGGGAGAAAAACTTCTTGCATCGCCTTAGAAAACTCAAACATCTTGCGGCATTTTTGGCGACATCGTGTATGTGATAGTTACACAAAAGGTGGTTGGTGATAAATATACCAGTGTACTTATGGATAATGGTAAGGGGGGTATATTTCGCTTTAACGATACAAGACAGCATTGCGTTTTCGAAGCATTAAATTCCACGCGGTTTTTTATTTCCCATTGTACAATGGTGTTTAGGTTGGAATTTAATGAGCTTATCATATTTTGTCGTTGCAGTTCCACATCCGAAGAAGAGGGATGTGAATCTGAAAACGAATATTAATAGCTAAGAGTACTATCGTCTGCGAAACAAGGTATATTAATACAAATGACAAAAGAGTGTTGAAGATAAAACAGAGCCCTGGGGCACTCCAACATTTATTTTGTGGTTTTCAGACTTGAATCCATCCAATACCACTTGTATTAAACGATTCGAAAGGTAATTACTAATCCAATGAAGGAGGGATTCATGAAAACCGAAAGAACGCATTTTTGATAAGAGAGCCTGATGCCAAACCCTATCAAATGCTTTTGAAATATCAAGTATCTTACTTTCTCCAAATATATGTAAAGATTTGATCCACTGTTCGGTGAGATGAACCATGAGATCACTAGTGGGCCTATTGCTAGAAAGCCGTATTGTCGGTCATTAAGAAGCTTTCGATCTTCGAGATATTTCTTGTGCTGATAATTAGTCAGTGTTTTCATGACGTTGGAATCGGTCCGTAATTAGACGGTGAGGAGGATTTGCATTTTTTGGGAATAGGCTGGACAAATGCGGTTTTTCATCTACTCAGAACGAGAGCTGAGGAGTAGGACATATGAAAAAGCTTACGTAGTTGCTTTGCCAGCGATGAAGAACACCTCTTCAGAAAAATAGCGGGAATACCATCCGGACCAGCAAATTTATGTATGTTAAGATCTTTTAGGACTCTCGCTTCAGTACGAGTGCGAAAAAAGGTTTGCCCCATAGAATCATTAACTGGCTCAAGTACAGGCGGAGTCATAACACTCACTGGCAGCGTTGGATTGACGACGTTCTGCCTAGCAAAGAGATTTGTTTTCTCTAAAGAGCTAACAAATGGAGTGTCATTCATTTATCTTTTGTGTTTTTAAATTCAATAAAATCAAATTTAAGACACAACTTGAATGGTTTAAATTTTTGTATTTAAATATTAAACAATTTATTTTATTTTGAATTCGTGTTATTTTACCGAGCAGCTGATTGTGAAACGCCAAAATCAGTTTCCACTAACTTTGTAGCCGAATTTTTACCATACGAAGGGGAAATTTCAGCCAATCAGAGTCCATTGACTACGTAGCCACTAGCTTTGTGAATGCGACCAAAGTTAGTGCCACTGGTTTTGACGTTTCACAATCAGCTTGGTAAGGACACAAGAATTCAAAATGAAATGAATCTTGAGGTATTTAATTTCGAATATAATTCAATCGTATAACTCGTATGTATATCTTTTCTTTGGTTTTACTGAATTTAAAAAGAAAATGTTTCTTATTTTATATATGTATTTGTATTTGTCATTAATATGACAGTTTCGGATTGACTAGCTGACCAACAGTAGTACCGGTGGCATGATGGTTAGTGCGTTGGACTGTCATGCAAGGGGTCTTGGGTTCAATCCCTGCCTGTGCCAGCTTAATTTAAAAAAATAATTTTCGCGGGTACTGCCTCTTGCGAGGAATTGACAAATCCTTCAAGAGTAATTCTTGTCATGAAAAAGTGCTTTCTCAAACTAGCCGTTCGGATTCGGCATTAAATTGTAGGTCCCTTCCATTCCTGACAACAGTACTCGCACACAGGAATGGTTGAGAGTTGTAAGTCACTAGGCCCTGGTTCAATTGAAAAGGTTGATATTTAAATGGATCTGCGTTCATTGAACCAACCGGATAATTGACCGAAAAATCTGACAAAATGACCAATGCAATTAAGCAGGAAAAATTGTATTATAGTTAAATTTGAAACAGCTGGAATCTGGAATATTTAACTGATGCATGTTTTTAGCAATCTTCAAATTGGAGTTATGAAATAACCAAGAGATTCTCACCTTCTCTTTGCTGTTGAGTTAATAAGCACCTATTTATTTTGCTGATGCCTTTGGAACAGTACAAAATGAGAGCAGACTAAGTTAAACCAAGTGGAATCTCGTGGGCTTTTTGCAGATAGGTTTTACAGATTCCTATAAACGACTTCTAAATAAACAATAATCTGTTAATTCAAAACGAATTTATCATTAAAAAAACTGCTGGGTTAAATAAAATATTTTTTGGAAACAAATCTACACGTCATTATCTTCATTGTAATACAAAACATAGACAAATTTTGGCACTTTTAACCATTCTTACACCTCGAAACAAATGTTTGGGTGATTAAACTAGTGATAGTTATAACTGTCACCATTTCTAAAGGGAGTGTCTCTCTTTACTACACATAAAACTATTGTTTACAATGATTTGTATGCCGGTCTTATAACAAGCACCTGCTCTAAAGACTGTCTCATTTAAGTAAAAGAAACAGATACACGTGGTCGTATGAGCAATTTCTTGACTTATTGAATTTTAAGAATTTTATTTGTTCATGCATACAAATGAATGTACACTCCATGTTGTGCCAGCTGTTTTAATTTTTGTTTAACTTTACAATGAAGTTATTTTATCTATTAGGTAAAACCGTTATACAGCACAGAATGCCAGGCGTGTCATCTACGCTACTGTTACTAATAGATGTTTAGATAATTATTTAATTTACAGCACAGCACATACAATTAATAACAATTTGCATCGCCTACAAAAACACTTCTAAGTAAGTTAGTTGTATATGACTTACTTACTTACTTAATTAAGGTGGCGCAACAGTCCTATGTGAACTAGGGCCTCACCCAACAAACTTCTCCATCTAGCTCGGTCCCTAGCTAGATGTCGCCAGTTTCGCGCTCCAAGTTGGTCGAGGTCACTTTCCACTTGTGCGCGCAACCTGATCCGCGGTCTTCTTCTACTGTGCTGTCCTGTAGTTGTGGATTCGAAGACTTTCCAGGCCGGAGCCTAGCGACACATTGGTCCCTCGAGAGAGAGCTTTACCACTCAATTGTTTTCTTAGCCCAAAGCAACAGCGGTTAGCAAGAGTTATTCTGCGTTTGATCTCAGCGCTGGTGTTGTTTTCTGCGTTTACAGAGGAGCCTAGGTAAACGAAGTCCTTGACTACCTCAAAGTTACGTCTGTCGATGGTGACGTTTTGACCAAACGTTGGAGTTGTATGTTCTTTCTTGACGACAGCATGTACTTTGTTTTGGCCTCATTAACCGTTAAATCCATTTTTATCGCGTCTGCCTCAATACTCACAAAAGCCCCATTTAAATTTCGCTGAGTTCTTCCGATTATGTCAATGTCATCAGCATATGCTAGTAATTGGACAGACTTTTGAAAGATAGTGCCTCTAGTGTTGACGTGTGAGCTCTGCACTATTCTTTCAAGCACGATGTTAAAACAATCACATGACAGGCGCATCACCTTCTCTAAAACCTTTTTTGACATGAAAAGGTTCTGTTAAGTTGTTTCCAACCTTTATGGAGCAGCGTGAATTCTCCATGGTCATCCTGCACAAACGGGGATGCACAAAACTAGACATGGCTCTATACAGCTTGTCCCTGTAGATGCTGTCATATGCGGCCTTGAAATCGATAAAAACATGGTGGGTGTCGATTTGGTGTTCTTGGGTTTTTTTCAGGATCTGCCGTAATGTGAATATTTGATCAACTGTAGACTTTCCTGGTCTAAAACCACACTGATAAGGATCTATCAGGTTGTTGACGATGGGCTTTAGACGTTCACATATTACGATGTTAAGTAAACTGATTCCTCTACAGTTGGTGCAGTTTAGAGGGTCTCCTTTTTTCAGGATCGGGCAAACAATACTGAGGTTCCATTCATCGGGCATGCTTTCTTCCGAACATACAGATAAGTTGGTGCATGCTCCTAACCAACTTATCTCGAGCTGCTTTAAAGAGCTCGGCATTAAAGCTATCCGCTCCAGCGGCTTTATTAGACTTCCGCTTAGATATGGCAATCTTTACTTCTTCTAAGTCGGGAGGACGGGATTGTTGGCTTTCGTCGTCTATGCTCAATGGACCTTCCTGCCTGACAGCGGAATTCAGTTCGTCGTCGCCGTTCTACAGTCTGCAGAAGTGGTCCTTTCATGTCCTCAGCATTGACTGCGGTTCCACTATGATGTTTCCACTTTCGTCTTTGCAGCCTTCGGTTCTAGGTTTATGTAGCTGTGAATTTCGTTTCACCTGTTCATAAAACTTTCGAACTTCATTCCTGCTTTTAAACCTATCAACATCTTCGACCGCACGCTTCTCATGCTCTCTTTTATTCCTAATGAGAAGTCGGTGTTCCTCTCGCCTCTTCTGCTCATAGAGCTCATGAGCAGCTCTCGTCCTTTTATGCAGCGCAACTTTGCGTGCCTGTTGTTGGCTGCATTTGCCTGCCGACATTCCTTATCAAACCAGGTGTTCCTTGTTGGTGGCTTGTTGAAACCCAGCACATCAGAAGCGGCTTCTCTAATTGCATCTTGGCAATGTTGCCACTGGTTTTCGATACATTGTGTTGGCGGCAGAGAACTTCGAAAGAGGTTACTTGTAACTCGGTCGGAAAAGAATTTGACGATCTCTGGCGATTGTAGCCGTTCGACATTGTACCTTCTCCCAGAACCTCCCTGTTTTGTCTTGGGTCTTGGGAAATCCGAAATGCTACCTTGGCTAAAACAAGGTAGTGGTCCGAGTCTGTGTTAGCTCCTCGGAAAGTTCGGAAATCCATGATACTGAAAGCGTGTCTGGCGTCGATCGCAATATGGTGAATCTGGTTGACGGTATATTGATCTGGAGAACTCCAAGTTCCTTTGTGGATGTTGAGGTGTTGAAAACGCGTACTGGCTACGTTTCGCCCCTCAGCAAAATCTAAAAGCCTGAATCCGTTTTCGGAAGTGTTGTCGTGCAGTCTGTTTTTCCCGATTATTCCTCGGCCGCACGTGTTTTGTTATAGGATCTAACATTCCACGTGCATATCCGAAGTTCGTTGTCCTTAATTTGTTTGCGTAAGTTGTCAACAGTAAATCCGTCCGTATCCGAGGCTTGTTGGTGCTTCGCAACTATGAAATTTTTACGCGGCCAGGAAGTCACCCAGACGGCACAACCCCCAACCTGGAGGGCCAAATCCTAAGTATAACTCCAAGGATGGGGAGCCGGATAAAACCGCTCCTTATAGGCCTGGGCTCCGAATAAGTCGAAGAAGCCCTATAAGGTGTCCACTAAGTAGTTCTACCTTACTGGAACTGTAGACCCCACCGTTGATCCCATCTCGGGAATTCCTCCGCTGCCGTCTGGATAACGGGAGGTGCCTTAGTGGAAACACCTCTCCCCTCTCTGCTTTTATTTCATTTTTGTATTCAGGTACTATGTATATTATTGATTTGAGATTTTTTCGCGAAATTTCAATATGAATTCCATAATACCTCGTGAAAATAAGCTACTCAAATGGGGTGGCGCAACAGTCCGTTGTGAACCAGGGCCTAGTGACTTACAATTCTCAACCATTCCTGTGTGCGAGTACTGTTGTCAGGAATGGAAGGGACCTACAATTTTAGGCCGAATCCGAACGGCTAGTTTGAGAAAGCACTTTTTCATGACAAGAATTACTCTTGAAGGAATTGTCAATTCCTCGCAAGAGGCAGTACCCGCGAAATTTTTTTTTTTTTTTAATTAAGGTGGAATTTCGTCTCAATATAAAATAGAGTACTTGACTGGAGCGATAAATCTTTGATGTTAGGCAAATAGGACTTAAGTCCTATACTGGTCACACGGACTTAATAAACTCAAGAAGTTAATATCACAACAAATTTGAATTTGGTGTCATTTTGTCTGAAGACTAAAGTTGAAAGTATTAAACGAAAGAGACAAAGAAAGGCTGTTACATAATATTAAAACACTAAATTGAATTTTTCAACTTAAGACCTTTTTTACCTAATGCCAAATTCTATACCAAAATCACACACTAATTCAGCTCATACTTCAGAAAAATTTGATAAATGTATGTAGTAAATGAAATGTTTGCACGAGTATTAAACAATATCGGAGATGGCAACACTGTTTTCAAAGTGAATAGTTGACTTATAAACTCAATTTTTCAATTTATTTATTTTTAAAGACGTAAAATTAATCTTAAAAGTGAATATGAACACGCACAGGAGCGAATTAGCACAATAACCAAACTTTTTTTTAGAAAATAAATTTCGCGATATGCCACCCGCTGTTAAGATATTCTGTACAGGATCTTTTCAAAGTTAATGGGCATAGGTGTCTACATACAAAGTGATCTCAGTATGCAAAGTCAACTTAAACACCGAATTATTCTAGTCAATTGTCAATTTTAAGTAACACGAATTAGAATAAACATTTTTCGAGACGCGGTTGCGCAATAGTCCGTTGAGAACCAAGGCCTAGTGACTTACAACTCTCAACCATTCCTGTGTGCGAGTATTGTTGTCAGAGATTGAGGGGACCTACGGCTAAGCACTTTTCATGACAAAAATTACTTTTGGTGGATAAGTCAATTTCTTGGGTACTGCCGTATAAAAACCTGTCGATGGTACAGGCAGGGATCGAACCCAAGACCTCTGTCATGACTGTCTAACGAACTTACCATCATGTCACGAGTTTTCCATGTTTATGTACATACCTAATACAAAATTTGTGCGTATTTGTGTTTATATGTTTTAAGGAAAAATAGATGCTTTTACAGGACCTGAAGCACGCAAGAGATCTTTAACTAGTTACAAATAATTTCATTGCTAAAAAGTTGATAAATCCAACGACCAAGAAACAATGGAGAACAATAAAGTTTTTTTTTTGAAGAAAAAAGTGAAATAGAGCAAATTATGTATGAAAACAGAGCTATAAACAAAGTGAAATCATATTTGAATTCAAATGAATAAATATAAGTGAGTTAATACATATTATAAAAAAGAAACAGTAAAAAAGAATATAGTGCTATATGCCTTGTCGGTCCGTGTTTTTTAAATGTCATAAACAACTTACTAAGTAGCGTAATATTTTAATAAGTGAAGAAAACAATAATTCCATCAGTTTTGCCAGGTTAACATGCTTATGACAGAAAGCAAAGTGTTAGAAAAAATTCTTCATCAACAGCTACAAAGCTTTTTGGAATCCAACAACTTCTTAAGTCAGGATTTCGACAGAAATACAGCTGTGAATTGCTTTTGAATTGACTTGTGACGCAATGGAAAACCGAAGTAAAGGATTATTTAATTTGCGCGGGTAGATTTTGGCGCCCCGTGACGGCCATTTTGTTTTGGTGACATCTGTCAAATCTTTTGTTTATTATTCAGTTGCTTATGCCAAATCATCATGGCAAGTTACACGATGGAACTGCAAGTTTAATTGATACAACTTTATTATTAAAATGAGTCTTCGTTAAAGTAAGGTTGCGCGCATTGCCCCCATTTTACGGTAGACGTGGTGGACCTTCGCAGTCGACTCTTCAACGTTTGGTGGTGAAATTTGAGACGACCGGTTCAGTAAACAATCAACCAACACCCGTACGTCCAGGAACGAAAGATCGGCCGAGAACATCGCCGCGGTCTGTCATAGTGTAGAACAGACCCCGAAGCAGTCTATTCCTCACCGTGCTCAAGAACGCACACTTCAACTTGGGGAATTTTACGTCGGGACTTGCGTCTACACCCGTATAAGATCCAACTGACCCAGGAGCTCAAAGTTCATGACCATAGCCGTTTGTTTGCTGACTGGCCTTCGAATGTTTGAAAGAGGACCCCAATGTTGTCCAAAATCATCTTTTTTGACTAGGCGCATTTTTGGATAAAAGGCTATGTTAACAAGCCTTGATCCGTACTTTTTTGAAAAAGACGTTAGTGATATTCTGATATATCATTTGTTATGACCCAAATTGAACCAGATGGACCTAGCTAACATGTGGTTCTAGCAGGACGGGTGGCGCTACGTGCCACAGCAAACGCCACAATTGACATTTTCATCATATACCCGCCACTATTGAAAAACCATATGCATATGGCTCAAAATCACCAAGGTGCAGATTTTGCTAGCAATTTAATGCCTTAAGTCTTGACTTAATTGAAAACAAAAATGAATTAAATACTAAAACTAACCTGTTTTGTGTGTCTATCAAACGATATAATTTTTTAATAAGGTGAATTTTACATGAAATCAATATACACGCATAGAAGATCCTTTCGGGAACGCGTCCTAATGTATAATCTTCAACAACAAGTCAAAAATATAATTGCAAAATTTAAGGTATTTAACCCCGGTCATTACTCAATACACCGTATTTTTTAAACAAAATCTAGTTTTAGAAAGGATACTTAGAGATTATTTATTTTTAGCTATAAAAATGCAAAAATAGTTTGTCCAATACCGCACAAGCCATTTCAGTGAACATATCGATAATCGATCAAAAATAATTTTAAGTAAATCCAGCCATTCGGTGTCAAACGTCAGTCGAGGAAGAGAACAATAACAACGCCGGCTGTCATAGTATTTTTCGTCAAATAAATTATATCTTTTTAAAACAATATAAGCTAAAATTCATCATTTTAGCTTGCCTTTAGGACATACAATATGCTTCTACAAGCTTCAGTATTGGAAAAAACAAAAATTGTTGTAGTATTGGTTTTAAAATGTACTGTACACATTTACTTGGATAATTAAGATCCTAGGTACTTTCCGAAAAATAAGTTGTTTAAAATGTGCCATTTCGCTCATATCTTAGATATATTTCCCTCAATATGTTATCCAAAAACTTAAAAATAGTATTTACATTACAGTTCTCAAAAGAATTGGGATTTCAAATTCTGATTTTTGAATTCAAAAACATACAAAATAAAAGTAGTAATCCTATAAAATTTATTTCTTTTTGTTACTTCATTTAACCTTTTTAAGTTTCAAATTAAACCCTTAAACAATTCCAATACCTTAAATTTTCTAGTAAAAAATGTATGGTTTTCGGAATCATAGAAAGAATAATTATTCATTCATAAATTTAAAAAAAAATTATTTTAACATTTTGAAATTTTTGTGCGGTATACTCATAAAGTTGGTAAGTTTCAAAAATGTATCTAAAAATATAGTCAACATATTTATGGATGTATATTTATGTTGGAAGTTCAGTTGTAAATTAATTGTTCAACAATTCATTGTAATTTTATAAAAATAAAAGAATCATATCTATTCTAAGTGCACTTTGCTTCGTTACTCGCATGTTTTATTTTAGAACAAATTTGTTGAGCATAAAAAGGATATAGTGAACCAACTTTAAAAGAAAGGCATAATGCTGTCGCGTAGTTTTTTTAGAACTATTAAAGGAGAAAAATTCTGTCATACAGTATTTAAGCAAAACTTTAACTATTTCCAAAACGCACGCAGTGAAAGCTTTCAATTTAAAAAAAGATCATTATTTTCGCTCCATTGTATCTGTCTTAGCATGATGATATATAGCCTATAGCCTTCCTTAATAAATGGGCTGTCTAGGTAGGTAGGTAGAAATGGCGATCCCAAGGCAACCTAGCCTGAGATCCAAAAAATAGAAAATCGTTTGTACGGGTTTTATTATAGGTGGGAAATATCTTCCTAGATATAATGCAGTTGGGTAAATTACTCCACCTTCGGTTTGATTCAGTTTGGTAGATAGAAAAGATTTTACCCTTTATAGCGCCAAGAGGAATGTTAACCATTTCCCCAAGTGAGCTATGAAGGGCCGATCCTAGCCTGGCTAGCTCGTCAGCCCGTTCATTTCCCACGATACCACTATGGCCCGGAACCCAGATCAGGGTGACACCGAGGTTAATATTCAGGTTCGCAAGCTCATCGTTACATTGCTGGACCAATTTAGATGAGGATATGGCCGAGTTAATGGCTGTAAAGATAGCCGCATTTCGGTCCCCGCATTTAAGAGCCCCTAGACTCTCCTCGCTAATCCTCAGAAGGTAAGAGGCGCTGGTCTTCTACGGATTTTGCCTCTGAAGACCGCGCATTAGGTCCTGTCCGCTTTTCTTTATGCTCATAAGCGGCAACCAAATGTGAGCCTTCCGTTATCTAGGGATGTCCTTAGCTGGGATAAGCTTGAGCTTCAAGCCCTCCTAGTCATTGCTAACCTTAGCAATGCTTTCACTAAGGAAATCCCTAGAAAACCTGTCCGCACATTTAATTACCCTATACCCCCTGAGCATATCGGCAGAGTCAAAACTAGGGTAGGGGCCCTCACTGTTTGATATAGTGTATGAAAACACCATTTCCGAGAGCTTGCCCTCGATAGAGTTCCACACGTTCAGCAGACCTTTGCTGTTTGTGGAGAGCTCATCCACAACTGCTACATGGAGGTCATCCCTGACAACCTTACTAAGAGTACGCAGTTGCGCTGCTCCAGAAGATGGTGCTTTCACTGGTTTTGTCCGGTCGTCAAGCTTGCTCTTTTTCTGAGACATGCAGATCTCTACCTGAGATCTGTTTCGCTTAACGGCCTTTTCTTGGCTGGCCATAAGGTTGTTGTATTCATCAATGCATATACTTTCTGTGGTTTTGGGTTGCTCACAAGTGCTGGAACTACCAGCGCTAAATGAGCTCCCCTTCAAAGTCTCCTGGCTTTACATTCTTCGGCACGGATTATGTAAGACGCTCACACCACCACTGAAATTAGGGACCCCGTATCTATGGTCAAATTGCATTGCTAATGCTTGCTAATGGAGTAGGAAACTTCAGCAATTCAACCTGACCTTAGCTGATCTCCATCTTGACAACGCGCAAGTCAACTGTTATGATCATTACCGCCTGGCACCCACTGGAAGGGTTTGAAACTAGAATTTTTGCCAGGCATGGGCTGTCTAACTCTGAAAGAATTTTTCAAATCTGACCAGTTTTTCCTGAGTTTAACGCGTTCAAACAGACACACAAACTATTCAGCTTTATAATATTAGTATAGATTTTCAGAGCATAATCATTTAACGATAATAAAGATTTTTGATAATTTTGTATTAAAATACTTTAAATACAGCTAAGCTGACTGCGGCTAGTTGGTAACAAAGTTAGAAAAGGTCACATTGGACCCTGTTTGATTCAGCCAAATAAAATGGAGCACGATAATTGACTTCCGACAAATTATCAACATTACCATTCTTTCGTATTTTCACGAAGATGTCAAAAATGTTACAAGTAGTTTTATATACCTTTAATCAAATAAAAGCCTATGATTTGTAAATCAATTTAAAATCGTCTCTTTTCACCACAACTTCTTTTCCATCTGTGTTGTCAAAGAAATATGAAACCTTATAAAGTTCCTCTTGGTTCATTAGTCATACTTTATTTTTCAGAACATTGTAATGAGTCAATTGCATTTGCATTTCTTCAGGTGTTCCTTCTTCAGATAAAGAGAAAACCAATAATAGTCAGCGTTTCAATTCTATCTTCTAAGTTAAATAAGGGCTATGAAGATTCTTTTCTCGTTGCAACTAATCCCCATAGATTCGTTATTATCTGTTAAAAGAGAGGAACGAACTTGCATATATTTTTATACTTTATGCCATCATTTTATAAATGTGGTTAACCGTATAATTGTGGTTATACACTTGAAGATTTTTTCTCAAGTATCTACATAGGATGTGATTCATATACAACAAAATCAATAATTGTATTCGTAATTTGTCATGGGAAAAAATTATTTTAAATACAAGAAAATATATGCGTACATACCTTCCAGAATTAATTTACACAAACAACAATTTATCAATAGATGATAAGATACAAATAATATCAATTCATAAAACCTGTATTCTTCTTCTTATATACATACATATGTATATAATAAAATAATAAGAGTTAATAGATACGTCAGAAAAAAAAATATTGTAATGACCAATTATACATGAAGCTCTTTGCAAAGTTGCTTTCAATTTATTATTTAATAGTGTTATTATAATTTGTTTTCCATACTTCATATACATTTTCCTCACATTATTTTTGCATTCATCACACCATCACTTAGAAAAGGGATCTATTAATATTTATTGGAAACAACTTCAAAGTGCTTAATGCATCATGCCCCGTTTTTAATTTAGATAGTATTCCATTTTCGCTCCTAGTTTCTAGGAATAGTTTACAACCTTGGGGGACTGTTTACTTTAAAATTTCAAAATCAATGCAGCATGCCAAAAAATACGTGACTTTTAAGGGACATTGAGTAACCAAATACATTAAGGCAATACCAGAAAAGTTTAATTTTATGTGCACTTAGACACATGGAAATCGGCTGAAAGGCGAAGCCTGTCGAAAAAATCAAGATCAGTTCCGTTTAATTAAAACGTTAAATTCAATACTTACAAAAACAAAAAGAGGTTGGAATCCGACCCACACTAACAACTTTCCATTCATAAACGTCCGTCAATTTAATATTTCTAAAAGTTATACAAAATATTTTTAATAATATTTTGTTTAAAATAAAAAAAGTTCAAAGATACCAATTAGTGTAGTTGATTTTTCAAGTTTTGGTTTTAAGAAAAAGTTTTCAATTAGATTTTTCTAAAAATATTATACTGTAATAAAACCTACTCCCTGGACATTCTCCGAGCTGTAACCAAAACAAAATAGGTTTCGAAGCGGTATGTCACGAAACGTGAAATGATGTGAAAGATTTTTTTTGCCATTTGTAGAGAAATTTGACCGAGACCGCTTGGTTCCTTTGAACGCTTATAAGTTCGTTTTGCAGGTGTTCTTCTGGTAATTAATTCAAGGAATCTTTATTTTGATTCATATTCATTTTTGGTGTTTATATCTATTGCAGAGAGAATGATTGCTTACAACATCAACAATTTCCTACGAGCCATAATTGAACGGCAAGTTTTTACACTTGCTGTCCTTCGCATTGTATACTGGCTTAGTTTTTGAAATTAACCAAAAGGATTTACGCAAAGATTTTCTCTCTCTTATTTGGCGAAATGCTTCTAGCGACTTCCTCTTTCTAAGCTACCAAGACATAATAAATTCACTTCTTTGTTAACCTTTGGTATTGGCTTTGTCCATCTATATATTGATTTGATTGATTGATTGATTTTGAGTAAAGTAAAATCAATACCCTATGCATATACGAGTAGGATAAACCACGGGCATCACGATACTCTCACAAAGCGGCCATCCCAACATATGTTCCTGGAATTAACCAGGGAGCTTTAACAAATCCCGTGGTACCACATCAATAGTGGTATGATAATAAAATGCTTGATGAAAAGACATCTAGGGAAGATAACCCTTGAAGTGGTCGCCCGATATCTTGTACATCATTCCTAAAAATGATTTTTAATCCACTTCAGACTATTTTAAACTTATATTAAATATCGATGACATCTTGTAATTCGATTTGTATTATTAATACTTATTGGGTTTGTATAATTTTAATGAGTAAGTCAACCCCTGGCCCCAGAAGAGAGACGACAGTCGTGTGTTTACCAACGATCGTACAATTAAATTTTAGGTAGGAAGTTAACCGTAGCTTCTTGCGTTCGCTCACAAGTTGAGAATTTTTTCAGGGCAGTTCAAAGCTGTGCCTTTTTCAATAATTATGAATTGATCAGAATCATTCATCATCGAGCTGAACTGATTTCTCTAACTTGCTTCCCAGGAGCCTCCACGTGGAGGTGCAAGTAAGCGCTTCTTTCTTCCAGATTGCAGACTAGCCTTTAGCATCCCTGATCTACACGGAAGTCAGTTTGCCTCTCATCTGTTGAGGATAGGCAATCGTAAAGAATTTTTTTTCAGTTTCTGTGAATCTCTTGATCTAGCTTTAGATCGTTTTTTCGCAAACAAATTATGTAGCTCCACCCAGTCTCCAGACAACCTACTTTACTTCTCACTGCTTTCATCATGATTATGTTCAAAAGTCGACTGCTTAATACTTTAATAACATAATCTGTCTGTAAGTTTTGAGTTGTAGTTATTAACTGTGCAAATCCAGCCTCCAAAGTTAAGAAGAGCAACAGTTCCACTTCCATATCATCATAATATTGACCTCCCCAAACCTGTCCTGCGAAAAGCATGACTGATTCTGCAATAAACTCGAAAACTTTGAACTTTGACTTTGATATACATGTTGGAAAAATGCTAGATTCTTTTTAACCTTTAAACTGGCGCGCGTAGTCGAATCGATCGCGCTTAGTACATTTTCGCTCATATTTGAGTTGTTATAATTGTTCCTTTTTCATAATTTTAAGTACTTTTTTGACAAATTAGACTTTAAAGACAATGATAATGTATCTGAATACCAATCAATAAATAATTATTGAATTATTTTCAGTTTTTTTTTTAGAGTTAAAGTGTTTCTCGTTTTTTTTTTTAAATTATTTGCGAAGTTCATCCCCAGATAAGTTATACTTGCTGACAATTTCAAGCCTTTCGTTATTATAGTGTCAATTTTTGCTTGCTAGTAGACTGCCTCTCATATGATCATAATCTTTGATTGATCATCAGTTTAAGCGTTTCCAGTAAGTAACCTTGGATCACTACGAGATGCATAATGCGACTTAAAAGAGCCTGCTTAAATTAGGATGTTGAGTGACTTAGAGAAGAAACTTGCCCCTACTCCAGCATTCGTTTTCGAGTGGTCAGTATATATAGATATTGACGACTCAGCCATCTGTTCAACAATATCCACTCATTCGTTCCTGTCAGGAAAGATAGTGTTAAAGGTTATATTGAAGCGAAGATAGAGTATCGTGCTTACACTGTAGAATCTGAGCGTGCCCAATGTGGCTGGTTTTGCAGCAACTGATCTGGCTCAGCTGTAAGGAGCTATTTACACATTTTCCTTTACATATAGGTCCAGAGGCAAAACTTTGAGTATTGTCTCCATTCCAGCAGTTGGAGTGGTCCTTATTGCCACTTAATACCTATACATGGCATTATCTGTATCCTTGTTAGAGTTTTTAGGTTCTGATGATTGCAGTGTACATTTCATATAGTTTCTGCTAAAGATTCTATTGCATGAGTATAATACTATCTGAGCTTTTTTGGATCTCTGTAGTATATTTGGACCCCAACTTAGCTTTTTATCTAAGATTACTCCTAGGAATGAAGCTTGGTCTGATAATTTTATTTTGATTCACTCTTTACTCTGATTGTATATTTTGACATTTCTTTGCGTTATAATTTTTACAACCACGACTTTCGGCCCTAAAATCCACAAAGACCACGTACAATTCTTTCCATTTAATATAGATACTTCAACCGCATTGTGAAGCAGAAATATGTGATCTACCGTCGTGCATCCTTTTATGGTCAACAAAAAAGGAAACCCATCATAATCGAAAACTTTTACTACTCCCGAAAAAAACGTTAATAATGGAAAATTGTAATACAGTGAATTCCGCATAGAACTTTAAATAAAAGTCGAAAAATCTTTTAGATTCAAGGACCTTAAAACTTTGATGTCAAACTTTTCAATTAATATACATACTTAAACACACCACTTTTAAAATAACATATTTCTTCACTATTTTAGCATGACACCGATAACGATGGCTATCTGGACCTTGCAGAACTTAAGCTTCTCATTGCCCAAGGACTCTGTCAAGATATACCACAAGCTATGGCACGAAATATTGTGGATGTATCGGATGAAGATAGAAATGGACGTTTGGATTTTGAAGAATTTTACAGACTTTCTGTTAAAAACCGTTGGTTACTATCGAGTTACATTCACAACTATTGTAAAATGGTTGTGCCGAGACGAGAACAAATACAAGGTGATCAAATTGGTGAGATAAGATTATAAACACTATTTTTTAATATTTGATTAATTTATATATTTTTTTTTGTTTGGTCTGATTAGATGGAGCTTATGAAAGGCAAATGTCATTTTGTCCGCCACCTCTTACTATGATTATTTTCTCGATGGTGGAGATCATAATGTTCATGATAGATGTCATTCATTTTAAGTGAGTTTCAATAAAAGCAAATAACCTTCCATGAATATTTCCTTAAACTGTTTTTTTGTTCTTGCTAGGGACGATCCAAAACAATCGCAACACATTGGAGAGAGTACAAAAGGTCCAGCAGCTACCTTATTCATATTTAATCCATATCGACGATACGAAGGTTGGCGTTTTGTCAGCTATATGTTTGTGCATGTGGGGATAATGCATCTTTTTATGAACCTTGTGATTCAAATCTTCCTCGGCATTGCTCTGGAACTAGTCCATCACTGGTGGCGTGTTGCCCTGGTGTATTTGGCTGGGGTATTGGCAGGATCAATGGGAACATCGTTAAGCAGTCCGAATATTTATCTTGCCGGTGCTTCCGGTGGCGTATATGCCCTTATAACAGCTCACATTGCCACAATCATCATGGTAAGAATCAAAGTTTAATGATTTTTGATTAGAAAATTTATAAACGTGTTTTTACTTTCAGAACTTTTCAGACATGGACTACGCAATAGTACAATTGTTTGTGTTCCTTATCTTCTGCTTCACTGATCTGGGTACCTCGATATACCGTCATCTAAACGATAAACATGACCAAATTGGCTATGTTGCACATTTGTCGGGCGCCGTAGCTGGCTTACTCGTTGGCATAGGTGTATTGAGAAATCTTAAAGAACGTCGCTGGGAACGTATTCTATGGTGGATTGCAGTAACTTTCTACTTTGCCCTCATGCTTGCTGGAATTATGTTCCAAATCTTTTACCCAGAATATTTCCCCAAACAAGAACAATGGAATGGAAATATTTACTAATTTATGTAAAACAAGAAACAAACTATTGCCACAAATTCAAACGCAACAATATTTTTTTATTTTTTGGTATGAATGTGAAATATATTACCACCAAAGTGCCCTTAGAGGTTCAATTTCAAGTCATTTGAATTTTTGTCAGCATTTACAAACTATTTAAATAAAAAAAAATCAAACAAACAAAAATGTTACTTAAGAAAACATGCAATTTAGCATAACAAAAAAAAAAACTATATGTGTATGTATGTATATCGAGCTTAATATTTTTGTATTTTATATCATCAGGGCTTATTTATATTTTTTGTACAACTTTTTATAATGGTATTTGTATTTTTGTACACTTGAATTTGTATTAAAAAAAGGCATTTCTTTACGTCCGTATTTTTTTAAGTAGACAATATAAATATTAAGAAATAATTAAAGCAAAGAAAAACAATAAACTTGACTAAATTATCGATTTTAGCTATAAGATAATGTTTACACAATTTTATTGATAATATACTATTTGCAATTAATTGAGTGATAAAATTGTATTTTTTTTAAACTGTAATTTAGTAAAGTTATGGTTTTCATAAATACACATCTTGAGTATTTCAGAAAATCGATTGTTTTAAACAAGTTTTCCTTCTTTGAATAGACTGAAGGATTTCAAAAATCGTTTAGAAATTTCATTTTTATTATAATAAATTAAGGGGAATTTTTTTTCATTTGTGTAGGATTCTCTTGACTTCAAAACTTATGTATTGTTTTAATGGATATGACCCCCGTTATATTTTTAATTATTTATTTTGTATGTATTTAAATAATTTTTGTATTTAACTGCTCTAAACTTTGTTGCTAAAAGTACTAATTTGAACAGAGTACCTGGACAAAGTAGTAGTAGTACCCGTGGCATGATGGTTAGTGCCTTGGACTTTCATGCCAGAGGTCTTGGGTTCGATCCCTGCCTATGCCATCTAAAGTCTTTTCACGGGTACTGTCCATTGCGAGGAATTGACAATTCCTCCAAGAGTAATTCTTGTCATGAAAAAGTGCTTTCTCAAATTAGCCATTCGGATTCGGGATATAAACTGTAGGTCCCCTGCATTCCTGACAACATTACTCGCACACAGGGATGGTGCTAGGCCCTAGTTCTCATCGGACTGTTGCGCCACTCAATTTATTTTATTTATTTTTTTACTTGGAACAAAAACATGATATAATTCGGAATTCTAGTCTTTCCAATCGCTTAGCACAAATTCATCAACTTTTGACCAATTATGAACCATAAAGCTTACACAATTAAGTTGTATGATAAAATATTCCATATAAAGATTTGTTAATAATTTAATAATATTCACCAAAAAGTGGTTTGCTGTCAAAAACAACTAAAACAATTTACAATTTGGAAAAGCTTTATCAATGCTTTTAATTATTTTCATAAGATCTTTTCTAAGAAAAAGAAACTTTACTACATGTTTCTAGTAAATAATTTTGTTTATATATATATTATGTAGTTGAGTAATAAAAGTT
The DNA here is from genome assembly GCF_945859685.1 of Eupeodes corollae. Classification (NCBI taxonomy): domain Eukaryota; kingdom Metazoa; phylum Arthropoda; class Insecta; order Diptera; family Syrphidae; genus Eupeodes; species Eupeodes corollae. The sequence continues at coordinate 76,180,012 of NC_079148.1, forward strand.
TCAATTAGAGTAAAAATCCAAAATGTGCCATTAAAATGACGGAATTAGCAACTTTCGATGACCTCAAATTTAATGAAATTTTGTACCAATAGCCAAAAATAGCTTAGAAGTACGAAAATTTATCGTTTTCCAATTGATGTATTGAATTGAATAAATGGAAATCATTGTGTGACTAAACAGCTCGGGTTTAGAAAGCACGTAACAACAATAAGATGATTCTTCCTTTTAAATTCTACTTTGTTTTTTATCAGCTTGGTGAATTTTGTTTGGTAATTTAATTCAACCACCTCAAAGTCTTTGAAATAAAACAAATTGCACATCGATAAAGTGATCATGATCAATACTTCTTCAAAAGAATTTTAGTGTTAAATTGCAACATTATGTCGTAGTACCAGATGCTTGAGTTATTTCATCAACAATAAGATTAAGAATATCCATCAAGTATTAATGTTGGACCAGAATTCCAAACATGTTAGCAACAACAATTAATTCTTAATGCAGCTTACCTACAAAATATAAAACATAGTATTGCATAGTATTTAATCCTTTTCATTTCTCTCTTTTCTGTGCGCTTGGTAAAATATTCTATTTTGCTTAACAATTCCGTACCCGTGGCAGAGGTCTTTGGCCAATCCCTGCCTGTGCCATACAAATTCTTCACGTGTATTACCTCTTGCGAAGAAGCGAAAACCCCTTCAACTTGTAATTCTTGTCATGAAAAAGAAAAAAAAAAGGCCATAGTTCCCATCAGACTATTGCGCCATCTAATTTATTTATCTAACAATTCAATAAGATAAATGTGCGGTACAAACTATAAGGTTGTATAAAGCAAAATGAAAGTTCACTTGGGCGTATATGTAACTTTTTTTAAAATAAAACCTGCAAGAATGCAGCTCTCAAAAAAGAACTTACTGTGACATGAAATAGTAACACGAAGCTTATTTTGATAGATAGATAATATAATTTTATTTCCATTAAAAAATTTAACAAAAACATTATTGGGCTGGTATTTAAAATTAAGTATGACAATAACTTGTTTTTAAGTCGTCTGTGAGGTTCAAAAAAAATTAGTTAATTAAATTAAAGCAAAGCTTAGCAAGTTTTAACAAAATTCGTTTTTTATTAAACTACGATATTTAAGCTTTTACAAAATTGTGGAGTTTTGGGTAGCAAGATCCATTTAAAATGTTTAGGAATATTGGCCGATCTAAAGATACATTTTCAAGATATTTTTGTCGGTATCCTCTAAATATGGGGCACACAACAATGAAGTGGTAAGTATTTTCTGTAACATCCTGATTACATATAGTGCATAGGCCAACAGAGTCGTTGCGAAAAGCTTTAGCATTTAAGTTCAAAAGACCGCACCTTGCTTTGAAGATTATCTTCAAAGTAATTCGGGACTTCCGCATAAAAAAGATTGCAATATTCGTCGTGAAACTGTGACTGCATTGCATTGCTGGTAAAATCGCCCCAATGCTTTCTACTAGCTTTGTCAGCAGCAATTTCTGTATTAGATTCCATTCTGAAACTGGAGTTTCGGGACTGAAATCAATCTCCATCTCTTGGAAAAGACCTCACCATTCCTGGTCCCAATAAATATTTTTCTCGATGACTGCTTCAGAGAGGATACGCTGTAAGCGTTTACGTGGCATTAACATCACTCTACGTATATATGACAGATGTATCTTTAATGTACGTAGGAAAGCCTTTGGAAGACCAGTTTCGATATGTATTGCATAGTTAGGCGCATTATCAGGCAGACCAAAGCATCTTTTGACGAAGAAACGTTGTAGTTTTTGCTGCATCGTGCACTTTATATTTAGCAGAGTGAGTAACAAACTTGTTCTTTCCAAATTTCGACCATGTCGAGTTGATTGAGTTTTCCAATGATTTAAGTCTATTTGTTAAGTGATATGACCAGGACATGTTGTAAGAGAACTAAACGCCAAGATATTTGAATTGATTAGTTATCTTTATCTCACCATTGTTGAAATACCATTTTTCAGCTGCTGCTCTTCTACCCCCATTCCTAAAAATTACTATTTCAGACTTTTCTAAGTTGACCACAAGGTTACAAATTTTGCAATATCTGCCGAAGTTATCGATGATCGATTGTAGGGTACTAGGTCTGTCAGAAAGAAGAACTATGTCGTCCGAGGTAAGTTCTAATTCAAGATCGTTTAGGAATAGTACAAATAGAAGGGCACTCATTTCGCATCCTTGTTTGACTCCTTTGGATGTCTGGAAGAAGCTAGACGTACTAGTTCCATCTCAGACTGTAGCAGTCGTATCTTTGTACAATAAACGTATAATAGACACCAGTTTTGTAAAACAAAGCTTCTCTGTTAATGTTGTCGAACGAAGAAAGCGTAAAGCTTTTTATTCGGCCTCGGCTGAAGTTGGACGATACAAGAAAGGTTGTAGAGTTGGTCAACTGTACTATATTGTTTTCTGATATACAATACAAATTGGTAAGGAAACTCTTCAAAATCAAATGGGGTGGCGCAACAGTCCGTTGTGAACCAGGGCCTAGTGACTTACAACTCTCAACCATTCCTGTGTGCGAGTACTGTTGTCAGGAATGGAAGGGACCTACAATTGTATGCCGAATCCGAACGGCTAGTTTGAGAAAGCACTTTTTCATGACAAGAATTACTCTTGAAGGATTTGTCAATTCCTCGCAAGAGGCAGTACCCGCGAAAATTTTTTTTTTTTTTTAAATTAAGGTGGCACAGGCAGGGATTGAACCCAAAACCCCTTGCATGACAGTCCAACGCACTAACCATCATGCCACGGGTACTACTAGGATACTCTTAATGCTCTAAAATGTACATTTTTTATTATTCATGCCTATTACGATGTCGTCTAGTTTTTTCAACGACTCTCGTTTTCTTTGTCGTGTCGTTTTTTAAGTGGCATTGTATAACTTTTTCGACGCGACTATTTTGTAGCAGATTTTTAAACGATGAAAATGTATCAGAGATCTGTCAAACTGAATTCAAATTCTAAATCATTTCATTACTCGATATTCAACAAAGGTGTTTTTATTAAATTATTAAAATGATAAATTACAACACAAGCAGCGATATTGACAATGATGAAGAAGGAAGAAAGCGAAATATTGCAAAGGCACAATTAATTTTACAAATAGGATAGTCAAGCGTAGGCACCTACAATTGTAGCCTGAATTTGCTTTGACTTATGTATGTCCGGATCATGAGGACGTTGAAGTGGTTGCGATACACCTATTGCATTTCCACTCAGGCTTAACCATCTCTATATATAGCATCCTCAAGCGCAGATAGGATGTGCAAATGGTTTGGCCCTCCTCTATTTCCTTTCACTTCTTTTTTGTTGTTCTGAACAATTTTTTTTTTTTACTTTAAATTGAAAGTCAACCCAAACCTGAAAAACCAAATATTAAAAATGTGTAAATGTAAATAGAATAAACTGATTCAAACCTTCTGCCAAGCATCACCATCTCTTATTGGAGGACCTTTGCTGTTGAGCTTATAAGCTATTACATTCCATTATCTTTTAAAATCGGCTTTGTTCATACATTTCAAAAATCCCCTAGCAAACAGCTCGTTGCTTTCCTTCAGCTGAACAAGCTGGCTTGAATTGGTTTTGGTTTGTTAAATTTAACTGAAAATGTGCAAAAATTTGTATTTTTGTATTCATCGCAAATAAAGTATACTAATAAATCCCATAAAATAAGTTATTTAACAAGGAAACTTACAGTTTTACTTCAATTTCTTCGTCGTGAATTAAAGCGTTCAACTTACTTGACGTTTACACACGACAACAAAACGAGTGACAAAACTTGAAAACGACTTATGAAATGTAGATGATGTTTTACTTTGGTTAACTCCTAGCCCACAACTCGTGGCTAGGAGTTAACTTTGACTCCGTGATTTCACTAATCACAGAGGTGTACTTTCCTGACACCAATAGCACCAAATCATCCGCATAGGCTACCGCCTTCACTCCACATCTCTCTAATTTAACGAGAATTGTATCCATGACCAGAAGCCATAGAAGAGGCGAAAAGACACCACCCTGGGGTGTTCCCCTACTCACGTGTTTTGTTGCGATTGTATTGCCTAGAGTGGCTCGAATCTTCCTACCACTGAGCATGGAAATAATCCATTCTCGAATGAAGTCTTCTACACCAAACTTAACAAGCGATTCTTCTATGGATTCTGTAAGGACGTTGTTAAAAGCACCTTCTATGTCTAGAAATGTGGCAAGAGTAAATTCTTTATAATGGATTGTTTGTTCTACAGTACGCACTACCTCATGGAGGGCAGTCTCCGTAGATTTGCCCTTAAGATAAGCATGCTGAGAGCTTTCGAGAGGTCGTCTCTGGTTAAATGTGTCTTAAAAGTCTTTGAAAGGACATTGCTTTACTCGAATTAAGTGCTTTCTTACAAATTAAGTGAATTACATACAAAAGTTCAGGAGAGTCATTCCGTAAATTTCAAAACGATTATCATGAACGTTATCGTCAATCATTTGCTTCACATGACTTTATCACTATCATCTTGTCAATCGTTTTCAGTACAAGATTGCTTACTACTCTGATACTGCAACTGAAATGTCAAAATGAATGATAATGCTTGTTCGATACCTAGAAAATATAACCCAGTTTTCCAAACTTTCTATGGGAAATTGCAAACATTTTAAAGAAATTTGCTATTACCAAACATACTAACTAATTTGTGCATTTATTTTTGCGGCCGCAATATAGCCAGATATTCAAAATGTAAGCTATTTATGATTAATATTATTGTAAATTGATAAATTTAATAATAATATAAATACATATGTATGTAGGTTTATAATACAAAATAATTTGCAGTTTTATATAAATTTTATGGATGAACATTCTTTCTTAGCCAAAATGTATAGACACAATTCCATCCATTGGAAAAATAACTATTTGTAATTTTGTAATTTGTCTTAATATTCGTTTTATTTAACTGGTCGTATTTAATATTTTTGATAAAAACATTACTTTTTCTAGAAAGACTCCATTTTTTCTACGGGGGATATAACTTGGCTTCTAAAATATCTTTTTGGCAACACTGGTTTAAACACCTGACGCACGTTGCTAGATTAATTTCACTGTCTTCTACTCTGAACGTCGAACTTGTCGAGTTGTAGAAGCTGTCAAACATTTTCAGTTTGGTCTATAATTTAACTAACTATCGTCTTACAAACGAAAAAATCTTGCAAACTACTGAATTTTTTTTTATCAAAATGCGTGTAATGTTAATAAAGTTCATTGCGCGCTTCTTCCATTTTATGGTCAGTTTAATCGACCTACTGAAGCTGCTATATTCGGGCTTTTGTGACTAAATTTCGCACCAAATTTACTTAGTTGGACATTAAACCACCAACACTCTTACGTAGAGTGCGAACTAAGAAAATATCGCAGCTATATCGGCGAGTGTTAATGATGACCATGAATTATCGATTCGTCGCCGTTCCCAGCAATTGGGTGCAAAATCTTCAACAACGTATGATGACTTTCAAAATACAGCTGGTGGAAGAATTGAAGCCGAACGACCTACTGCCACGTACAATTTTCGGTAAATGGGCTCTTTGAAAATTGGACGAAGATCCACTTTTTTGCCAAAAAATTGTGTATAGCGACGAAGCTAATTTTGGGCTTAATTTTAGGCTCAATGGGTACGTAAATAAGTAGAATTGTCGATTTTGGACAATTTCAAATGCAAAATCAGCCAGAAGCATTGCAAGAGCTACCAATGCATGCAGAAAAAGTTACAGTTTGGTGCGGTTTATGGGCTGGTGGCATCATTGGACCGTACTTCTTCAAATCGAATCGTAACGTAATTGTGAATGGTGAGCGCTACCGTGAGATGATATCCAACTTTTGTTTGCCCAAAATACAATAGATTTACTTGCATCACATGTGGTTTCAACAAGACGGTGCCACATTCATTTTCAATTTAAAGTTAACGCATTAACGAAATTAATGACAGACGATAAATATTAAGCTTTCGTACAAACGCTATCGTTTTGACGATATCACTGTGATGATTATCGTCTTACGGAAGTGAGACTATCGTCGTAATGCTATCGTGTGTCCATAATCGTTTTAAGGGAATGATCTCCTAGTTTTATATCTTTTAAGTAAAAGTGCTGCTGTTTTTAAACAATTTCCTCTTGTCAAATTAAAATCACTTAAAAATCACAAAAATCGAACTGTAGAACAAGAAAATTCCCATGGTTTTAATTTCAAAAATCAAGAAATCGATTTCGATAAAAGTTAACTTCAGAATTCCCATTTGTATATTGCTTTGTTTTCAATTTAATTTCACGTGAACGTGAAGTGTAAAAAATAGCTATATTATAATGTGACGTGATACCAAACGAAATAGTTGAAAAAAAAATAAGTTAGTTTAGGTTAAAGTGGATGTCTATGACAGAATCGGGCACACTTAGGGGCCGGTTATAGCTATCAGTTAAATAAATCAGTAAGATATGAAACAGAAGGAATCTGAAATGTTTTACTGATGAGCGTTTAAAGCAATCAGTCAATTTACGTCATTTCCATCATAACATCGAGCTTCGCGCCTCAGACAATTTTTTTACTATTGCTTTCATCAGTAAAATTTTTAATGATCTGATTGGAACGGTAAAACGTTGGAACGCCAACAGTAAAACGAAATGGATTTTTTTTTGGCTTTTGGCAGTCAGCTGTTTAGTAAAATGAAATTTCATCATCAAAAAAATTAATATGGATTTATAAATTAAATAAAACTTTAAATGCATTGTTTCTTTTTGAAAAAAATACTTGAATGATCTGTAATTGAATTTATCTGTAAATCTGTAACATGTTCAAAAACTTCAAAAACAAAAATTTTACTGATAGCTTTAACAGGCCACTTAGGCCAGTAATGGCCCATACCACATAAATCTTGAGGCTTCGTCCTAAGCTCAATGGAACTAGTTTGAGTCCCTTAAGAAACGTGAGAGGCTGATTATGCTGATATGATGTAGATCGCTTAGATCATTAAAGCAGAATTGTACTTGGTAATTTTGAGCTCGAGCAGGCCATGTAAAGAGAAGGTGAAGAACTGTTTCCTCCTCTTCCTCGTCCATACAGTTTCTGCAAAAGTCATTTGAGAATACGCTTAGCCGCGTGGCGTGCTTTATGACACCTATTATCGAGCTTATATGCGATCTGCTTAGAGACAAACACCTTGATCGCTTTGAATCTAGTGTTCGCCAGATGTTTTTTGTGACCTGACACGTGGTGATGTGCCACCTGGTGTTTGCCTTTTTCATAACGCCTAGCAACAGTTTACTAGTAGCGATTGGTGTGCCAGTATTTGCCAAACGTGGTAGGATTGGCTGCACTGTACCGCTCCTGGCGAGTTCACCTGCCTTACAGTTACCTGGAATGTCTCTATGGCCCGGATAGGACAAGACTTCTTTTATTGCCAAAAGTGTCGCCTGGCACACGCTACAATGATTGGCAAGGATTGGAATGAGAGACTTAATTTCAGTCGTTCAGAGTATACCTCCACCAACCTCTTGTTTTGTTTTTGAAACATCTGTATACAAAAGTTAACGTAAGGTAATAATAATAAAAATATAAACTTTCAAAAATTGGTACTAAAAATTGCTATAAATTGATTTCCGACTAACAATCTCGGGAACAGATATTGAAATCAAATTTATTTTACCATATGCTTGATATTTTTGATAACTTCCAGTTAGTGTTTTAGAAATATCCAATTGACATCTTTTTTTTTTGCAAAATACGAAAACCTACAAAAACTCTTATAAGGAATGGTTTTCGTTAGTGTAAGGAAAACACAGAAAGATATTTTTTTCAAATATTGTATTTCATACAAATTATGTTATTAACATTTTGTTAAAATTGTAGACAAATCCACAAAGGGACACGGATGGGAAGTTATTAGTGTGGGTCGCACCCCATTCTCTTTTCTTGATAAAAATTACTCTTGTAGGATTTGTCAGTTCCTCAGTACCCGTGCAAAAAAAAAACTTTAGGTGGCCAAGACAGGGATTAAAACCAAGATCTCATGACAGTTTTACGCCAATGTTGTTTTGTAGTGCAGAGGGCAATGTAGGAAGAGCTCTTAGTAATCCAGTGTGTCAATAATCAACATTTATTTAAATTTTTCTTTTCATTGATGAGAGGAATAAAGATTAATCAAAGCAATATTTTAAGGTCGATTCTGTATAGTATAGCTATTCGTTTGTTCATTGCATTATATCGCGTGATTAGAGAATGGTAAACATATCAATTATTAAATTGCCTATCTAGTCTCTAAATGCAAAACAATATGCAGGCTTTTTTACCCGCATAACATTCTACAGAAGCGACTGACGCCGCTACGCCAATGCCAGCAGAAATTTCCAAAATAAATTTTACTTACATAAAACACATTACCTACTTGAAAATAAACCATGCATATATGTACATAACCGATGGTCATATGAATAGACATAAGTTTTGAAGTCGTCATCCATGAGGCTCACGCAAAACATAAAATTAAGTAGATAATCATCTGCCGTCACCCTTAATTGTATTTAATTACATTTTACATTTTGCTTGTGAATTTTGAATATACGAGTAGGTATTCCTAGTGGCGATACCGAAACCGAAGTCGAAGTCGAAGCCGGTTCGTTCACATCCCCTTTTGGCTTTGGTCTGATGGCCTGGTATCTGGATGTACTCGATCAATCTTTGGGGTGAGGGTTACATTCCCGCATATCTATCTAGAATTTTTTAATGTGTCCTTTTGGAGTTGATCGCGTGGATTGCATGCTTGTGCTAAATCGAGTATATGCTTGGGAGAATTTACTTCAGACATTTGATGTAGAATATGCACATCTAAGAGTGAAATGATAATTGAGTTATTGATATAGATGATTTCAGGAACAGAAAACATGGAGACAGAGAGTTGTAGAATTAGGTACCTTTGTGTATGCATTTATATTATGAGGGCAATATAAAATTATAAGTTTAAAAATTCAAAAAGTGTAGTTCTTTTTAAATTTTGTATGGTTTTTAATTATTAAATCAGAATTAATTATTCTACATCACGTCACGTTTTTGACATAGTACTCCAATACATTTTTGAACAATTGCACTACATACAAAAATGTTTTAGGTTATGAAGTTAACCGAAATAGTTTATTTTTCAAGAAAATAGCACCTTTGTACTTGAAGTAGTAGCTTTTACTTTGAAATTTTATTTTTAATGATTTAAACATTTTAAATCTTCTTTAAAAAAATGCTCAATTTCCTCACTATCTCCAAATTACGGTTGAGTTCTAACTTATTTCTTCCTTAAGTTCTAAGACGCTAGAACTTAGTTTTTTTTGTTTTTGTGAGATGAACAAAATTAAAGTCAACATCTTCCTTTATTCTCATAATATTATAGCAGAAAACCATTTCTTATCAGTTTTTTGTTGTTTTTGTAAATTTCGGTGTTTTGTTAAAAAAGTTGTCAATTGAATTTTTCTAAAATATTAACTAAAACTTAGTAACGATATTTTGCATATCATAAAATATTAATTTTAATATCAGTATTTTTGGAATGTATTTGTTTCTTATATGTACATATGTATAAAAAATACATATTCGATTTTTCTAAGACTATTATCTCATTTTGAAGTCAATACCTTAATTTATTCTCCAGATATCGAGAACAGAACGTGGTAAACAATTATTTAAACAGGCAGTAGCGAGCTTTCGCAAAATTAAAAAATCTCCGCTTAAGCTTTCTGATATTGGGTTTGATTCTGCCAAAAGCTTTTACATCAACCATAGCCTTACGAAATGCAGTTACCAGCTGCAGCGTCTTGCTAAGAGCCTTGTTAAAAAATTTGATGAGACTCAAATGTTTTTTGAGTATAGCTTAATTGATATAATTTGCGTATCTGAGACTTGGTTTAACCTAAATTTAAATAGTAATCTGTTTTCACTGAAAGGTTTTAAGAAACCATATTGAGCTGACCGAATTCGTGCAACGGGAGGAGTTGTCGCTATCTTTTTTACTTTATAGATATATTTGAGGGTGATAATAAGTGCAGCGTTGGAACTATTTATATGCCACCACGCATGGCTAGTTTTTGGATGATTACACTGATTGTTGAAGAAAAGTGTTCTCGCGTACCTAACCTCTTCATTTGTGGTGATTTAAATATTAATCTTTTTCAACCTTCATCAAATTGTTTTAAAACATCAATAAATTCCCTAGGACTCTCCCTTATTAATAATACTGAACCAACTCACTTCTTCCCTAACTATGCACCATCGTTGATTGATGTTTTCCTTACTACTGATGAAAATTTTGTTAAATGTTATCCATTCTTGTGTTTTCATATCATGACCTTATATTTTCAACGCTTGACTTAAATTTCGTGTATCGTGATTTCCGTAATATTAATGTTGAAAACTTATTTAACGAATGTATGTCGATGGATTTTCATTCAATTTACACCACATCTGAGTAAACGATCAAATTGAATATTGTACATCAGCGAATTAAGATTTTTTAAAAAAACATGTTACATTAAAAACATGTCATATAAAATCTCGAAGTTGTTCTGGGCGGATATTCTTAATGCTATTAAGGCTAGAGATGTCTCATACCGACATTGGAGACGTTTTGGTTGGCCAGAAATGCTCCTCGACTTTAAACGGTAACGTAATTCTGTAACGGATTTGATAAAAATTACAAAATAAAAATTTTATAACAACAAGTTTAACTCAGATCGTTCGTCAAAGTGTTTTTTGGAAGATAGTTAAGAATATTGGTTTGAGAAAAGATGTTCAATCTTGTGATTATAATATTTATTTGGAAGGTTTGAATGTTAAATTCTCTACCTCACATACCCAATTTTGTGAAATGTCTTCTGGACTTGCAGGGAATGATACTACTAACGCCTTTTCGGTAGGTGCCGTAGATGATTATTAGGTAGGTAACGCAATTTTCTCCATAAATTTAAATGCACCGGACTTGACAATATTCATCCTGTAAAATCCTCTTACCCTTCTTACTTTCCCACATAACGCACATATTCAACACCATTATAATGACATCTACATATCCCATCCTATGGAAGACATCGAAAATTATCCCTATCCTAAAACAACGATATAAGAAGGAATATAGACCGATAGCTATCCTATCTTTTCTATTTAAAGTTTTTGAAAGCCCGATAAGTAACCAAATAAAATATTATCTTAAAGACAAGCAATTATTGAATCCTTTGTAATCTGGATTTCGGTCTGGACTTAGTTGTGTTTCAGCTTTACTCAACGTAACTGATGACATAAGACATGCTTTAGACAATAAATATACAGCTGTGATAACCTTACTTGACTTTTCAAAAGGCATTTGACTGTGTAAACCATTATCTCTTCTGTGATAAATTGACGACCCTATTTAGCTTCCCTGACACAACTAAAAAACTTATTTACTCATATTTGACCAACCGTATGCAACCCGTGTCTTGTAATGGTAGAATGTCCCCGTTCTTCCCTGTTAATAATGGTTTTCCCCAAGGATCAATCCTTCGAGCTTTACTGTTTTCAATGTTCATTAATGATCTGCCCTCTGTTTTGTCTGACTGTCAGTTTCATATCTATACAGATGATGTCCAATCATATATTAGTTTTCCTGAGATTATGCTTAAGGATGCAATATCTAAAATAAACATTGATTTACAGGCAATATATGATTGGTCGACACGGAACGGACTTAAACTCAATCCTGAAAAAGGAAAGCTCTTCCAATTTCAATAAACAAACCAAACCCAGATAATTTCCCTCCCGTTATGTTGCATAATTGTATTATTGAATTTAGTCTTTAACAACAGGTTAACTTGGAATAACCGTGTCGATTCAGTTGTGTCAATGATTTATGCTTCACTTAGAGGACTATCTGTTAAAAGAACTTGTCCTACCAATAATAACATACGAGTGTGAGCTGTTTGCTGCTCTTGATTCTCAATCAGCTCACAAACTAAAAGTGGCATTTAATGCAATAGCTCGGTTTGTTTTTAACCTACGTAGGTTCGATCATGTCTCTGTTCAAGCTCGTCAGCTTTTAAATTGCGATCTGGTAGCTTTTTCAAATATCGTTGTTGTATTTTACTCTTCAAACTGATTGTTAAAAATATCCAAGTTATCTATGTGACAGACTTAATTTTTGCCGTTCCATTTTATTGCGCAGGCAGTTTTGCGCTCATGCTGTTAGGCTGTGGAATAACCTTCCCAGTCGTAGATAACTTTTAATTAACATGTCTTTGATTTTATTTCTGAATTCTTTAATTCTTAATTATGTCCATTATTATTGTATAATTAATTTAAATTCATTTTTTTGTTAATTTTGTTCTCACACGTTTGTAAATATTTCGTTTGTTAATTTTTTTCGTTAATTGTATCTTAAATCAATGTTTTATATCCTGTACTATTTATAAGTTTAACTTGATGTACAGCTGACATACAAATAAATAAATATCAAGAACATCAATTTTGTGTAATGTTTTTTTGTAGTAATTTTGTATGCAAGAAAAAGCTGACTGTTAGATTTTACTATTATTAATTTGTATCTTTTATCTTTAATTCATTAATTTTTGCAAAAATTTTTGAGTCAGAAATCAATTTTTATTAACTTTCAGTAATTTAGTAATTTTTTTTTAAGTTTTTTTTTTATAAGAAACCCGATTTATACCAAAATTTTACCAGATTTCCAAAACGTAATTTTTTCGTATAATATTCGAGGTGACAAATATATTCTTGTATGTTTTGATTTATCAAAAAACACCGTTCATTCTTTTTTCATGATATTTTATTTTATTATAAATTTTTAACGTTGAAATTATGATACGAGCGAAACGATGATGCCCAGGCCTTACAATTTCTGTAACTAATCCAGTTTCTTCAAATTTCTTCACAATTTTGCTAATTTCTTGCGTAGTTGGACGATTATCTAAACCATAATCTACTCTTAAAGCACGATATGTGGTAATGGCAGAATCACCATTTATGTTGCAGGTTTTAACAATTTGTATGCGTTGTGCGATAGTTAAGCGATTAATTTTCGTAATTTTCAGACTTTCAACTAAAAACACAAAATTGGTTTAACAACTTAGTTTGACAGATGTCGAATTGCAGCCGTATACTTTTGAAACCTCAAAATGGATAACCCGTTATAATATACAAAATTTAACTGAAGTCTCTAGCGTTATTGGTCATGAGATATTTTGGATCAAACAAAATTTATATTTGTTTAAATTGCTATAATAAAAACAAACATCCAGTCGAAAAATGTCAAATATTTCAATTCGACAAATCGGATCGATTACAATTACTTCATATATGGGAACGATAATAAAACAAGTAAGTAAGTAACTCATTTATTTATAAATATTTCAATACAGATTGAATAAACATAACACATTTTATAAAGCTTTGGTATAGCTCAGTTGGCAAAGTATATAAAAACGATAATTTAATAGATTTCTTTACTTATAAATTAAATTACAAAAACAATACAACAATTTCTAATTTACACTATTTAATAATGCTATTGTTTCTTGCATTGTAAATCTGTTTTTGTGGAAAAGTCTTTGTCTTTGGTGTCTTAACACTGGGCAAATGCTTTTAAAATGGAAGCAGTCTTCTTTTGCTTTCATTTTGCAGAGGACACAGAATTGCTGGGAATTTCCGTTGTATGGACTGCCATTTAAGGTTAGGAGCTCACATCTGGATTTGAATGTTAAAGATATTTCTTTATATAGCTGAATGTGTTTTCAAAATAATTATTGTTTAAAAGGTTATGATTTAGTTTTGAGTAAATTATTCTGGAACACAGTCTTCGTATTTTTGAGTTATATTGTAAAGCTGCTCCTTTAGTCTTAGCTATTCAAATCGAGTTGAATAACTTCTCCACAGCTATCGCCAATAGTTTGCCATTTTGCAAACCACCAGTCCTTATTTCGAGTTTTATAAAGGAGCATTTTCTTTGAAAACGAATGTGAATCAACTTTATGGCTGCATCTTAAGGCTGTTGGCAAACAGTCTTGCAACTCTCGTTTCTAAATAAATTACGTAGTTAGGTCTTTCATTTGGCAGATTAAAAAGTTTTTTTTTTATAAAATTTCTTTGAAACTTTTCTACTGCTTCAAATTCATCCGTTCCCTAAACTTGTGCCGCGTAACAAAGAGACGTTTTACATTTTGGTTTGATAAAATATTCCTTCAAGTCATATTCAGAAAATGTTGGGAATCCATCATTTTGTTTAACTTCACGCCTAAATAATTGTATTCTTTAGTGATTTCAAGACGATTGAAATTGAAGAACCAACCTTTGGATTTTTCAGTATTTTTGCAAGTCCCCATTTGTTATAGTATGTTGACAACCGATTAATCATAAGCTGCAAATTTTCTGGTAACTCTGGAAGGATCACTAGATCATCTGCATACAGTAGAACATTGATTGTAGTGCCAGCTATCCGAATCCTACCAGGAAGATATTTGCCAGTATCGTTAATGAACAACTCCAACAGCAAAGCATTCAGAACGTAGATCCATCCCAAACCGCTGATTTGTACCACTTTACATATTCCTTAATACATACACTTAAAAGTTTTGTGGAGATTCCGAGTTGAGATAGTTTAAAAAATGGTGCATTTCTGTTCACAAGGTCGAAAGCTGCCTTACAATCAACAAAAAAACGTAAATCTTCTAATATGTGGTTTGGCATGCTTTGACAATTGACGTTAAAACAAATATCTGATCAACAGTACAATCATTTTTCCTGAAACCAGCTTGGAAGTCAGTTAAAATGCTGTTATTATCAACCCACTTTTCTATTCTGTTCACTAAAACATCGCAAAATATTTTGGCCATAGCGTTCATAAATGATATTCCCCGATAATTTTCGACGTTGTTTGGATCACCTTTCTTATGAGTAGGGAAAATCAGATTGATTTGAGCGCAGGTTTTTGAAGTAGTATGAAAGATGATCTGCAGACATATTTGTACCAATTACAAACTTGGATCCATTTATATCTTTAGCTAAATTCCAAAAGTCTTTCATATTACGGGCCTGACAAAGTTCTTACGAATTTTCGTTGGAATTTATGATACACATTTTTGACAATCTATCGATAAGAAATATTGAATGTTTGTCAGTATTGATTAAGCCGTAAACAATTTGGTCATCAATTTTAGTTTATTAAATGCATGGTCGATTTAAATTAATTTTTAATGTTTCAATTGTATTTTCCATATTCCTTATTGTATTGTATTGTTTGCATTTAAAATGTTTGGTTCTACATTTTTTTGAAGTACCCACTATGAATGTAAGGTAAGAATGTCAATAGACCTTAAAGTTTAATAGATTGAAAAAGGGTCTGTATATTTTATGCCTTCCAATTTAATTAACATTATAGCTTCTTAAAAGAGCATAATGCCCACACAGACAAATTAACTTCTTTAAAAAAAAAACTTTAAATCGTATTATGGACATATTATACTTTTGAAATTATTTCTTGACAAATTGTCCATGGTTTTTATGTTCTTTTGCGTAGTTTTATAGTTCCGAAGCTTAACATGAAAATCTAAATACGTTATATGTTATACATATATGTCCATAATATGTGCATATTTTTAGTCTGAAAGTTGTTGTGAGCTGCACTTGTCGGCGTTCATAACTGTATGTTATGAACATTTCAGATTCAATTCAAATTTAATAAAAGAATATTATTTGATCATTAAATCGTTCAAAAAATAAAAACGCTTCTGTACCGAGTTCTAATATCTTAAACCCGAACTTTTGTCTCAGATTGAGATAGAAATCAGAGTTATAACGCTTGAGAACTTAATGAAAAATTGAGTTATATTTTTCCATAAACCAAATTTTAGAGACTAAAACTTTGTCGAGGAATTGGTCACTGCAAAACCGAAAACAAGACACCCACATTTAGAACTAAATCGAGTTCTTACTACAATAAACATAGTTTAATGTCTCAAAAATAAGTTCCAAAAAGAAACCGAGCATTTGAATTTAATTTCGAAATTCATGTTTGAAGAATCAATGTTTGCACTCTTCGCATAAATTTAATTCCTTGACTTCTAAACTTCAATAACCCCTCGGAACATGTGACATTAGCAACCGCTTCCAATCACCGTTATAGAGTCCTTCACGAATCTACAGACAAAAACCATTTATATTTTTTTTTACTTTAGATAACTCGCTATGTGAATGTGAGCAACAGTCAATTTTTAAGTTCTCATCTTTTGACATTTTACAAGTCAAAACTAAGCCATTACTTAACATGGAATGATACTCTCCTGTCACCTTTTATTAAGGATCTGAGAGGAATTTCCTTTTATTTGTCCGAAAAGTACGATTTTCGTGTCTTCGTAACCGTTCTTATATACAAATCCAAGAAATTTTCCAAACATATTTGATGTACGTTGAAAATGTCAAACTCGTGCGATGCATGTTCAAAATTCTTCGTCCGAAGTTCCCCGGCAGCAAAACACTGCCGGAATTTATCGCGTATGCAAATTTTAAAATGGACGACCAAGTCAATTATTATTTCGTGACTTTAATTGAGATAACTTTTTAGGGAAAAGAAAAACAAGTCTAAGACAATTTGAAAAGCAAATGTCCTGGAAATAGAAAAAATATTTCGACCTGGTGTTGATGCGTTGCATTTTTAAATTATTTATTTTTACATTTTTCAAATAAATTTTTGTGATTTTTTCCATGAATAATTTGTATTTATTGTTTATAAATTAAAAGTTTTTGAAATAAAAAAACTAAATTTCTTATTATTTGAAATGCATTAGAATAGTACGCTGATCTTAAAGTCATGTTACAAATTAATGCGTTGGTATGCTCCAATATTTAACCTCCGAATCGGTTAGCAAGAACGAAAAAACTCTCCAGGTCTGGCCTTTTTTTCCTATCGGTTTCCAGGATAGAGGTGACACCCTTCAGTGATATGTACATAAAACTTATTAAAAACTCAGTACAAAAATTGTAACATGTTTTTTGCAAACAAAATTTCCTGACCGTGATATTTTCGATTTTAGTAATTGGCCATCGATGTTTTTTGATTTAACACATTTAGATTTGTTGTTTTTTAGGGACACGTGAAAACTTTTATTGGTCCATGCTAATGCTCCAGGGATCTGATTATGGGATTAGCGGCGAATCGTTTTGCTAGCGAGTTTGCCATTTTTCAATTATTGCCTTCCTCATTTTAAATTCGAAAAATTATCGAATTTGTAATGTAATAATATTTTTTGGCGAATTGAAATACGACATGTTTTTTTTGTCGGATTTACGAACCAAAGAGTATTTATTATTATTCGCTGTTCGATTTGTAGATTTTTTCTTGATTGTAATTTTATAAAAATGTGAGCTACGAGGGGCGTTCAATATATTCTGGGTATCAGGGTGAAGCTGTAGTTATATATATAAATTGACTTATTTATCAAGTAATACTATTATTTTAGTGCATTCATGTAAAATTTCATATAAATGTGATTATTATTTATTGTTAAATCTCTATTTAAACAGAATCATAATGGCAACTGAGACGATGATGGTGAAAATTGAGCATCACGCTGTAATTAAATTTCTCACTAAGCAAGGAAAAAAACTATTCATGAAAAAATGGTGGCAGTTTACCAGGGTTTAGCACCTTCATTATCAACTGTTTAAAAGTGGTCAAGTGAGTTCAAGAGAGGCAGAGATAGCATTGAAGATGACCCCTTCTCCGGCGCCCCGGCTAGTGCTTGTACGGAAGAAAGCATCAAAGAAGTCGAAAAACTTGTTCTCGAGGATGCCCGAATAAAGCTGAAAATGATGGCAGAGATCACCAAGCTTTCGACTGCTACCATTCACACCATCCTTCATGACCATCTTAACCTTTCAAAGGTCAGTGCAAGGTGGGTGCCACGAATGCTCACAGCGCCTCAGAAAAAAGTGAGAATCGCATGCATTAGAGAGCTTTTGGAGATGTGTAGTGAGAATGCGGACGGTGTTATGCATCGGATTGTTACTGGGGACGAAACATGGGTTGACCACTATGACCCTGAAAGCAAACAAGAGTCCATGCAGTGGCATAAAAAAGGATCAGACCCCCCGAAGAAGTTCAAAGTCACTCCGTCTGCCGAGAAGCTCATGGCCACAGTTTTTTGGGACTCAAAGGGAATCTTACTCATTGAGTACAAAAAAAAAGGTGAAACCATCAACGCCAAATCCTACGCTTCTACTTTGCATAATTTGCGGCAGGAAATTAAAAAGAAAAGACGGGGTTAACTCGCAGCGTTGCTTCTTCATGACAACGCTCCTGTTCACACGGCGCGAGTTTCCAAGGCTGCCTAGTGATTACTTCCTGTTTCCGGATTTGAAAAAATGTCTTCGTTTCGATCCGATCCGATTTTCGGATGATGAAGAACTCAAGTCGGCAATAAATGGGTATTTTGCAGGGAAAGAGGAAACTTGTTTTTTTGGGGGTTTAAAAAAGCTTATCTCAAGATGTAACAAATGCATTGATGTAAGAGGAGATTATATTGAAAAATAAAAACAATTTATATTGAATTCGCATTTTCCTTCATATCGATATAGCTTTGTTTTAATTTTCTTATAATTTATATTATAAACTTTAAAATTTATTCAAGGAACGATAAAAACAACGAAACAAATCGAAATCAATTTTTGGCTCTCGTCGAGTTTACGAATAAAAATAAGGCCATTACAACGGGAGCACTCGTCGGCTCTGAATTTCGGGTAAAACAAGTTTAATTAATATTTATTTAATATTAAATATTGTTTATTGAATAAATCACCGCAAATTTCACAAATTCAATCAAAACAAAAAAAAATTGTGCAAAGCTGTCAAACCAAAAGTGTCAAATCACTGGAATATTGGAAGAAAAAGCAAACCAAAAGTATCAAATCACTAAAATATAGGACGAACTATTTTCGCTTCTCCGTGAATTCGGTAATAAGGAAATACGACGCGAGTTGAATTTGAAAGGTCGAATTGAAAACGATCCGCCGCAAACCTCATAATCAGGTCCCAGAATAGATTCAAAGGCACATGAATGGAATTAGTGCATCAATCGAGGACATACAGAATTGGTCATAGAAAAATATATGGTGCTGCAGATGTAGCCTGGTGAACCTTCCTTTTTACAATTATTATTGATTCTTCATAAAAACACTGTTTTTTTTCAATATCAAAATGAAAGTCTTATTGGAAAACTATATAAAACATATTAGCAAGAACAAAACTTCATTGTTCATAGCA
This sequence comes from Eupeodes corollae, assembly GCF_945859685.1. Lineage (NCBI taxonomy): Eukaryota > Metazoa > Arthropoda > Insecta > Diptera > Syrphidae > Eupeodes > Eupeodes corollae. Next base: position 76,199,367 of record NC_079148.1, read on the forward strand.
GTGACTTCAGATCATTCAAACAATTTAAAGTAAACACTAACTCCACGGTTGAAACTTTAGTAGAATTGGGCGAAATTAAATCCTGCCAAACGGAGCTGTATGCTAGACGAAAAGTAGAAAACCAGAACTACTACTAGGCTCTTGTGTCACTACAACGTTATACAAGAGTACCAAAATACTTGCTCTAGATGCCTAGATGCGACTTATTCGACTAGAGAAGAGTTTCAAAACCCATTGTGTCTCAAAACTTCCAAAGAATTAATCAATGTTTTCTCACCGTCTTTCTTTGTTCTCCAAGCTCAATCGTACCACTTTTTTACTGTTTGGATTTTTAAAAAAATATTGAATTTTTTTTTTCCAAATTCTATATCTCAAAAACGGATCAACATATTTTTACGAAATTCAAATGTAGAGCGTATATTTATAATCACTAAACAACTGCATACCAAAAATATTTTTAAAATATCGGTACCCCTAACGATTTTCAAAAAAAAAAATTGAAAAATCCAGGGATTTTTGATTTATAAATGGCATTTAAATTTTTGAAGACAAACTTATTTTTCAGGTAAAGTTTTGAATCTTAAAATATTTTTTTTTTTAATTATTTGAACATATTTTTGTATTGCTTCCTTTGTACACATGATTTTAAAATATTATTCTTTACGAATAAGGTTGTATATTTTACTTTCCTTCGCCTATATAAAAGAATAAATACTTAGTACAAGTTTAAGAAACGGGCCAGAAAGAGTATATGTAAACGGTGATTTTTTAAGAGCTTGAGAACTTTAAAAAAAAAAAAACGCATACAATTTGCAAAATCTCATCGATTCTTTATTTGAAACGTTAGATGGGTCCATGACATTTATTTTTTGAAGATAATTTCATTTAAATGTTGACCGCGACTGCGTCTTAGGTGGTCCATTCGGAAAGTCCACTTTTGGGTAACTTTTTCGAGCATTTTGGCCGGAATAGCCCGAATTTCTTCGGAAATGTTGTCTTCCAAAGCTGGAATAGTTGTGTAGACTTTAGACTTGACGTAGCCCCACAAAAAATAGTCTAAAGGCGTCAAATCGCATGATCTTGGTGGCCAACTTACCGGTCCATTCCTTGAGATGAATTGTTCTCCGAAGTTTTCCCTCAAAATGGCCATAGAATCGCGAGCTGTGTGGCATGTAGCGCCATCTTGTTGAAACCACATTTCAACCAAGTTCAGTTACATTCAGTTCAGTTCTTCCATTTTTGGCAACAAAAAGTTTGTTAGCATTGAACGATAGCGATCGCCATTCACCGTAACGTTGCGTCCAACAGCATCTTTGAAAAAATACGGTCCAATGATTTCACCAGCGTACAAACCACACCAAACAGTGCATTTTTCGGGATGCATGGGCAGTTCTTGAACGGCTTCTGGTTGCTCTTCACTCCAAATGCGGCAATTTTGCTTATTTACGTAGCCATTCAACCAGAAATGAGCCTCATCGCTGAACAAAATTTTTCGATAGAAAAGCGGATTTTCTGCCAACTTTTCTAGGGCCCATTCACTGAAAATTCGACGTTGTGGCAGATCGTTCGGCTTCAGTTCTTGCACGAGCTGTATTTTATACGGTTTTACACCAAGATCTTTGCGTAAAATCTTCCATGTGGTCGAATAACACAAACCCAATTGCTGCGAACGGCGACGAATCGACATTTCACGGTCTTCAGCAACACTCTCAGAAACAGACGCAATATTCTCTTCTGTACGCACTGTACGCATTCGTGTGGTTGGTTTAATGTCCAATAAAGTAAACTGAGTGCGAAACTTGGTCACAATCGCATTAATTGTTTGCTCACTTGGTCGATTATGTAGACCATAAATCGGACGTAAAGCGAGAAACACATTTCGAACCGAACACTGATTTTGGTAATAAAATTCAATGATTTGCAAGCGTTGCTCGTTAGTAAGTCTATTCATGATGAAATGTCAAATGTCAAATGTCTGAAATCCCGCGTGATCTGTCAAATACTAATGCATGAAAATCCTAACCTCAAAAAAATCACCCTTTATTTTCACATTATACCTGTTTAGGTGTTACGTACAACCTCTACAACTATTGCTTACGTGTCACTTCAAAACTAAATCCAAAACGCACAAGAGCCTGACTGTAAACAACACATGAATAGCAATTTCCTGTACTTGTTCGTAGGCTTGTTTCTTTTAAAATTTAACGAACAAAATAAACTGAACGTAATAAATCCATGTTTGCGCTAAAAGCTTGTAAGAAAGAAGGAATGTGATTGGATAGTCGTAAGTACCTTCTACCTAATTTACTTTCCATCCTGTTTCTTCTAATATGAAATTTAAATAAGGCTATCCAAAGGAAAAAGCTTTCAACGAAATAGTTGAATACACAAACAATTGGTTTCGTTAAGTACGCTTACAAGTATATTTCACTTCCGGGATGAAATGTCTTAGGATGAGTTGTGTTTTGGGATGAATCGCGCGGTTTTTTGACAAGTCAAGTGTCATTTATATCTATGAAGACAAACTTATTTAACAGGTATATTTTTTAATCTTGTATAGGTACGTAAAACAGACTCTTTGCATACAGGAGCAAGTTCGTGCGACCCAGTCGTGCATTCTATCTTTTCTTTAGTAAATTGCATTTTTGAAAAATTAATAACTTGGCCTGAAAAAGGCTACATCCACTAAAAGTTTTTGCTTTCCAGCGAAATTTCTATGACAACCAAAATATCTCACATATTTGTCAATTATCAGCACTCAAGTTAATTTTTTTTTTCTTAGAATCCAATCAAATTAAAAAACAATAATTTCATATTTAATGATTTATTTATTCAATCAAACTCACAATTTTTTATTTAAATTAATATTATTAAATAACTAATTCAATGTAAAAATATATAATATATATATAATAGATAATAAAATAGATAAAAAATAAGTTATATAAAGAGAAAAGCGTTATGAAAAAAAACTAACCCAAATATATTATATAATAATTGGAAGAAGTAGAAGAAGAAAAAATAATATTAATAATTAATAACATATTTTTAGGCAAACAAATAATGTATCTGTATATAGAAAAAAAAATAATAATTTATTAAATAAAATTTACAATTAAATGAAATAATTGTTTCTTTTTTCTTTCTCTCTGCGGAATTTATTCGGAAAGTTTGTTGCAGTGTTTCGTTATTTTTCTTTATTTTTCTCAAATAAATGTTAGATCAATATTTTTTGTTATATTCCATCACTGCCACATTTATAAAAACTTTCTTTAAAGCTAAAATTTCAATGATTTTGGAAGATGTGTTTCATTTTGTTTTTTTTTTTCATTTTTTTTAATTGTATCAATTTTACTTATATGAAAAATGCAAATTTAAACAACTAATTTGTAGAAAATATTGTATATTCAAATTTCATGTAAACAAAGAAATTTATAAAATAGTATTTTTTTTCTTTTATTGTTTTTTATTTCAATCTTAATAACTAGTGGAAGAATTGACTTATTGTTTTCTCTGTAAAATGCAAAACATTAGAAAAACTAATTTAAAAATGTTAAACATACAAGAAAAAAATTATAGAAGTTTTACACACAGCACTAATGGATTTAAATTATTTTGTTTTCTTAATATTCCTGACATAATGCATTTTATTCATGTTTTGTTGTTGTTGTTTTTTTTGTTTATCTTTTTTTGTTTATTTTTATTTCATTTTTTGTTTTAAGATGCAACATTCTCCATTCATGTAATAATTTAAATATATAATATTTATAAATTAAAAAAAAATATTTAAATATGTTTATGTTTATAGACTAAATCAATGTAAAAAAACTAGAAATATAAATTATTATTTTTATATATAATGTTATATGCTATAAAACCATGTCTATTTCTGTATCGTGTTTTTAAACTTAAAAAGAAACAAAAAATAACTAGGAAGCCCAATATTTAAGGAGTTTTTTCTCATTCAATTTAAATTAAGTTTGTCTTTTTTTTTGTATTTTTGTTATTAAGATACATAAATTAAATAATAATATTAGCAATTAATTTTATTCCTGGGGATGTCAAATTAATTAAATTTATATAAATGTATAAAGGATTTTGCAATAAATAATTCAGCTTATCATTAGTATTGAAAGTTTTATTTTGTTTGTTTAATTTTTTTTTGTATTTGTTTTGTTTACAGAAATGTCTTATGTACACATCAATGCGAAGTGAATTGAAATAAAAATGATTTAAGAATTAGAAATAATTTCGTGTTTAATTTTATTGTTTTTCTTCTCAATCTAATGAAATTAAGCGGAATTTTCCATCAATTAATTTAAATCAAAAATTAATTTTCACTTCGAAGCGATGTGCGTGTAAAACAAGCTTAAGCGACGAAATCTAAAATCAAAAACTATCTGAGATTTGTTTTGTGTGTTGTTGTTGTTATTATTTCGTAAAAAATGTCTTTTATCGCTTTGATTCAGAGAAATATTTTTTGTTTTAGCAGAAAAAAAATAATTAAATTAAATTAAATATGCGCGCAATAATAAAATTATTTGAGAGTGAAATGAAATATTAAGAATGAAAAATAAATAATAACATCTTTTTGTTTTTGTATTAATCATGATCATATATAGATAAAAAAATAATTGCAAAATGGCTTAAATTACTACAAAACTAGATAAAAAAAAATTAAACGGAAGTATTATAATAAATGGGGTACACGTATTCTTGGTTCTTTAATTGTTTATACTCTTCGCTTTACAGTCTAACAAAGAACGATTTTTTGTTGTATAAATAATAAATGTTAAGCGGAAGACAGCATTTTTTTATCAGCATTATGACTTGTTTTGTTTTTAAACTTTCTTTTTTCATTATTTTGTCACTAAAAACTACTAATCATTTTTTTCTTTTTGTATAACAATCAATATTTTAAATTAAATAAATTAAAAAAATATATATAAGGCACTTTGAGAATATAATAATTTGTAATATCTTGTGTCTTGCGCTAAGTTTAAACAAAAAAAAATAATTTGTGTGGTTTTATAAACAGTGTGTTTTTTTTCAAATATTTGTGCAATATATTTTTAAAAATATATATTTAATAAAAATTCAAATATACGTTTTATTTTTTGAGTTTCACGAAAAATAAGATTTATTCTGCTTCACATATGATCCAACCGAATTATTCGTATCAAATTAATATTGTAAAAAATCTGACACTTCTCAAAATTAAAAATTCCAATAGTATAATGCAATCCAATGGAGATATCAAAATCAATTTCGAATTATTCAATTAAATGCACGAATTAGCAGAATAATTCAAATTCACATTCATTCTCGTTCTCTCTCTTAATAAAATTATTGTTTTCTGAAATCGAAATCTCACTATATAGTTTGTGCTCTTGCACGTACACAAGACTTTTTTAATAAACAAAATAAAAATAATAGATTAGATACTTTTTTGTTTTTCTTTTAAATAATTAATAAGTTTATATCACTTCCAAACAAGATTTTATACAATAAAAGTTGTTTTTCGATTTAATTTAATCATTTTTGTATGTACAAGTACACAGCTTATGTGTGTAGGCATATTTCGTCGGAATTTTTTGAATTTTTTTTTTGTTTTTTAAATTACAATCTTTCAAAAATAAATTTTCAAATATAAAATATATATATAGGTACATAATTTATAATAATTCTTATTATAAAAAAAAGAAAACATTTTTTTTCTTGTAATGAACAGAAATAATTTTTCTTGAAAATATATATACTTGCTGATATATAAAAGAAAAAACAATTATATGTTCACCTGGGGCATATAATATTTTATATGTAGTCAATCTAATTGATTTGGTCAGTTCGATTTTGTTGTTGTTGTTGGGTATTCCGAAACGATTATAATAATAATTATTATAAGGTAAAGTCCAATGGGAAAAAAAATAAAATAGAAATTAATAAAAAATGGCTTATTCTTTCGAATGTCCCGATAAATTTGTTTTTGTTTTCTGTCTTGAAAAGCACACAACTTATAGGGCTAAATTGGAAAAAGCATCTAAGGTTGAGCTGAGTCTATTGAAGACTGGAAGGCGTGCTTCTTCGCTGCTTGCTGAATTGGCAGCACTTGAAGTGTTGTTGCTACCGCCACCGTTAGCCACAATGGAAATTGGCGAACTAGATTTGTTTGAAATGCGTGTCTGTGAGATCGGCTTAATGTACTGATGATGATGATGATTGTTACCAGCCATGATGATGGATGGAGGTGGTGTATTAACAGGTGACATTGGGCTATTTGGACTGGCTGGTGGGCTATGGTTATATGGAAAAGCTGTTGTCGGGAAGACCGAACTTGCGGGACTTATTTGATCGACAAATGGAAAGCTTCCTATTGAATTTGTTGGACTTAGTGATATGGAGCCTGTGGGAGAGGCACGATCAGATCCAGTTGACATAGATAATGGAGGACTCAATGGTAATGGATGATTGTTAAGAGCATTTTGTGGTAGACGAGCAAATGCAGCATTGATGCGATTCTGGTGTTGGATTTGTTGTTGATGATGTTGTTGTTGCTGCTGTTGTTGTTGTTGTTGCTGCTGTTGTTGTTGAATCATTGCACGTGCCTCGTCGGCATTATGGACGAAATGGCATCGAGGACCATAGGGACAAAAGCCGACACTGTGAAAGGTGCGGCAATATTCAGTTTTGTACTTGGGGTGTCTTTGTAAGTTGCGCAACTCATGATAACCATGAGCAAACTGGCACTTTTCTCCATATTTACATTCACCGGCTTCTTCGAATGGACGACATAGCTCGGTCTTGTATCTGTAAAGAAAAAATAAAAACAATTAAATTGGTTATTTATAATTATGACATAAGGATTAATGTGAAAGTATTTATAAAGTTGAATGACGTAAAGCACGAGTTAAAAGAGAAGGGAATTGCTATAACGAGTGCGTTGCTAATTGATTGGGAAATTTGAGACGCAAACCAATAGAAAATAAAATTTGCTTATTAAGGAATCTCAATCAATGAGGGTGATAATAATTTCGTTTTTAATGTGAAATGTAATGTTTTTTTTTTTTAAAACCTTGTCTCGTTTAACATATGTTTACATACCTTTTTTAACTTTGATGTTGTTATACCTATTTTGCTAACAGATATAATTATTTGTTGTATGTGTTTTTTCGGTTCTTCGATTAGTGAATTTACTGAGACAAGTATTATTTTAGATTGCATTTTTTGAAAGGAAGATTTTGACCAGGACAAGCTGGTTCTTAGAGTGTCATACATTTTAAACTCAGAACTTAACTTCATTAACTTTTACCCTTAGTTTGTCGTGCAAAGTGGCAAGCTATTAGTCCATCATGATCTGTGTTTTTACCGTCAAGAAATATAAGTTATTTCTTTTCCAATTTGACAAGGAACCCGTTTACACGAAACATTAAATGGACTTGTGCAGAAAATAATAAATCATAGAGTAATAAAGTTTAGCTTTTAGTTGAATGAAAAATACATAAATAACTGTCGTTTTGACATAAGAAGACTTGACTTGACAGTTAGGGAGATTTTTCTTGACTAACTTTCCAATACTACACTGAGCAGGTTCAGACGACATAAGGGACTTAAAAGTAAGGCAAGTTTCTAGTAATTGGCCAGCTGCCAAAAAATTACCTTCCAATTAAGGCAGCTTTAATGGAAAGTTGACTGGAAAGTTAGTCAAAAAAAATCTCCCTAACTATCAAGTCAAGTCTACTTCTATCAACATGACAGTTCATCATGTTTTTTCAATGAACTGAAAGCTGAAGTTTATTACTCTATGATTTATTGATTTTCTGCACAACTTCATTTCATTATTTCAGTAAAAGGGGCCCTTGTCAATTTGGAAAAGAAACAAGTAATATTTTTTTACAATACAAAATACAAATCGTGATGAAATTGTAGCTTGCCTGAGAAGTGTTTTGTGGACAATAATTTAGTTTGGTCGTGTTTGTACTTTAAAGTAGAGGTTTGTGAAGTAAAGTTCTGAACTTGAAATTTATGACACTTGAAAAACTAACTAGCTGCCTCTAGCAGTTGACTGCAAAAGAAGTCCCTTATGTTGCCTGAACCTGCCCACTATTATTACGTGTATCACAGTGATCTGACATTTGTGTTTTGACAGATCCAATCGAAAAAATAAATGGATTTATTTTATTAAATGAAATGTGGTAGTCTTTTGTTTGACAGATGGAACGTCAGTGACAAAGAATTTTCCTTTGCTATCAAGGTCTTAATTAAGTGTATTCTAAAAGTAGTTTTCATTGGCAATACTTTGAACGTATTAACAAAATGTCTTTAGTTAAAAGTCACTAAATTTAACCACAAGGTTTCAAGTTAATTATAAAAACCATAATTAGTATAATATTTGAATTTTTAAATTTTTATTAAAAACGAAAATTTGAGTAAAAAGAAAGGAAATAAAATTCATATTCACAAGAGCACATACATAGTGATTGTTTTTTTTTTTCAAATTTGTGTCCGCTTCCGGGAGTGGTATTTTTTTCTAAATGTATGCATGTATTTTTATTTTTAGCAAGAACAAATTTTATTTAAAAGAACAACCAGGAAATACATTTAAAGAAAATCATGATTTGTTATTGTAATGCGGATGTTTTTTGTTTTTATTTTAAAACACACGCGCAAGGGAAACAAAATTTTAAAACTTGATTTTCTTAAAGACAATTAATTCATCTTTAAATAATTCTTTTACTTTAACTAAGGTAAAAGTACCAATAACAAATTTAACATTATTATAACGATAAGAGCTCAATTACTATATTTATAACTGTTATACAGAGTGCAAGTCATGATGGCGATATTTGTATGAGCTATAATTTTAAGTTACATCATCCAAACGGATAAAAATAACCATTACTAAGTGTGGTTAGGGTGTAATTTTAATTATTTGAAACAACTGTCAAATAAACTGTCACTCAGAACAGTGATGCCAAATTACAACCCAAAGAAACATCAATGATTATAAATTAGATAACTAAAAGGCACGCTTGAATGAAAAAAACGTCCACAATTTGCAAGCGTTATTGTGGAGAATTGAAATCATCTTTCAATTGTCAAATTGCACTTTTATAAACGATTAGGTTAAAGTCTTAAAAAAGTCTATGTGCACATTTGTTTCCGATTTTGTTTTTAACATTTTAAAATAAAAGGTCTATACTTAAAGAAAAACAAAGTAACTTTTTACGCACCTAGATGTGTTAACCTGTGGCAATGGTTCAGATTGTGTCCTTTCCAATTTGCGGTGGCAAGTTTCGAGCAACGTATTTACAAGTGAAACAACGTTGGCAGCACTGTTTTGAGGATGTGAGACAGCACGAGTTAAAGCTGTATGTATATATGCTTTTTGTTCTTGATCTTGCTGCTGTTGTTGTTGTTGCTGCTGTTGTTGTTGCTGTTGTTGTTGTTGCTGTTGCTGCTGCTGTTGTTGTTGTTGTTGTTGCTGCTGCTGCTGTTGTTGCACAGACAACACATTCAAATGATGTTGAATAAGATTAGCTGAAGCAGCAACAGACGATGATGAATTACCATTTTGAGTTGATAAATTATTATTTAAAACATTGGTATTAAGAATTGAAACACCATTTGATGCCAAATGGCTAACTGACAACATTGCGTTGTTAATATTGTTATTATTACTGTTAACTGTATTGGTATTGTTATTATTGTTGTTGTTCGATTGTGCATTTGCCACCGCATTCGTTGCTGACTGATGCAAATGTATAGACGATTTCTGATTCTGAAATTAAAATAAAAAAAAAAACAAAAAGTTAGTTTGTTGTTAAATGTTTATATGTACATAAATATATTTTATTTACTCTACAAGACCAGTTCAAGGGTTGAATTTGATTTTAACATTATTTTAAAAATATATACTAGTATTGATATTATTATACAATGAAATAAAAAAAAGCTAAATAAAGGATCTAAGATATATGTAAATAAATAAATCATTGTCAAACATATAGAAATAAAAGGAAATGCCTATTTTGAAATATAATAAGTATTTTTTATTTTTGAAAATACTGAGTTTTGCATGAGGATGTTCTGTTTGAATTGACCGCATTTAATGGTGCGTTCAGACCAAAGAACATTTTTGAAATATTTCAAAAACATTTCAGAATCATGTTGTTTTTGGTTTGGGTGTTCGTGGAACATTTCTGAAATGTTAACGAAATGTTTCCATTCCAAATGGGAAACTTTATTTGTTCTCCAAGCATTTGCATAGGCTAACAGTGGTGGCCATGAAAAAAGACATGAATAAAATTTTTTTAAACAATGTTTCCTGAAATGTTTCTATGGTATGGTCACGACTTAAGGCAACACATTTTGACGTTTCACTATGTCCCAGCCCAATTGCAGTAGAAGAATGGGAAATCTGAAAAATCAATTTTTATATATATAAGTAAGAACGTGAGTTCTTATGAACACCGTCTACGAATATATTCTTTAAAATAACTTTTCATTAATTAAACGTAAAAATGTCAATGTCCACAAAAATTACTCATTTTGATGTGTCAATACATTGGTACAAATTCGTAACTAAATAAAAGTCAAGCATGTTATAATTATTAAAAACCCACCACAAGAAAAACTTGTATCCATGGTTTAAGCCCAGCTTTATTTTTTCTCTCAATAAGAATTCAGAAAATTTACCATTTTTCAGGTATTGCCAATATGAATGTAAAAGTTTTAAAAAAAATTACCAAATTACTAGTGACTCAAAATATTTAAAAAGGAATATTTCAAGAAATTCTTGTATTTTTGTATTAAATTTGTAATTCCTGTTTATTTTTTTCTTTATAAATAGATTCACATATATTCATTGGACTGCGAACTAAAAATGGTATTATTTTATGAAGTATGTAAATAAAGCGATATGTATTCATTCTTGACGTTTATTAATCAAAAACGGAAGTAGACGTGTATTTAAATGTTTTTATTTTAGGTCTTAATGTTATTTAAGAATAAAAAGTGACGCAATTTTGATATTAAAACGGTTAATAGTGCATTTAATAACCTTATTTGTAATATTGTTGTTATTTGTGTTATTTTTTCACAAACTTAGCTTGATATGATTTTATATATATAAGTTTACATACATATGTAGATATTATGAATCATACAGGCTTTCTCATGCACTACAGCTATAATTGTCGATTATCAATAAAATATGATTATTATTATCGTATCAAAGTTAAAAATTTCCGATTCATATTTTTTTTTTAAATACAAATATTGGATAGAGGTTGATACTTGACAGTTATCATCGTTATGGTTTTTTATATATAAATATAAATTTGGTAATTTTGATATCTAATCTTATCAATGTTGTTCTGAATCTCAATAAATTTGCACTAAAGCTAGGTTCGATTCGGGATTCCTTTGATAAAACGTCATTGCTGCCACACAATTAAAATCATTTTATTATTATTTAAAATAAAATGTGATTACATTAAATTGATTGAGAACTAAATTTTAAATGTCTGTTCAAAAATTGAAAAGAAGTCGATATTTTATGTTATTTTTTTCTTTGTTTTTAGTTATTCATTCATTAGATTATTTAAAGTCAATAAAACAGGGAAATAAAAACAACTTGTGACACCGTTTTTTTTTGTATTCTTAGAAATATTTTTACCATTTTTAACATTTCGGTATTATGTTGTTATTATAAATTGTTTGAAATATTCTTAAAAAGCTGTTTAAACATAAATCGTATGATTTTGAGTTTATTTAAGATAAGGGTCGTTTTACATGAACTTATTGAATGGTACTCATATAGAGCTAAGCAACTCAGTGTAACATTTTTAGTGTCTTGTTGATGTTTCTTACCACGAATTCTTCAAGATTTTTTTAATTTTTGAATAAGTTTTGTTTATTTAACAATATGACATTGGTTTATATTCGTGATTTAAGTAGAAGAATCAGGACCAAACATATGTTTTTGATAGTTGAGAAACACAAAATATGCTTGAATAATAATAGTTAAACAATGTTTGATTATGCATACAAAACAAGCATAATTTTATTGTAAACGTCTAATTTTCCTTACACTTTCAAAAATAACAACAAAGTTCTTATTCAATGCTTAAGAAAACTATTTGATCTAAAAATTCTGTAAAACACTTGTTCTAATTTTGAAAATGCTATAAAAAGATATATGACAACTACCATTAAGCAAACAGCTGTCAAAATAGGTTTCAGTTAGAATTCATGTTTCCCAAAACTCATAAGGGCCAATTTCAAAACCCCTGAAACAAATATTGTATATTATATGTGGATGTGAAATTTTGCACATTCAATAACATAACATATCCTATAACATACATAATTTATAAATAAATAAAAAAACAAACTTTTTTCGATAAGCAGAATTCTATAACGCCCCATAAAACATTTGTTTTTTTTTTTAAATTTTAATTGCCAAAACGTGTTTAATGGAAAAATGTATGATGTATACAAAAATGTTTTTTAATGTTTTCTTTTCAATTTAATTAAGAAAATATTAAATGTTTATGTGCGCAATCTAATAAATTGAAATTTAAGTACAAATAAAACTAAATTTTATAAGTACCTACTTTTATACGTATAAAATTAATTCTAATTTCGAAATTGTTCATCAAATCTAACAAAAAAAAGAAACACTAAGAACTCATAGGTACTTTATATTCCTACTTAATTTTGATAAGATAAGGCCAGAGTGTAATCTAATCATTTTATGAAAGAAAATTTAGTTCAAAACAACAAGCAAATCATTTTAAAATTTATATGTTTATAATATATATGAAGGTACCCGTACCGTACACTTTAACTTCTATAATATAAACTTGTTACAACTAATAAATAAAGAAACAAACAAAAAAATAGAATGTATTAATAACAATTAAAATTATTATCATCTTATCAAAATAATAACAAAATTAGGCGAAAGACGTAGTTTTTAATATTATTATGATTGGGTATACAATTTTATGGACTTAGATTTTGTTTTGTTTCATAATAATATACAAAAAAAACTAACGAATTATCCATGTTTATTTAAATTATAAGAGTTTATTTATAATTATTTTTGAATTTATTACTATTTAATATAGTTTTATTGTTTTTAAACAAATAATGACACTATTTGTGATGTTCAAGAGCTTTGTTAGATTTTAGCGAATAGCATGCATTCGTTACTTATTGACGAGTAATCAATTCAGTTTCAGAGTTAAACATATTTTTAGTGCCGAAAGAAACATGGCTATTAAGAACTTTTTAACAATGAAATTCCTAATACAAATGCCTAAGCATTTTAACTTTCTGCCCCTACACTACCGAGCTTAAATAAGCATTGGAAAAGTTTGACAAAACGGTACAGACAATTAACTATCGAACTTTTTTCGTACCATTTAAAGCCTTCAAAGCTGTTTTGCTATGTTGTATTTTTTTTTTCTGTCGCTTACGATAATTTGACGCAAAGGAATTAATATCCAGCCAATTCGTTAAGACACCTAATCGCTCATATTTAGGTTCGTAAATAATTACTCTACATATCATATTTATTAAATACTTTTAAATTTAAACGTTAAGTTTACAATATTTACCTCAAACTAAACTTAAAATTTACATAATTTCAACAACATTTAGCAATCAAATCAATTTTGAAAATAGAGAATTTATTGAATTTACTGATTAATTGATACAAATTATTTATTAAAAACAGAAGGCAAATTGTTAATAAAGAAAATAAACAGCAAAGGGCCAACGTGACAACCTTGGGGTACTCTAGAATTGACTTTAAATTGACGTAACGATACAATATTTATGTTTAAGATATGACGAAATCCACAGAACCAAACGGTCGTTAAATCTAATTTATTTAACTCAATTTATTGAGGAGAATTTCATAACTTGATTTGTCAAACCAGTTGCTAAAGTCTGTATTCATTTTTGGTTAGCAAGTAACGAGTAAGGAGATTTTTTCTATGCGTAAACATTATAAAGTCCAGTTTGCAAAAGGGTTTTTTATTTTTTCGTTACTTCAATATTTCGAAGCTCCGGAACCAAAAAAATGAAAAACAAATTCTTCCCTCGATTAATTATTGAAATCAATGAACTTTTACCAACGATTTCATAATCAGGCGAGTAAAACATGAACGAAATCAAATGCCAATTTTGACATTTGTACCACTTTAAAAGTGTCAAAGAAATTACTCCAAATTCATCAAATCACCAAATCATTAATCGGATTCTGTAATTGAGTTGCTTTATTGTTAAATTTCAAAAGCGGGCGCAAGAAAATTAAGGGTCAACTGACCTCAAACCCTACTTTTTCAATGTAAAATTGATAAGTTACAACTAGCCCTGCTTTAATTGACAAATAAAACAATTCAACAAGGTACCAGATTACAAAATATTTCATTATTTCAATATTCAGAAAAAAAAATAATCAAATTAGGAAGAGATAGGTGGGTATATATCTGGTTTTAAATGTGGGCGTGATCTTTTTTAAAATAAACCTATCTGTAATAATATTGAACTAGAGCTCGATTATATTAAGAAAAATAGGTAGGTACGTGCCATTATTTAAGTATCTCTATTTTTATTTAAGGCAACAACTTTGACAAATTTTATTTGCATATATTTTGCATTTAAATGTTTATTTTTTGTTCATATTAAATTTGCATTATTACTTCACACCATTGCTGGAAAAAGTGTCAAGGTAACACAAAAAGAAGACAACAAAAAAAAAATAACTAACATAAAAAATACAAACAAATTATACAAACAACATGCTAGCCATTAACCCCAGTGTGTGTAGGTAAGGTAGGCAACGTATATAAAGATGGAGGAAATCTTTTAACATACAAAAAAGTCTTTAATGTCTTATGGTTATAGTTTTTAGCTTTAAATACGTCGGCCGTCATCCGTCGTTACCGTCTTGCGTTACGTCCGTCGCGTCGCCGCTCCGTTTTACGTTGGTCATTCAATCGGTTGGACAAGCAAACATTACTCATTTAGACCTGTTTGATGTAATGTCGAATTTTGTTTTTTCGTACGCTCTACAAAGTAACCAAATACATAGTTATTTTGTTATGTACATACATATTATAAATCTTTTAATAGCCAAGTCAAGACCCAAGAGATTACATTTTCGATGTTGTAACATAAAAAATTATGCAAGTCTGGCACAGGTCATAATCAGACACAACTCTCAGCCTTAGCATAGTCTGAAGTCTCAAGTCTTAACATAAGAACAACAGCAGAAATAGAAACAGAGCTGCCAACAGCTTGGGAATTAACTAATAGTGTAGCAAAGTCGGCGAAATGATTTACTTTCTTTTTTTGTTGTTGTTGTTTTTTGTTCATCTCTCTTTCTATCTTTCTATTTTTTCCTGTTGTTGTTTTTTTTCAACACATTTTGATGATGATCGTTTCCCTTTCATTAGAAAAACGGGTTTAAGTTTTTCCGCTTGGTGTTTTTTGTTTGTTTGTGCTGTTTCTATTATGGTGCTGGTACTGTCTATCGTGTATGCCTCTATGGCTATAATGTGTTTCCTTTCTCTCAAGACACGACTGGCTAAGCAGAGCTCATCGCCAGTACCGTGTCTATTTGGTATTGGTATTGGAATAAGCCAAACCAAACCACCAAGTTTGTTGAGGTTGTACATGATGATGGTGAGGTAAGAAACGATTTGTAAGAAAAAATGTTGCATAACCTGGCCTAGCCTGATGATGACGAAGGTGGTTTAGGTATAAGGCTTTGCTGCTAGCCGGACGCATCATCATTATCATCTTGTTGCTATATCTTATAACCAGACTATAGCAAACAGCTGAAATACTTGAGTATAGTTGATGCGGATGTAGATTTTGTGACTGTTTTTTTTTTGCTTACGAATACTGCCATCTATTGCGTGAATGGAGGAAGAAAACGAGTGATAAAATATAGCTTTAGCTCAATCACTAACCAAATTTTGCTAATAGATGCTTTTTATGTATCTTTTTAGCTAAAAAGAGCACAATATTATTAACATATGCGGATATTGAAAGAGCAATCATAAATTATGGATGTGTGTACGAGTAGGCATATTAAACAGCTCAGAAAAGCAATGAAAAGTTGGTCTTGGGATTTGGATTGTTGAAAAAATAAGAAACAAAACTGACAGATAAAAGATGAAGGAGAGACTTTTGTAAGACAAGAGACGAGAAGAGAATGTTGTTGATCTTGTATGGTGGTTATAGATATTATTGCTGGTCGACGCGACGATGAGGGAAATGAGATGAAAAAATAGGAAACTACGACAGTGACAAGGCTTTGGGGCTTGGGACTTGGTGCTTTGGGGATTACCCACACCCATAAGAATGTTTAAGGGAAGAAGACAGTGTTGTTATATTACATACACAAAACATATCAACAGCTTAGACGAAGACTTAAAAGATTTCAATTTAAAGACAAAGACTGACAGATCTTACTTTTAAGGCGTAAAATAAAACATTTCATGGTTCTATGAGAAGATTAACACGATTCAGAATTGTGGACGAAAACTAGCGTATTTCAAATTTCTAGGCGAAAACTGACATATCTCGAAATGATGAATAAATAGCTAGATTTTGTATTAAGGTAAATGAACCCGTACCCGTGGCATGATGGTTTGTGCGTTGGACTGTCATGCAAGGGGTCTTGGGTTCAATCCCTGCCTGTGCAACCTTAATTTAAAAAATTAATTTTCGCGGGTACTGCCTCTTGCGAGGAATTGACAAATCCTTCAAGAGTAATTATTGTCATTAAAAATTGCTTTCTCAAACTAGCCGTTCGGATTCGGCATAAAATTGTAGGTCCCCTCCATTCCTGACAACATAACTCGCACACAGGAATGGTTGAGAGTTGTAAGTCACTTGGCCCTGGTTCACAACGGACTGTTGCGCCACCCCATTTGATTTTGAAATGAAAATTTGTATAAATGTATGGTCGGTAAATTTAAGTTTGTTCCCTGTCTAACAAACAAAGCAGTATTTATTTGAAGGATTATAATGAGCCATTCAAATCTGGACCCTAAAGTATGTCCCTTTAAAAATTATAAAAATAACCCAGGCTAAGTTGAAACTTAAAAAAAATATCTCTTAACAATAAATTGTATATACAACTAGAAAAAAATTTAATTATTTTATTATCTTACTTAGTTTCGGGAAATTCTCATTAGTTATGTTTTATGAGTGATTACTTGACTCTATATGAAGTTTTGAGCAAACCTTGAATGTAATATTTTCATAGTTTTGAAAACTACATTTTAGAGTTAATTTTTGACGCTCATTTCGAATTGTAAAAGTCAATTTCAATTAGTTTTTCAAAATTATTATTTTTTTTTAAATATAATTCAAAAACTCGATAGAATTGTTTAGACAGCTGATTATTTTCGAAAATAAAACTTACTTTCAAGCCATTTGGCCTTTTTCTGTTGAAAACTGGTTTAATATAAATGGGTTAGTGTTTTTTTCAGATTTGTTTACGACAAATAAAATCCAACAACTGAATAAGTGTTTTTTTTTCAAATTTCCCAAGAATATCAAAATTAATAAGTATTTCAACTGAATATTGAAGAAAGGGATTGTAGATTTTAAAAACTATAACGTATTTCATAGAAAAAAATCTACTTCATAATTTAAGATATATATGTATGTACGTGTTTTTTCGGACCTCAAAAACCTAACGTAGTTTTGATTCGGGCTTGTATTAAGGTTGCCAAAACCTTTTGAGAAAATGCAATTTTATTGCCAGTAGGAAAACCTTGTCGACCAGTGTTATCGAAACAAGATATCTATATTTAATATTTACCATTTGAAGTTTTTCTTTTTTAGTTCAGTGCAGTGCTCGAACTGTCAAAAAAATAATTGTGTTTCATTTTGAGCTCTGATCATTCAGAGCTTCAAATTCGTGTTTCTTTTTTAGTTCTGAATATGTTCAGAGTGCGCTCTGTGAGTTTAAAATAAAATAACAGAGTAAACGGAGTAAAATGCTGATCACAAACAATTCGAGTATTCGACATTTAAAAGCCAGGAAATTAAAAAAATCATCGTCAAAACGATAAAAATGGCGGAGGAGTCTGGTCGCTTTAGTGCAGAAGGTAAGAAAGTATAGAAATCATGACAGTTTAGTTCAAGTTGTTTCATAATCAAATTAGAGAGCTCTGAACATATTCTGTTCGCTAAGACTCTGCCCAGTGCTCAGCTCTGAACTAAAAAATAAAAAATGCCAATTATTGAAAGTTGTATCATAATAGCATTATTTTGATTCTGTTCATCTGTCAAAATCAAAACAAAATGGTCTGATGACATCTTTGAATACACGAAACGATTTTAATTCGAAAGTCATGGTGTTTGTTCATTTTCCTGTTTTTAATGGCATAATCTTGGCAATCATTTTGAAGGTTTCAGAAAAAAGGGTGTATATAAGGTGAAAAAACAAGATGAAACGTCAAAATGAATCGCTTTAAATTAAGCCAATGTCAAAACCGTCCACAACTTAAATTTTTGTTCACAAATCATTCACTGGATTTTGTATTTAAGAACACCAAATCCTATCTTTAAAAGTTTAAATTTTGTGAACTGTGGAGTATAAAAATATAAGTATATAACAACGCTGGAGACATTGATGGTGGCGCAGCACTACTCGGCGACAAACGAGATGTTTTTAACGTGTTGGTGTTATTGCTGCTGGCTTTGAGTAAATAATAATGGAATACCGGTTTCTATAAGATCCGTCATTGTTGGCAACGTTTCACAATCACACTTGTTTTTTTTTTATTTTTTGATTAATATTTTTTTTTATTATTATTACGTACGTCAATACATACCTACATTATTATCTGTTTGTTTATTAATAAAAGTGATACATGCATAATACTAGTGTTAATATTGGTGTGTACATTGTATGTACGAGTATTTTCTTGTATTTGCATTTTATTTTATTTTTTTTACATTTTTCTTCTATTCTTTATTTTATTTGTGTTGATTTTTTTTCACTGGAAATTTTCTTAACTTTGCTGGGACTTGAGATATATGTTTAATTTACCAACTGAAAAAAAACTGCAATAACATTCATCTCATAGACTCAAGGTGGGAGCTCTGACAATAACCACACAGGGTGCCGATAATGATGATGATATGCATACAATGTGAAACAGGATGTTGCTATGATTATACACCTATAAAATCTGTAGAGGTTTATAATCCTATATTTTATATTTTTTTAGTAATTCGTAGAAGTATCTTAATTTTTATACAGTTGATAATATTTATAATACAATTATATTCATATAGTGTTAATGAATTTAATTGTAAATTAAAAGGTAGGTAACAAAAATCAAATCAATGCTATAAAGGTATAAACAATATAATAATGGAACAAGTTTAAATGGGAATGTTATTAATTTAAAAACGTTTATACCTATTGCTGTATGTATAATTAATTCAAGCTCAATAACACAATGGATGTCTGGTGACTGGATTTCCTATATTGAAATCAAGTATCTGTAGAAACATAAGTTATGAACACATGAGTTGAATATCTTGAATGTTCTATATACATAGGTGTGGTACCTGTTCGTTGGAAATGTATTATTTTAATACATTCGACCAAAAGTGTATGTTTTAATGTTTCGTTATAATAAATATGATGGCCTTAAATCGGGTATAAATTTATTATTGGCAACACCGTTTTTCGGGAACGTTCTCACAGATCGTGTATCCATAGATCTGTTTGTTTACTTTATGAAGATGATTATTTCAGATTTGTTTGTTCGCTTTTTTTGCAGTATTCCTTTTTAAATGTCAAAGGCCAAATTAAGTGAGGTTAGATCAAATTTAAGGATAATACAATTTTATAGTTGTATTTATTACAAAGGTAGTTTTTGTGTTTCCACTCTCTGTTTATAAGTTGACAGATACTTTCATTCGATAAAAAATTAACAAAACTTCTTTTTATTTTATGTCCCTTCATAATTCTGTCAAAAAAAATATTAAATTTCATTGCAAATAAAGTCTTCTATGCACCATTCCTTCCTACAATGCAAGTATAAATTCTACATGAAATAATTATGATTGAAGGTATGGCAAATGAAGTGTCATATATCAATATATATACCCATCCATAACATGCATTTTGTCTCTGCTGACTGGCAATTAACTATAATATTCTTGTCGCGTCATTTGAAACGTCCGTTGTCTCCGTCGCGTCGTCGTCATCGTGTCGTCTTGAAATGTCACAATGAGAGTACAGTAAAGTGTAATATATAGGATAGTGTAGGATAGATATCTTTTGTTCTATGTTGAGATGAACGCGTTTAGCGACAGGCTGTCGCCATAACAAAAGATAACAATGATCTGTGTGACATAGGTTCTATTACAATAATAATTATTATTTAAGAGACTTAAATTTCTATATCTCAGCAAAATAATTTTTTATTTTCCTACGTATACAAGTGCACTATATTTTGATTTTTTTTAAAACATTTTTGTTTATCTTTTTAAAGTTCCATTCACAAACTAAGAGACGTGATATACACGAGTTTTAAGATGATATACTTTTCTTATTGTCAAGCATAGTTAAAATTTCGCATAAAATCTGACAGATAAGAACTTGAAATTGAGTTGACAAGAATTTAAATTACATGTAATATAAAATATTAAACAAAGGTTTATAAAAAATACCAGTATGAAGCTTTGTGGATATAATCTTTAAGTAAAAACAATGCTTAGTTAATATGATGTTCCAGTAGATCTGTTCGTTTAGTTTTGATCATAATTAAATTGCTGAACACAATGGAGGCTCAAACTGAAGCTACAGCCTAATAGCTGTCAAACTATTAATTATGTACGCAAAGTATGCTTCAAGTCGAACTATTCACATTTAAATATCATTTCAATCTATTTTCAAACTTAATTCCAACGCAATAGACTAGATGAAGGTCGGCAATGCTGTTGACAACTCTGTTGATAATTTAACGAATCTGTCAAATTGTAAACTTTAATTCTTTAGTCACTAAGATTCATATAACTCTAGCCTGTTTAAACGACCAATATTACTCCAGGATTATAGAACAATCAATGACTTATAAATAAATTAATCTTTATTCATTATACGGGTCAACATTATAATTAAAAAATTAAATTTCACTAAAAACTTTTTATGAAATAGGTTTTTGTTTGAAATTTCCATACCTACAATACAGGTGATATTGTGTAACTAAAATTGTATTATTATTATATTATTTTCATTGAATTAATACGATCAACAACAATTATATTGGTCGGAGTTTTTGTAAAAAGTTTCCAAATATAACTATATTTTGATTTGCAATTTCCATTCCAAACTAACTCGTTCACTATAATAATTATACAAGCAATACATTTACATAATTATGTATATTTTTCTCATTGATATTAAACTCAAAGTATAAATTACAATATTTGTTGAAACAAAAAATACAATAACAAGAATTATTAAAGTTTGAGGTGCGATTACACTCTAAATATGCAAAAACCGCACATTTTCTGTCAACGTGAGTGTCAGTGATTGCACTCTACGACTCAATATTATACTTCAACCGCGTGAATAATGAGTTTTGTAGATATTTTCATTTTGTTTTTTTTTTTTAAATAGATTTCAAATGCAAAATATTCGAATTTCATCACACAAATGAATGATAGGGAGATAGACATGCATAAACAACGTATGTATAGAGTTGTACCCCTATATTAAATACATACTATGGCGTACCTATCTACCTAAAAATATTGTTTTGTATAAATGCATTAAACACGACATTTTGTATAGTTTAGTTTTGTGAATTGATAAGAAATAAAAACATTTTAAAATCATTCGAATAATCAATGAAATACCATGGTTTATCTGGAACGGAAGTCGAATGTATTAAACGTATACAGTTTTTTGTTTCTGTTGTTTTGTTTACTTTATGTTCGTTTTCTGTTTAATAATACTACAATATGAGGAGAGAAAGGAAAATCAATCGCATGAAATGTTTTTAAACTAATTGAAAACAATGTTGCAATTTAAGTGGAGTAATAACAATAGGCAATTATAATTTATAACTTTATAGGGGGCGCTGAACAAACCCAGAAAAATGTCAAAATTATAGCTGCGAATTTAACTTTGTCGCCATTATGGTCGGTAATGTGAATCTGTAATAAACTCAATAATATTTTATATTGATTCCTCTCCAGAGACAGGGATGTCCACTTGGGAAGGGAACTTGACAAATAAGGAGATATCTCTTCTCGTTTGTTTAAAATCTACAAACCCCTGACTTTAAAGAAATGTCGGTAACTATTTTTTAATTATTTCAACCTCCGTTGGCAGATTCTTTAAATTTTGTATTCTTGAGGGAATTTTAGTAAAAGTACTATTTTAAAAAATCCCATTTAACACAATGAGCACAGCAGAATGCTGAATTTAATCCTATTTATAACCAAATGTCAAAATTTAATCTTGTTAGACAATTTAACCAAGATTTTTTTTACATCTCGCACACGGTCTAAGTTGTCAAATATCAAAAGTAAGCTGAATTTAAATTTGAAATTCAATAATACCTTTGTTTTTCTTATTAAATCCACCACTGTGAAAAAAACAAGGCTTGCAAAATTGTTGCATTTATATAATAAAAATAAAACAGCAGCAAAACAGCTCGTGTGTTATGAAGCGCGCCGACATAACATAACTCAAGTTGCTCTGTGATGTGGTTATAAGAGAGGTGGAAGTAGGTATAAAATCTTACGCGAACGTGTGACGACAACACAACTAGCTGGAAAAAAACCAGCTTAAAACGAGAAGACTGTAGGAAAGTAAAAGGAAAAACCAATACAAAAATCCGTCTACCTTTGTAAGTAAAGTATCTATACGCTTGAAAAACCTGTATTTTACTTCCCACGCCAATGTATAGTAGATACATTTTATTTTTTCTTTACGTCGTTGCACGCGTCCCAAAAATCCAAATTCAGAGCTTTATAGCAAATTCATTGCTTAAGCAGCGAAACAGTAAACCAACCAGTAAATTTATAGGTAAGAAGGTACATATACACTATACATATCTATTTATTCTGTTGTCAAAGTCTCAATCTCAGTCTCAGTTTCTATTAGTTTCAAAGCCCACAACATTAGGACAGGACAGGACAGTTTTGCAAATTTGTTATTGCAACTTATCTTAGATAGATTTTAGTGTAGTATATGAACATAGGTATCTATAAAAGAAAGATTTATATGGAAGGTATTTGTTCGTATCTATAACAAATCGACAAGTAATTTGTCGTTTCTCACTAACTAAGTAAGCTCTGATGATTGGAGTTCATTATGAAATGAAGGGGCGGTTTGTTGTAAAAATAGTTACTTAGGCACTACTAATCCTAATAATAAGTGTGGGTAAAATTTTGACATTCAGAAATATCGTTAGTGCTGCCAGATCTTTGTTATTGCTAATACTATTCTATTTCCCATAAAATTTATTGCGTGCTATAATACAAAGCATAGATGAAAATGTTGTTTTTGCCGGATGTCGTAATAAAAGTTCCTTCTATATTTCCCCTTGGGACATCTGTTTTTTTTTTTGTTTTTCTTAAAATTATTATTTTGAAGATATCAGCATGAACTGCACGATATAAAAACAACAAAACAGGTCCTAAAAAAAACAACTACCTACCTTACAAAATAAAAATATGTATAGGTACCTATGTGTAGATACATTTCTGGTCGCAGGTAGAAGTTGAACAGGTAAGTCCCTAAAATGAGATATTTATCTTTTTGATTCAAAAGAAAAAGAAAATAACGAAGAACAAAAACAAGAAACCTTTCTCAAAAGTATATGTGTTTTGTACCTTCCTACCTAGCTATCTACCTTTAAATGCTAAGGGATTAGAAAAGAAAAACAAATTTCATTTCAACCGACCAAAGAAAGATAACGACGACAACAAGACGCGTAAAAGGTAGATATTTATGTACGTAGGTAGGTACCCGAAAAAATAATACGAAACAGGACCTTCTCAAAATAATATATTCTCAAAAGAACAACAAGAAAGACTCAAATTAAAAGGCCTATACATATGTGCAGTGCATGCAAAGGCTAACACACAGACATACATTTTTTATTATAGGTATATAAAATTGAAGATGAGACTACCTGTAGATGTCATGTCTTGAACCTGGACATCGTCTTCGTTCGTCGTTTGGTTGCCTAAGAAGAGGGAGTTTTATCTTCGAAAATGTTTTAAAAAAAAAACAACGAAGAACAGGTAAGAGAATAAAAATGAAATACAAAAATAAACAACAGCCAAACCATCAAAACCAGATTAAATCCAAAAAAAGGTGATATAAAAATTCAGTTTTTGTTTTTTTCTTCTACTTCCAAAAACCAGTTTATATAAATTTACTCCGATTGATGATGTTTTTTTATCCATCTTTAAAAGGTATCAAGTAATAAAAAACAAAAAAAAAAATTAAAAACTAAGTGTGTGTCGCATTAAATTTAGCTGGATCTTCAATTTTCAATTTGCTGAACATGCTTTTCCTTATATCTACATGTATTCATAATATTCCTTATATTGTTTTCTGATTCTATTCTACCTTTATGAACATTGAACATTATAAAGGTATTATTATTTTCATAAAAAAAAACGAAAAACAAATGAAATGTGAACAATTTGATTAAAAAAAATTATCAATTTTTTCAACGTGAGTTTCAGGTCGTTAAAAACCATTCAACGCGATATATTTAGTTTGAACGCACGGTACGTTTGTTTGTTTGTGAAGCTTTTGCTATGAAAAATAACAATTAACGGAAATTTTAACAAGTTTTAAGCTTAAAATAAGTTTCTTAAATAGATAGAACTACCTTACCATGTCATAAAGCTTGTTTATCCAAAGTTGTAAGTTTATTAGGTCTGTGAATGGAGTAATATATTGACATTTGTATGATATTCAATGTCATCATAGCTTTAAAAACACTTACAAAATCAATTGACATTTTAATAATTTTAGGTTTTGGCAAACTCATTTTGTTTCTTTTGAAACCGTTATTCCTAATTGGTTTTTATTTTAACTTCAACCTTTTATATTTTCAATTGCTGAATGGAGTCATCGAAAAAAAAATCACTTGTCGATCGTTTAGATTAGTGACATAATCATGGTTTGATTTTTAAACTTAATGAACTATAATTTTGTCTATTAACATATTTCTTAATTTTGTTCCTCAAACTTTACTTATTTCACAAGGCACACTCAAGGTTTTGTTTATTTTTTGGAAAACCAAAAGCTGCATGACATGTACTTTACGAGCGATATTTTTTAATAATGGGAAGAATTCAAGAACGTTGGTGCTCTTTTTTAAAAAATCAAATACCGTTCGACAGTTTTGGCATGTCACTGTCGAAAGGTACGTACTAAAAAATATAATAATTTCAATTGTTATTTTGTTTTAATGAAGTTTGAATCGATATATATGTCAACAAAATGATATCAGGCGGAAGTCAGCTATTGAAAATGGTAAGGTAGTTTTTGCGGATCGGTATTACAGTCCATAATATGAGGTACTCCCTAATCGAATTAGTTGCGGAAATGCAGATGTGGATTCATTGGAGATCGACACCCGGGGAATTAAATACAGTGGGTAAATCGTCATGATTAAGAATATCTTTTATGTATTTAGCCACTTCCTTTAAAACTGTTTTATCATCTAAAAATTATCGATTATCAAGAACATGAACAAAATCGCTCAAGTACCTTATTCTTCTTCATGGTAATGACCTTGTACAATAAGTCACTTAATATATGTACATATCTCTAGTGTATCTACTTCGTTAACAAAAGTTCTGTGAGATGATTCATGACTCATTCTTTTCCGCGTATACAAGTACCAAATGTTGTCTGTCTGTATATTATATACCATACACAATAATCATATCCCGGATTCTTATAGACGCCATCGCCAACACGTCAAATAGATTATTCATTTTCATGTTAATTCATTTAGCACAATTTGCATTTGCTGCTAATTTCCTTCCTTGAATATGTTATTTTTTCTTTAAATAAAAACGATAAACCTTAAGCCAGGTATGTATGGTATATATATGTAATACTAATGCACTATAAGCTGCTAAGAAAACAAATAAATTTCATGTTGATTTATGAGTCAAGATATTCTCACAAGAGTATGGTAATGTGTTTTTTTTTTAAAGATTCTTCTTCTTGTTTTTAAGTAAGTAGATAGAAATATATATTTATATTGGAAGAATAGCTTAACTTTGTCCGCAACATAGCCAGGTATTTGACATTGATCGTATTTAAATGAAAATCGCTTAGAAGAAGAAGAAGATTAAAAAAGAAAAACAATAATTTTATTGCGACATTAATAATTCAAGAATTCAAACAAGGTTTTCGAATAAGTATGTAGTTCCAATTACCTAAGTCGAAGACCAGTAATTTAGTAATATAATAAGTTATTGGTGCAATAGATTGTAACATTAATCAGCTATAAAATTGTACTTTTATTACCGACCCTTGATAAGTAGGTAAGGTAGTTAGATACTAGGAAAACTGCACGATGTAAAACGACAGTGAAACCCTGAAGCACTGATATATTGTACAACATCGATTTTACACTCTGATATTTTGGTGTATAAGGTAGGTAGGTAGATTATGAACCGGAAATATCTACTAAAGTATGTTCCCAAGTTTTTAACTCGCGAAAAATCACATACGCTTATTCTCCCTCCGGAAAAGTGTAATAAAATCATAATACTTTTTTTTCTTGTTTACCAGACTTAACCTAGTCTCTGTTAATAATAATAATTTATCATGAGAGTAAATTTAACTCACAACAGTGTTGTATACCGACATTATTATCAGTATCACACAAAGACTGTTTTAATAACAACCATAAAGTATAAGAAAATATACATCACACTATAAAGTAAGTGGGTATATGAAGAGTTCATACAAAGAAAGTTTTGATTAATAGAAAATTTTATCTGCCAAGTTAATGTTCTTTGTTTGCGAGATAACACTTATCAATTTTAGCTCATATATTATTTCTATAATCTTGGAAGTATTTTTGTTTTTTTCTGTTGTTTATTATAAACGCCTGGTTATACTGTAGTTTTATAAAATGGCTTATCATCTTTACCAAACAAAATACTCCACATGTCAAGAGATTTAATTTATTTTTTTTATTCAGGATAAAAGAAAGAGAAAACTTAAAAAAACAACATAATATCCCAAATCCGAACGTTTTTAGTGAGAAAAACAATTTCTTTTTTAAAGATTTTCAAACCAAATAAAAGACAATGCATTTTTAAGAACAAAAAACTAAACTAAACACACAGGGTTTGATCCAAATGTGTGATTTTCAAGTGGACTGAAACGGCTATAAAATAAACAAAATCCCATTATGGCAACGATATTTAACACACGTGTTAGCCATATGGTTGCCAGAAACGGTAGTGCGTTTCAATGATGCATTCTATCTATGCAAAAACACAAAAAAAAACAAAAACTGATTGATATTATTTACCATGTGTTGGCCTGGCCTGGCCATGGTAATTCGAAACGAAAAGCAGTGTGTGACTTACTACTACTGGGTGATGGCTACATGCATATAATAACAGTGGCGGCGAGGCACACGGGATGGGACAAGACGCTAAAGTATGGTCATTGATACTTCTTAAGTCAAAAGTATAATTTAAAAACAAGACAAAAAAAACGTCTTGGGCAAGTTTGATTAGCACTTTGATTATGCGGTAACCAAACATTTCGTTTTTTTTTGTTGTATAAATCGACCTGGCCTAGACCTTAAAATTTATTTAATGTATTTAAATGAATCTATAATTTTGAAGAAGTTCATGAATTTTAAATTAGAAGATACTAATTTGAATACTCAAAATAAAAAAAAACGTTTACTCATATAATTTATTTGATAATTCAATGTATACGTAAATCGATGACGCGATGGTGGTGCGAGTGCGTGTTGATAGGAGAAGAAGGAGTAATGTTAAATTCACATGGACCATTTATTTCCGTTTGTCTAGAATATTCGATTATCAATATGTAAGTTTTACTCTCATCGTTGAATTTGGTGAGTATAGTGGGATTTTAATATTTATTCCAAATTCTTCGGTTTCATCTAAACTCACAAGTGGCTGTTATTTTGTGATTCCATGTCTCACTAAATGGAAATATAGCCAAAACTAAAATTCCCTTCAAAGCGCATTTTGTGCGTAAGTGTGTTTATAGCTTTATACACACGTGAAGTCGGAAAATTTCAATACCAATGTTGTTTAAATAACTATCTAAGGTTTTTCAAAATAATTTCGTTTTACTTTTAGAGTACAACTTTACTCCCTTGGCCCCTAAGCCACATTAGTTAGAATGAATTATCAAAGAGAACAAACAAATTACAAAACGATCTGCGAACAGGTTGTTTATTGTGCGGGGTTTTTAAATGCTAAAATTTATAACTTACCTAGGCGGATTTAAAAAAAACCAGTTCTATCGATCCGGTATAAGCATATATTTAGGAAAACAGTGATTTGAATCGAAGAGGAATAAATATGGCCTTATTTTTATGACCAGTATTTGCCAATAACAATTAAAAACAAAAAAAAAAAACAAACAAGTCCCATCAGCCAAGGAAGGATTATAAATTTTAAATATGTATAAAAACTATAACAACTTTACGGACGACATTGCAAATCTTCGTCATCACCATATCGTCTCGCGCGTCATATGATGTGATCGTGTTATGAAAACGAGAAAGTTCCAAACAGAAATGGTGGCGTCGCTCCTCGTTCGTCAGCGATAGGGAAGGTAGTAAAAGGTGAGATGTTTTTGTTGTTATTTTGCCCGAGGCACGGTCGTGTATTACTATAACAAGTAGGTACGTACCATCAATTAAAGATTGTGTAATAATAAAAATGAAATGCTTATGGCACCTTAAGTTGCAACAAAGATATCTTTCTTTTTCCATTTTTGTTTGTATCATTTTTGATGTAATTGTTGGTAGGTTGATGGTACCTATACTCCCTCAAAAAAATAAAAAAAATAAAAATACAAACGAAATAAAACACTAATTATCTAACAACAAGGCACATTAATTGTACACTAACATTAGTTTGCACAAAATTACTCAATATTTATGATTCGCTTGAGCAAATGAGCCATCTATATGAGACAAGGTAACATTTTTATTTAATGCCTAAATTAAATTTGTTTTATTAATTGTTTCTTTATGATGACATAAGATAACGAAAAAAAGTATTTGGTTTTGTACTCGAGTACATCACTCATGTCATGTGATGGAACAAATTTAGTTGCAAGTTAAGCAAATCCTTACCTACTTTTGCATTTTATACAACCGAACCGTCAAATATGACAGTTGTTAAAATGTACCAAATTCATACACAAAGAAACAAAGCTTTAAACATACCACGTGTAAGCTGCAGTTAAATTGCAGGACGCTGGGATATTTCGTTCTGTGTAGGTGGAATTTTTTACTTTGCCTTGAAGATTCCTGATGTTTCAAGGGAGACAAACGAACATAAACATCGACATTGAAGTTTATTTCAAACGGTTTTATTTCGCTACCCCTCGTAGGCATATAATTCACTATCACTAAATATTTCTTACACTTTCACCAATCCACGACTAGTGTTGCGTGTAGACAAAATGTGTTAAGTTATTATGAGAGGTACTACCAGTTGCAGTTGCATTGTGGGACTCACTGTATATAAAACAGTGTCGTCACATAACACTGCATTACCACCGCCATCACCATCGCCATTACGGCA
This sequence comes from Eupeodes corollae, assembly GCF_945859685.1. Classification (NCBI taxonomy): domain Eukaryota; kingdom Metazoa; phylum Arthropoda; class Insecta; order Diptera; family Syrphidae; genus Eupeodes; species Eupeodes corollae. Next base: position 76,229,232 of record NC_079148.1, read on the forward strand.
TTACCACAGCACATCACACCGACACACCACACCACCGACCGCCATGATAGTTTGTTTGGTGAGTGTTTCCTGCTGCAGCACAATTGGATATTTCAAAACTTCCTCTTCCTTTCATCCAGCGAAAGATGAATAAAAAAAAGGAAAAAATAATATGATCGTATACAATGTATAATTTATATAGTAACGTATGTGAAAACTGTTGTGGCGAGGCGATAATAAAATGCAAAGACAGACATAATAATATTAATACAAAAAAAATATGTATATTGTATCTTGTTGTTGCAACCTTTAGAGGTCATTACGTCAATTGGCATTTTTTGCTTTTAATCCGGGTTCTCTAGCAAACCAATAATAAATTTAAAAAAAACATACCAACATATTGTTATTTTTGTAGATATGTATGTACATAAATATTTTTGAATTAATCTTAAATATTGATACATTGAAATGTCGGTTTAATAAGCGCGGTTGTTTGCCTCATACTTCGTTTATAATAACATACCTATATTGTAGATTTGTTATATTTCTTTTTATATAGATTTCAAAGCTGCTGGCACTCTGAAGTCAGCTAATCAGCGTGATGCTGATAAATTTTGTTTCATTTGCACTTGTGCGGCTGGGGCCTGTGAGCTGATGCTGTTTCTTTTTTTTTTTTTCTTAAGCTGTTCTTTAATTTAAATATTTACATGAAATTATTTCATATTTATAAAACAGCGTAATATATTGAATAGACTGTTAATTAAGAATATATATTTTTTTTATCGCTCTGACTAATTAAAATTAATAAAAAAAAAATATTTAAAAAAATTTAATTGAAGATTTAATCGAAAGTTAAGGCCAACGGCTTTGTTTTAAGGCATTTAACTCTGTAGATTACATACTATACAACAGGGACCAACAAAGTTATCAATTATTTTGAATTCAAGATTCGATATCAAAGTAGGTTGGTACTTCGTTTATTTAAAATTAATAGTGTTTGCAAACTTAGATAATATTGATGCTGATTAATGTGAGCTAGCGGTAGATACTTAGAGATATCATCACAAAAACCAAAATAGGTACAAATTCAATTTATTTTTGATGTGGAAAGTAGTTATGTTACTAAGGCCTTATTTTTAAGTTAGAGTGCTTTAAGAAGCTAACAATACTTAAAGGCCTTAAGCATCACATTTAATTTAGTATGAAAAAGTTGAAATCATTTTAAAATTGACATTCATCTTATTTCAAACAATTTGACAGATTTATTTCTTTTGTAAAAAAATGTACATATAATACTCAAAAATAAATAAGTGTCCACTTCATAATGAAAAAACGATAGAATCGTTAATTCTTGAATTTATACAACAATGACATTTATGTCTATTAATTTTGACAGACAATTGTTCTGACAGATACCATAACTAAAGACGGTTGAGTTGGATTTGGGGAGTATCTTGCTGTCAGTGATTAAGTTCTTTTATAAACTATTGTATCTTTAACTGTTTTGTTCTGGTTACTGTTAACTTAGGTGGTCACTTGACATTTAGTTAATTTCCTCAAACCCTTACCTTACATAACTTTTGTGTTATCAATTAATGAAATCAAACTATCAACACTATAAACCGAAAGAATAGTAATAATTTAAATCATGAATTAATGTGCTAGTGGGGTAAACACAGAACAACTATTCAAATTATTTCAATATACTTGACTTGCTAATTAAACAATAACAATGCAAACAAAAATAAAAAACTACCTATCTCAAACGAGTTTGTATTTTCTTAGTATTTTACAAGCAACTTTAACTACCTAACCTAACCTACCGATTATTTATTCTAGGTAAATGAAAACCGACACGGATGTTAAATCTATCAACATTAATTAAACTCGTCTTAGGAATAGAATAGAATTATATTTATAGGAATAACTTTAAGGCTATATGTTATTTCTAGTTTGGGGTAAAAATTTTCCTGTGAAATTTTAAGAAAAGTTTATGATGCAAATAAAATTAATTTTGCGTGTTGTTTTATTTAATCATTTTTTTTTATTATTAATGAAGTTATAATTTTAATAATTTAATTTGGTTATTCCCATGCGATGATGATGATGAAGAATATTTTTGTTTTATTGCTTATGATGAGATTGGAAAAGTCCTTAAGACGTGTTTAAATCTTTGTTATTTTATAAAACATCTCCCAAAGAACATAGGTCTTTTATCAGGTAAATAAATTTCAAAGACTGAAAACCTTTGTTAAAATATTTAGCACAAGAAAAATAACTGGTAAGGTTATAAAACTGTAAAATTCTTCTAAATAATGAAGAAAATTACAAACCAATACACTGAATAACTATAATAAAATAATAAAGTCAACTTCAAGAAATTTTAGATCTCATGACCTCTGATTTTGTATAAATTTAAACATCCATACAAATAAAGTCGGTGTTGTGCTTCTACGTAAAGGTCCAGGCAGACTAGTTTATTGATTGAAAAAAGTCTTCAGCAAATTAAAACTTTGCTATATTAATATTAAAAAAAACAAATCTAAAAAACTATGATATTTTTAACTTGTCGAAAAATGTTTTGAATTGAAAGATTCCTAGATTTAAAAGGTGTTCAAAAATGTATATGCTGCACATTTATTCATTCATAAGAGAGATGGAAGTTATCAAAAACTAAAATTGGTTAAAATTGATGGTATTAAATAAATAAATGTCAATAAAATTATATGAATGTAATAGTCTAGTTAAAAGTTGCTTATTTTACTATATTTTCCAAAACTTTTTTTCCCAATCAATCAATGTCAACTTTATTTATTTCAACATGTTTTTTTTACAACTTTAAACTTCAGAGTCAGAGTGCATTACATTATTATTATAACAATGCTGCAAAACGAGAACAGGAAGTTGATAACAACTATTTATATTTAACACTATAAATAACAATAACAATTTATTGTACTGATTCATGCCATCATAATATAATTTATATAGTCTACTTTGTTCATTAGAAAGAGAACAATATATGTATTCATATGAACCTACTATGATACTGATATAAAATAAAATCGAAAGTATAATGAAAAACGAAAGAAATGCGTTAAAGTGCGGTAATGCTCAATTAAGCTTTAGAGATATTAAGTGGTTAGTTGTTTTTTTTTTTAAGAAGGAAAATGAACCAACAATAACAACGATACAAAACTTGACTTTATCCAAATTTGGAGTTCATGTCGTAATTATTTATATACGTAGCGTAGGTTATTTGGTACCTACCTACGTAAGCAGGAACTTTCGATTTTTAATTTTAGTTCTATGACCAAGACGAAGTACATTAAAATAACAAATGACATGGT